>NC_042617.1:148207294-148511651 GCF_901001135.1 Rhinatrema bivittatum | reverse complement strand
CCAAAGGTAGGCATTAATTTCTTCCGGCGCCGGGGAAGTGTACGGAAAAGCAGAAAAAACTGCTTTTCTCTACACCCTCCTACTTAATATCATAGCGATATTAAGTCGGAGGCCCCAAAATTTAAAAAAAATCAAAAATTAAAAAAAAAAAGTTAAATCAGCCTGCGGCCCGCGGGTTGAAAGACGGACGCTCAATTATGCCAGCGTTTGTTTTCCGAACCCATGGCTGTCAGCGGGTTCGAGAACCGACACCGGTAAAATTGAGCATCAGCTGTCAAACCCGCTGACAGCCGCCACTCCTGTCAAAAAGGAGGCGCTAGGGACGCGCTAGTTCCCCTAGTGCCTCCTTTTGGGAGAGCGGGCGCTCGCCTTGGAGCGCTGGCTCTCTCGCGAATTTTACTGTATCGGCCCGTTAGTAAGGCAGGCAAGACATGTTAAGCACCAGCATTTCTTGTTATAATGGCCAACCACTGAAAAGGAAGGAAAAAAGCTGCTAATAATAAAATAAAAAAAGGGTCTGTGGGAAATACAGTAATATATTTGTATTCTTTATGGTACATGTAAGGGTATTAAACTGTCTCTTGGATAAGTTTACAATCAATTGCATTTCAGTTTCAAACACCTTTATTCAAATGCCTTTGAAGTTTTAATGAAATTCATGTCAGACTCATTTGTGGGATATTTAAATGAGGAATGTGCTTGTATTTGCATGCACTGTCAATATAATAATTGAGATTGGAAGTGCCACCTAAAGAAGTTAAAACTGTGTTGTGTGACTTATGTTTTAGGGCTTCAGTTTCTAGGTGCTTATTAATTGCAAATGTAGGAACCTGATATCAGGTTATACAGTCTTATCTGGCTAAGCGACGCCCCTGAATATCTGGTTATGGTCAGTGGTCGCCACCTAAACCAGATAAGTCACTTATCCAGCTAAGTATTTAGCCAGATAACTCAGGAGCTGGGAATGGATGGATTGGAGAGGAGAGGAGCTGAGTTCGCCGGAGAAGTTATCCATCTAACTCCGATGTTCAGAGTTAGCCGGATAACTTTTTTGGCTACCTCTGGTCGGCTCATACACCTGCCGCTAAATATACAACACTAGTTGACTGAATAAGTTTATCTTGCTGACCAACAGAGCCACACAGCAGCTGAATATGAACCCCACTGTGTTTATTTTTCAGGCAGTAGAGGATACTAAAAATAGGTGTGTATTTATTTTTTTTTCCTGCATCGACAGTACTTCTAGGTGCATTTATTGGTTGATTTAATAAAGCTTAATTCTATTTTTTGTAAAAAAAAAACAAAAAACACCACAGCCCAAGCACTCTCACCACCTTCCCAACACAGCTCCTGCACTTTCCCACTCCAGTACTCCCAGTCCCTCCCAGCAAAACTCCAGCACACTCAGTCCCTCCCAACAGTTTTCTCACTTCCCAAGCACTGAATTGAATTAATGCAAAAAAATAAAAAAATATAAAGTCCTGGCATGCTCACTCTACCCCCTCCCAGTAGTTCCCCCGCAGCCCCCTCTACTGTCATAAGAACATAAGAAATTACCATACTGGGTCAGACCAAGGGTCCATCAAGCCCAGATCCTGTTTCCAACAGTGGCCAATCCAGGCTACAAGAACCTGGCAAGTACCCAAATACTAAGAAGATCCCAAGCTACTACACCTTATTGATTAATAGTAGTTTATGTTCTTCTCCTCTAGGAATTTATCCAAACATGTTTTAAACCCAGTTACACTAACTGCCATAACCACATCCTCTGGCAATGAATTCCAGAACTTAATTACGCATTGAGTGAAAAAGAATATTCTCTGATATGTTTTAAATGAGTTACTTGCTAATTTCATGGAGTGCCCTCTAGTCCTTCTATTGTTTAAGAGAGGGGATATCCAGCTTTCTTATTTAACTGGGCAATTCTGAAAAGAGCTACTTAGATGGACAAATAGCATTTATCAGACTTAGGGGGTTATTTTCTAAACGTTTATCGCGTGCCCTAAGGGGCTTTTCGCGTGCGAGAGGATGTTAATTAGCTGGAGGGGAGGAGTCGGGGCGGGGAGAGGGAGGCGTCGGCCACAGCACCGCTGCCGGCGATAATGTGAGGGACATTATCGCCGGCAGTAACGCGGTGAATAGCGCCACCTTTTACGGTGGCGCTATTTGTGTGAAAGGCTGCAGCCGGCCACACTGCAGCCGGCGAAATCGCACTGCTGGGGTGCGAATGGCTGCGGCCCCTTTCGCAGGCCAATCCCCCTCTTTGTTCCCCCGCCCCCTTTTTCGCAGGATTCATCATTCTGCGAAGAATGATGAATCCAGCCCTTAGTTGGTTAAGTAACGGCTTTGCCGCTACGTTGTTGGTTTTAATCAGAATTTATCCGGATAAGTGACTCTTCTAATCTGGATAACGCTGAAGTTGTCCGTCTAAGTAGTGGCAAAGCAATGCTTAGCCAGATAAGCGTTCGCAAATGATAAACCCAGGTATTTTTACTTCAAATTTTAGAGTGATATGCTCGTAGATTTTATACGTGTTACTTAGATGCATTCCCCCCCGCCCCCCGTAAATCAGCTTTTACACACGAAATTCAGGAGATTTTTTTTACGTATGCGGCAATCAAATTACCAGTTTGAGCAATTATTTTACCAGTTTCCTCAGTCACCGAGACCCTTCTGGCTCTTCAACCTGAAGTTCACCCAGACTCCCACCCAGTCATTTTTAAGATGTTTACGATCCCTTAACTCCTAATATTGGGCAGGAGTAAATATACGCGAGTAAGGCGCCACATTTACATGTGTGGCTTTCTTATAAAATAGCAACTTACTCACATAAATGTTGGCCTTGCTCCGGAACATCCCAGCCCACCCCTTTTTTTACAGGCACAGGTTTATTCATGAACCCTGATTCATGCCTTTATGTTGAGGCTTCTGAAATAGCACATACTTGGGTGTAAGCTATGTTACATGCCTAGCTGCTCAGTTTTACGCGCGCAACTTTTGAAAATTCACCTTTAAGTGTACACTGGTTTTCGTGCACACTTGGAAGAGGCTATAAGATCCTCTCTGAATTGTATGCATCAGTGTAATATTTTATCTAAATTCCAATTAGTAGTTTTCGCAGCACAGGCCAGGGTAGGCCATGATTAATCCATCGATTTCCTGGCACCCTGCACAAAGGAGGGGTCACGATAATAGCTGCCCTCTGTGAAATAGTGTCACTTTTTTATTAGTATGAATATATAAATTGAATTCTGCAACTGAAGAACTGCTAATAGCCAACCTGGGTTAGCATAGTCTCCTTCTACAGAAGATACAAACAGTAACCCCTGCTGAACTCCAATATAGTAGCCTCTTAATTTTCTCAGTATTATCTGTCTATTTAATTAAAGGGAAAAAACAATTAAGCACCTCACCAGGCATGATCGGTTTACCAATCACCAGAAGGTCACAGGTTCAGTAGAAATTTATGGAAAGCATTAGTGAAATGTGTGTGCATGTATTGGGATCATCGTAACAGACATACATAGGGGCTGAATTATTGCAAGTCTGAAACTCGCCAATCCAAAGCTTCAACTTATGACTGACTATTCATTTGCACATCGTTAATAAGCACTAGTAATTAAATTAAATCAACTCCAAGTATTAAAAGTGAAAGTAAACCTTTTATTCATTCATCTCGGGCTTACGCTGGTAAGAAAGGCTGGGCATGCTGGCTCTTAAGGGCTTTAAGAAATAACTATCAGTCGGGAAAGAAGGGGGGTGTTTTACTTAAGGGAAATTTGATTGGGGAAGGCTAAGAGGAAAGCATATTCCTTTTAGTAGCTAGGACTCTGAACTGGGGAGTGATGCCGAAAACATAAAAATTCAGGAAGAATTGCACATTACCACAGATCCTGACATCATCCCCGCCCTCTTGCTATCAACATTTCTGAGCTTGGTTTATTCTGTCTTTTAGATTTTCCACTGTAGTTCAAAATACAATTTCCAGGCACTCTCGCATCCAAGTGACAAACTTCAGCCTCAGCAGGGACCTATTTCCCTCCAGCTATAAAGAGGATCCTTAGGACATATGCAAAATATGCCGAAGTGTAATTACATAGTTACATACACAGGCATATAGCGGACATAGAAAGCATTTACAGGCCGATGCAGAACGGTGCATTCGGTGGAACACACCGTATAGCCTGCATTTGTGTGCGCGTTTTCAACGGGCAAAACTTACTCCCAGTGCAGGAAGGAGTTTTACGTGCAGAAAACGTGTGTACATCAACGAGAGTAATACCTAGCGGCCTTTCATGGAAATCCCCTGATGCAGAGAGACTGCATCGGACTTGTGCAACTTCTTTAGTGCTGGAAATTTAAGACCGAATTTTAAAAAGCCCGTGTGCGTAAAATCCGGGGAATCCGCATGTGGCCGGACCATGCACGTGCCGAGCGCATTTAGAAATGGCCCGGCCGCATGTGGCCGGGCCATTGAAAAGGGGCGGGGCAGGAGCGGGGTCTGGACGGTGCGGGGACTGACCGGGTCAGCAGCCATTAGGCTCTGTCCTGGGGAAGCGGCGCACCGAAGTTACTTCAGCTCAGAAGGAGCAGTGAGTAATAAAACAAAAAAATTTGGGCGGGCTAGGTAGAGGTTAGGGGTCGGGGAGGAGAAGGGAAAAGGTAGGAAGGAGGATAGGGAAGTTTCCTCCCAGTCCTTAATTGGAGCGGACTGGGAGGGGACTGGGAAAACCCTACTTGCGTCGACACGTATTTTTTTAAAAATCCCCCCTTGTGCGCGGGAGAGGCCACCCTCCTGCACATGCGTGCACAGGCATTAAAATCCAGCGTGCATGTGCGTGCGGGAATTGTATTTTATAACACGTCCATGTGCACGTGCCGGAAACTGAGCAAACATGGACGCCCACGTGTTTTTTTAAAAATCTACCTTTTAAACCCTGGGTCAAGGTTAGAGTTAAGTTTCAGTGCTAGAAAAAAATAGTTAAAATGGGAAAAAAATGTCCAGGTGGGTAAATGGCGATAGCCACCACCGCCACTGAGCCAGATAAGTACTGACTTAGCTGGATAAGTACTGACTTATCCTTTTATCCAGCAGCAGAAAAATGCCTTATAGATTGGTACTGTTCCGTCTTTCTGGCGCAGATCAGATAAGAACTTTATCTGGCTAAGTAGCGGTGACCCGCACCAGATACATTGATAAGTACTACTTCCCATTGCCAGATAGATGGATAAATCAGTATTTATTTGACTACGTGGTGGCCGTGGCTGCAGCCACTTGTTGTCAGGGAAGTATATATATATATATATATCCCTCCTCCTCCCTTCCTATGTTAAAACGTGCATTCGGCCTGTACATTGGTAGTTTAAAAAAAAAAAAATTAACCTGAGTGTTAAAAATGTGCACTGGAATCCAGTGCATAGTTTTTTAACACTCAGATTACTGCATCGGCCCATTGGTCAAAACTGCATGGAACTCTGGGGGTTGAAAAGTTCAATTGTGTCATGATGATTTGGGCTCTCGTTATACATTTTATTGGCCTTTTAAGTTTTTATCATTTTTTTATCTAAAAAAAAGTGCATATGTTTTTGGTTTGTCCATCCTTCTGTGACACTTACGTCACAGGCTGGGAGGAGCGGTGGGCGGACTGACAGAATAGAAACCATATACATTATTGGGGGAGCAGCAGGGCCAGTGGCGATGCTGATCTCTCGCCAGATCACACCCAGATCTGCAAACTGGAACCCTTTTGGACTACGATAAATCGCTTCATTTTTTTTGCCATCCCACCCTGAGGTGGAGGCCGCTGCTGGCCCCAACCCGATACCAATTTTTTTCATTTTTTTTTTTTTTAAAGAAAATTCCCACTGGCTGGCAGGGATCCTCGGGCTTTGCTGGATGACGAAGAAGAGACACTGCCAGGAGTGGAAGCAATAGGGCTGGAAGAGGGGACCCCCCCAGGCCCCATCGGTTGGATTAAAAAAAGGTTCTGGCGGACAGACCAGCCGAGCTGGCAAAGAAGAAGAAGAAACACCGCCTGTAACCAGAGCGGTAGCCCTGGTGAGGATTTGCATGTGGCCGCACATAAATGTTTGCACACATCTATTAAGGTGTTCGAGGGCTATGTTAGCGAGCACGCTAAGGCCTGAGAGCATAGCGCGAGAGACCTGCATTCCAGAAATCTTATGTGCGGCACTGGACGCTTAGAGGAAGGTAAGATACCCACTGCTCATCTAAACAAACGCCAGGTTAGGGCTCATGTCAATGAGAATTCACGCCTCTAGAGGATAAGAGGCAAGGAATTGGACCCAATGCAGACTGCCCGTGCTCCGCAGGCTTTCGAAGCTGAAGACTGAATGAGTTACCTGCGCTTGACTTGAAAAGCCGTTACTTTTCCTTCGGAGGATGACAGGGAAAAACTCTACTGCGAGGTTTTCCAGCAGCGTTCGCTTCACTTTCTTGTATTCCCTAACCTGTTTGTCAGCCACCCTGGGTTGAAGTGGAAAATGTGTTTTCAGTAGACCTCTGCCCGGATCGGTAGCTTATTTGCCGTGTGGCAGATAATTATCTGTTTCAATGACTTCACTCCCTTGAGGTTTCTCTGATGAGGGAGGAGTTTGTGCATGGCTGCCCACAGCCATATAAAAATGAGATAAAACTCATTGTCAGGAGGAGCATATTTGTCTTGGCGTTGCATGGAAATGTACGGCCAGTGTGAGGACTTTTACTGTATTGGGGTGGGGGTGATGTTCTCGAGGCTCGAATTATTGCAGTGAGCTGGAGGGAGATTGCTGTTCTGTCAAGTCACATCGTGCCAGTGAATGAAGCCCTTCTGAGGCGTGCTCAGCTTGTTTTGTGGTTTGGGTTTTTTTTCCTGGCTCTTTCTCCCATTTGTCTCACTTTTGTGCTGACATATTTTTGCAGCCAGGTATCTGGCAAAAGCGGACAGATAGAAGCAGGGGAAGACTGAAGCCATCGTTTGAGCCTGGATGGCTTTGGCACTGCTAAGGAACTCAGAACAGAGACAAAGGCCTTCCTTCCTGATGTATCTGCGCACAGACCACTGCACTTTGTGGTGAGATATGGGCTGCTTTTTTTTTTTTTTTCCCAAAGAAAAACTCACTCCGTTTACCTGGCTTGAAGGCCTAAGCTGTGAAAAGCATTTTCCTTTTCTGTTCCCTAATATTTTTACTTTGGACCTGATTATGCAGAAGAGTGTGACTTCTATAGTCACTGTAAAAGAGGGGTTCCCTGCTAGTGTCATAATTGTGTTTTCTGTAACAGAGGATAGAGGTGGAAGGCATGCAGAGGGAGATAGTTCTCTGTATATGTGCTTGCTGTCTAAACTCTGATTTGTGAAGTTCATGGGCTGTCAGAGCTGAACTTGTATAAATTGCATTAGCAATTTATACAAGGTCAGCACTCCACAGTTGTGCCAGGCTGGGGCACAGTATTTGACTCGGCACCTTGCCTAGTCCAGACCCTGCCTTACGTCGTCGTTTCAGGCACACTCCAGGGCCAGCCCAGATAGAGGATGGATTTCCAGAGCCTGTAGCCTCCTGGCTTGATGCTTCCTTTAAAAAGCAGCTTTTAGACTCTCAAAAAGGAGGGAGGAAGGTAGATAGCCTGTGAACGAGAGAGACTGTTAAGAGACCTCCACACTAGAGAGCAGGGCCGCTTTTACCTATGGCTAAAAAGGGCAGTTGCTCTAGGCCCAGCATAACAAGGGGCCCATAGGTTAAAAAGAGCCCAGAGGGCAAGGCCAACAGTAGCAGTAGCCAGGGGTGTCGTTACGTCTGGACACAAGGGCTAAAAAAAAAGTCTTTCTTTCATTCACTGCCCTGGCTCTGCTTTGAATCTGGAAGCATGCCAGTAGAAGGAGGGGGCTGCGGGGAAAAGCAGTGCTATGCATGCTGTCAGTCTCCACGGCCCATCGTGCAGTAAAAGCTCCTCCGTGCTGCGCTGCTGATAGGACCTAGAAAACAGGCAGCACAGAGCGCTGCTACTTTTGCTTGCCCGGGCGACATTCCCACTCTGAAGTGAGAGAGAGGGAAACTGGGAAAAGAAGGTTGGGTGGGAGGAGATGTTGGGGCAAGAGAAAGATGTAAAAGGGTGGGAGGTGGCGTTAGTAGAATGGGAGGAAGAGGAGGAGAGAGGGAAGGAGAGATGGGGATGACAGCAATAGGCAGGAGGGAAGAGTACTAGGGGGAGATGAGAGAGGGAGGTGTGAGGTTTAAAGGAGGGGTCTGGGAATAAGGGAGAAGAGTGAAGGCAGGAGAGAGACCAGAGATGAGAAGGCAAGATGTGAGGAGAAGAAAAATGGGAAGGGGGACGGCGAGAGGAGGATAGGAAGGGGGAAGGAAGAGATAAGAGAGAATTGGACGGAAAAATGGACTTTGATTATGAGAAAAGTGGGATTGGATGGGATGTGGGCAATCTGGTGGGAGGTATGAGCAGAGCTGTGTTAGATGGGCTAGGGATGTGAGACAGGGTGTAGAAAGATGGGGGAGGGCTGAGAGGATGATGTGAAGGACGTGGGGAGGGTTTGAGAGGCAATGGAAAGAATCAGAGGTCTATGGAGAGAACCATTGTCAGTGGAAGGGTATCCAGCCACCCTAGGCCGTGATGTCATCATGACATCTCTCTCTCTCTCTCTCTCAAACTGCACACAACAAATGACCCCAGCTGCTCAAAGAAATACATACCCAAAAACGGAAAATGCCCTCCAGCTCCGTACCTCACCCACGCCACTTCTCATCATGTCTGTCCTTTCAAAACTGCCTCCCTTACCGACTGCTCTGCCACACCACCCTAGGCCACTGCCTACCCCGCCTAATGCTTCCGCCAGCCTTGGATGGAACGAGAGAAAGAGGGAATTTGTGAATAAGCAAGGGGGGTGTGATCTTCCTGATCTTGGAGGAGAAGTCCATTACCTGCTATTAATTAAGTTGACTTAGAAAATAGCCACTGCTAGTACTAGCAACAGTAGCGTGGGATAGACTTAGTTTTGGGTACTTGCCAGGTTCTTATGGCCTGGATTGGCCACTGTTGGAAACAGGATGCTGGGCTTGATGGACCCTTGGTCTGACCCGGTATGGCACGTTCTTATATTCTTATATTTCTAAATGACCCAGTATGTCCGCTGTCAGAGAGAGGATGTTGCCTAGCATTGCACTTATGTTAAGGGGGACAGGTCTGTGAAGGGCGTCAGAGATAGTGGAAACGGGGGAGCTAGAGAGAAGGTGAAAGGGGGTATGAGAGACTATGTAGGGGTTAAGAGGCAGAAAAAAGGGGATGAATGGTAGAAAGAGCTGAAGTTGCTTAGGGAATGAATGGCAGAGGAAGGTAGATAAATACAGACAAAGGAAATAGGGGACTCAGGAGTGAGTGAGTGAGAGAAGGAGAGGCTGGAGAGGGACAGAAGGGGTCTGAGAGGACGGGGGGTGAGAGTGATAGGTAAGTAAAAAGAAAAAGGGAGATTGAGGACTGGAGAAGGAGTGGTGAAGTCTAGCTATGAGAGGATAGAGAAGCATAGAACAAAGAAATGGAAACATGAAAGGGAAAGATCAATGTCAGAGACAGATATAGGGAAAAGTGAAGAAGACGGGAGGAGAGAGAAGAAATAGGAAATGAAATGAACTTTGAAGATCAACCAGAGGAAAGTGAGAGAGACCAGCGCCACCCTGATTACAAACATACAGGCCGATACAGTACAGTGTGCTCCGGTGGAGCGCACTGTTAACCCGCATTTGGATGCGCATTTTCGACGCGCTAGCGTTACCCATTATTCAGTAAGGGGTAATAGTGCGCTGAAACGGGCGTCCACCCCCCCACCCCCCCGAAACTAATAGCGCCCGCAACATGCAAATGCATGTTGATGGCCCTATTAGGTATTCCCGCGCAATTCAGAAAGTAAAATGTGCAACTAAGCCGCACATTTTACTTTCAGAAATTAGCGCCTACCCAAAGGTAGGCGCTAATTTCTCCGGGCACCAGGAAAGTGCACAGAAAAGCAGTAAAAACTGCTTTTCTGTGCACCCTCCGACTTAATGTCATGGCGATATTAAGTCGGAGGTCCCAAAAGTTACAAATAGTTAAAAATTAAAAAAAAAAAATTTAAATGGGCCCGCAGCTCGCGGGTTGAAAACCGGATGCTCAATTTTGCCGGCGTCCGGTTTCCGAGCCCGTGGCTGTCAGCGGGCTCGAGAACCGACGCCGGCAAAATTGAGCATCGGCTGTCAAACCCGCTGACAGCCGCCGCTCCGGTCCAAAAGGAGGTGCTAGGGACGGGATGGGCTTTTCAGTTTCTCTTTTGCAGGGTTTGTGTTACCTCACTAAGGGACCGATGTACTAAGACCCCTCCCACCCCCACCCTTTAGTGCGTGCAACAAAAGCAGGCGCCTCTGTGAGATATAATAATTGCAAATGAAATGTGCACAGAAAATCTGTGCAAAAGTGAAACCCGCGCAAAAAATGCATGCTCGCGGTCCCATGCAATAAACCGCGCAGGAACCCACACTGAAACCTGTATTAATGTGGTGACCTCTGAGTGATTCTTGGGGCGAAAGCCTTCCCTTTTTATACAACAGTGAAGAATTTTGTGGTCTGGAAGTGGAGCTGAAGATGGGAGGAGCAATATCTAACCCCTTCGTGTTCTGTCCCCGACCCCATGGCAGCCTTACTGGAGGATGCCAGCAGATGCTGCAATGCAGCGGAGATTTCTACAAATGTTCCAAACATCCTGAAAAAGTGAAGGTAACCCATGATTACCCCAGAGTAAAGCGGTCTCCAGACACACGCTTTAACTTCAGTCCTGCCCTGACCCGGGCGCTAAAAAATCCTGCATTCAAAAACCCCCACTAACCAAAGTGTGGTTCCCTGCATAGCCCGTGAATAGCTAATTTCCTAATTTGCATGCACACACGCTAAACCAGCCGCGGGGTTTATGGCGCGAGTTTTCCCCGCATTGAACACTTTTTAATATACCGCGTAAGGCTACTGCTGGAAAAACGCACGCAGAACCTGCAGAAGCTTTAGTGCTGCTTACTACATCGACCCCAAAATATCTGGCAGTGGAGGCTGTTGCTGTTACTGAGGTGATAACATAATTTGAATATATTTTTGTAAGGTGAGTTTTAAGGGGAAATATCCTAGTTCTGCTTTGCACCTGTTATTGGGTGAGGGTAGTGGGGAACTGAGCCAAGGGGAGACTGGGGTCATAAGGATCAAGGGACTTAGCCCACCCTGTATTCTGTGTCTTGCATAGACTGGAAATGCTCAGTTTGGACAGCAGAAAACATCACAAAATGCAACAGTATATGTACTAATAATCTTTTGTAAGTAATCATTCATGCATGTAAAGCTTGCTTTAAAATAAATTGTGTAATAGTATAACGTTCCTCTGTTCCTTACATGCGGGTGAGATTAACCTGGGAAAAACACAAGGGGGCCCATAGACAAAAGTTTACCCAGGGCCCCGTAAGCAGTTAAAGTGGCCCTTCTAGAGAGAGAGCTGAGAGAGAGTCACACAAACAAGACAAGAACGAGAACTGTGAGAGAGAGGGGCAAGGAGATTACAAGATATGCAAGAAACGCACATGGGAGGAGAGAGAGGGCTAAGACTCAGCACAGGCTGTGACAGAGGGAGCGCTGTCAGAGTGAGAGACACAAACAGTGAGATAGTGAAATCTGTGTGTGAGAGAGACATCCTAATCATGACCCCCACCCTGTTTTGTTGGTCCAGCACTCCAATATCTTACAAGTAGAAGTTGCAGGAGGGTTTTTTTTAATGCCACTTCGCCCCAAAACATTGCTGACCCCTTATTTAGAATTAGAGGTAAAGACTTTACTGTACAGTACCTTTATACAACTGTCCTCATACTCCATCTGCAGCGTGCATTTCATAAATTGTCCTCAGCTTCACCTTTGCTTGTTAATTTCCATTGTTGTTCCTCGCTCTCGTTCACATTTTCTCCTTTCACAGTTTTCCCCTCCTCCCTCTTGCCATTTTGTTTTCCCAACATGGGCACCAGCACCCCTGCCCATCCCGGCCCAACCCAGTAACTGAACAGCGACACCAAGGCCAGCGGGAAACAAAAGGCTGCAGCTTCATTTAATCAATGGCAGCAATGTATACGGGCAGCACATTCCTTTAAAGGAAATGCAGCGTGCGTCATAAGCTAACTGAGCATTTTACAAACCCTGTTGTGAAAGGTGTCATCTGCTAATGTCGCAAAAGAATATTACCCCTTTATGTGAAACTCCTGACACAGGTGGTAATATTCAGTTACTGTCCAGATAGCAAAATTAGCCGGATAAACTTTATCGGGCTAACGTTAGGGACAGCTCTTTGGTGCAGCCAAATACGTTATCTGGCTAACTCTACCCAGGTAGAGAGTCCATCAAGCTAGGTTGAGAGAACCTTGTACAAATCTCATCTTTGTGTGAGTTTCCTCACTCCGAAGGTCATCAAATCTTCACAAGAGAGCACTGGTCTGTTCGTGTGTCTCACTTTGAATGTCAAAGTGGCCCCTAACCCCCTACACTAATACCTAAACCTCACCTCGAGTTACTAGGTGGGCCTCCCATAGAGATATAAATACCTATCTAGGGTGCGGGCATTAAGGCTAGGTGCTTTCTCTCTCTCTCTCTCTCCCAGCTAGACTGGAGTAAAATCACATTAAAGCCATGCAATAGGGCTTTACAAAATGCTAAACCCACTCCTCCTCTTTTTCTGATTTGCATCGCACCATACGTTATGGTGCTATCCCATGCATTAAAGGCGTTTTCACATGCGTTATCAGCGCTTTTCGCATGCGATAAGCCCTTAACGCATGCGAAAACCCCTTATAGCATTTTGATAAATGACCCTATAAGTTTGGACGTAGCGAGATAAATCTCAGGATTCGAATTTCCCCCGTGCCTACTGCAGCTGATTGATCCAGGTAAGTTTTTAGCTGGATAATACCCAGAGAAATTGGAGGTGTTCTGGAGTGGGACTAACTTAACCAAATGGCTAGGCTGGGTAACAATACCGATCTTCAGCATTATCCAGCTAAATTATCCTAGTAAGTCTGGTCATGCCAGAGAGCAGTCTTAAAGATATCTGGATTACTTTATCCAGATAACTTTGGACTTTATCAGTGTATATTCAGTGGAACCCGTAACTGGCTGCTTTCCACTGAATATACAAGTAAGGTTAACCAGGTAACCTTACCGTGCGCTGCTGACAACGGACCTCACAGTATCTAACACAGATCAGAAAAGCTGGAGGTAGGTAGAAGGGTTTTCCTTCATTGTGAATTACCCCAGCCCTGTGCTTAATTGTTTGCATGTCAAGACTGGAAAAAAAAATAAAGAGCAACAAATAAAAAAAAAATAGTGGTACCTGATTATTATTGAGGCGATCCCTCCCCCAGGCCTCTCAAGGGTATGCCACACAATCCTTTTACTGCAGTTGTTCCATTTGTCCTCTCCTCCCATCCAATCACAATCACAACTCCCGCCCACCACTCCCATTTCCATCCCACCCTACGGGGGTTTGTCTCATGGACCACCAGTGCCTTATCTTTCTCTTCCCTTTCTTTCCGACACTTCATTTCTGTTGACATGGACGGACAGACGGTTGTGCTGAGCCCCAGGAGGCAACCCCAGCATGCCATCTTCCTCGGTTCTCTGCAGTCATTGGCCAGGGTTTCCCCCTCTTGCTTTTTTTTTTTTTTTTGCCTGCTGCTATTCAAATCACTTCTTGAAATCTGGGCCCCACCAGGCTGCACGTCTTAAACGAGAGTTTCCTTGGTCTGGTACTCTTTAGCTGAGGCAGCTGCTTCCAGTGCGGCCGAGTTTGATCAAGCCGCAGTTTGTCTCATGCTGTTCTGCAAATGTGAAATAGCGTCGCAGCACATGCAATTACTGGAGGGGGCGTAAATCCCGTAATAAGAATAATAACAGTAATAGTTTGCATCTGGGTGGAAAATACAGAGTATTGTAAATTCCATAGCAGGAAAAGCTGTTAGAACATGCATGGTGCTCTGTGTAAAATGGTTTGATACGGGTGAAGATGAGGAGAAATACATCTAACGAAGGCAGCGAAGGAGTGCCCTCGCCAGCCTGGGTTATTTGGTTGCTTGTAATGTGGCATTTCAGGTGCATTTAGGGATGAATTTTCAAAGCCATTGATGCACACAAAACACAGTGTCAGACAGCCCCAGGGCCCACTGTGTGGATAACCTGATTTTGCATGCACATTTACGCACACTGGGGAGAGGAATTCCCGGGGGAGGCGGGTGGGGGAAAAGTGGTGGAGTTGCAGTTTCCACACATGTGATTTTGTAGTTTTAAAAGTATGTTCATAAGTTACCCGCCACACACACACACACACACACACACACATACAATTTACATCCTCCAAAGAAGAGGCATAATTTTGTGTAGGTTAGTACACGTACATGGGAATTTTCAAAGCTAACTTATGCACGCATATAACGAGGGCAGCGACAACACTCCTCATTATTTTATTTTATTTATTTGAAAAAGATTTATATCCCGCCCTTTCCACCATTCAGGGCAGGGTATAGCATGCCGCAATCGCAAAAACAGTTCTTTAGCATGGATACACTAAAACCCAGCATTAACATGCAGAAAGACAAAAAGAATGCCACACTAAATTCTTCATGCCATTTACCCAGATAAAGATAATAATGAGCCTAAGAGAAATCTAGGACTCAGATTCCAAGGTCTGCCGAAACAGGAAAGCCTTTAGCTGCTTCCGAGAAGTAGCTGTGCATGTTAAAGTATGGTAAGCTCATGGGTTGTGCATTCCAGTAGGCAGGTCCAGCCGCTGAGAAAGCTCGCTCTTTAGTTTCAGATAGATGTGCCAGTCTTGGTGAAGGAGCCTCAGGGAGACAACTTTGGGCTGATCTCAATGCCCGAGATGGTTTATAGACCTGCGATGTGGCGCAAATCCATGATGATTTATGGTTCCCTAACAATTTTATGGATAAGCGTTGCCATTTTGAATTTAATTCTCCAACAGATTGGCAGCCAGCGCAGAGAGTGAAGCACTGGTATGATGTGTGCTGCCAGTCTGGTATTTGTCAGTCCTCCTGCTGAGTTCTGTACTGTTTGGAGAGCCCATATACTGCTTGCTGGCAGACCAGTAATCTAAAGTGGACAGTTTGACGGTAACTTTCAAACTGGCACACAGGCACAATTTGGCACGTGTGCGTCAGCGCATGCCCTCGATCTGCGGGCATTTTATAACGTGTGCCGGGCTTTTAAAATTCAAGTCTTTGGGCCGGATTTTCAAAAGGTTACGCGCGCTGGGCCTGTTTTCAAAAGGCCCGGCGGCGCACGTAAAGTCCCGGGACGCGTGTAAGTCCCGGGGCTTTACTAAAGGGGCGGGGCGTGAGCGGGGCGGGCGGTCCGGGGACGGGGCGGGGGTGGGGCCAGAGGCCTGCAACACGGCGGCCATTGCCGCTGTGTCAAGGTATCGCGTGCCGGCAGTTGGACGGCACACGCAACGGCGCAAAAGGTAAAACAAAAATTTTGGGGGCGGTTAGAGTAGGGCTAGGGGGGGAAAGGTTAGGGGAAGGGGTGGGAAGGTCAGGTTAGGAGGAAGGGAAGTTCCCTCACAATTGTCCACCCCCTTGCGCGTGCCGACCCTTGATTTTATAACTTGCATGCGCCGGGTAGCGCGCACACCTTTTTAAAATCTACCCCTATAGTTTAATGTTTGTTTAATGTTTAAAATATTTATATCCTACATTATCTAAAATTCTAAGTGGGTTGCAAGAAATGTTCATAAAATACGTATGTGCCTGCCGCACTATTAGGAAGTCATTTTCATAGAGAAGTGGTTTTTGTTTTCTTAATGTTCCTAATTTTAAAAAAGCTGCTTTTACCACCCCCTTCAATTGTGCTCTAATTGATAGGCCCACTTCTAACCATACCATTAGATTCTTGGCCTGTTTGACAGTGGCGATACTGTGGTCGTCAAACTGAAACGTAAATGGAATGTCCGGCATAGGGAACTGCCCGAGAATTAAGTTAAGACACTGGGCAGTGATGATACTCACAAGTCTAACCCGTTAAATGTTAGAATGCCCTTGTGCATTTAATATGGTTTAACCTAGGACTTCCCAAACTGTGGGTTGTGTGGCCCATACAGTGACCCAACCCGCGCATGATGCAGGACCTGTGAGCTTGCATTGGCTCACAGCCCGGCCCTGACTTTCATTAGTATTGCTGCTTCCACTTTCAGTTCACCATTGGGCTTGGGATCAGCCACATGGGGAGGAGAAAGCTGAGTATGCGCAACGGCTGGTGAAGATACGGCTGCTTTTTCCTCACCCACCACTGAACTTAGCCAAGAGAAAAAATGTTGCCCCTGTCATCAGCCTGCCCTCTTTTTCCACTAGTTGTCATCCACCATTGGCCTGAGGCCCAGTGGAAAATGTTGCTGTTGAACCTGGGCAGTGGGATGTTTGAAGGAGGGGCTGTTTGAAGGAAAAGATTAAACGCAAGGAGGAGTGGGGATCAGCTGGAATGTGAGATTGGAGTGATTGTTGGAAGGTGAGCACCCTCCTGCTAATTTGTTTTGGTCGTCACCTGGGCTCATGTGAATTTTCGAGTGCTGAAATACAATTACGTTGGTTAAAAGCTTGGCAAGCCCTGTTTTAACCCTTTGAAATTAATAGCTATTAAAGGAAGAACATATATTTAGTATTATTTATTATATTTAAGACCTACCTACTGGCCTAAAGGGGTGTTAAATAGAGATTACCCATTTTAAGGTGAATTTTAAAAGCCCGGCGCACACCAAAATTGAGAGATGTGCGCGCCCAGTGGATTTTAAAAGCCACCTACATGCACGTGCATCTTGTGATGCACATATATCTCACTCCACTTCAAAAAGGGGCATGGAGTTTTCGTTCCGGGGTGGGGCGTGCAAATTCTTAAGCGGGCCCAGGTCCAGAGCTGCGTACCTTTACTTCAGCTATGGAAGAGGTGTTAAGTTAAAAAAAATAAAATATACACAGACTCCTGAGGGGTTTAAAGGGTCTGGGGTAACTGGGGGGAGTGCAGGCTATTAAACCAGGGAGGTTTGGAGAATCGAACTCTACACTGGGCGAACTTGTGGATGAACTGGTGAAACTGGTCATGGCATAGATGCACACCGGTTATAAAATTCCCTCACTTACATGGCTGAATCCCGGTTTGCGCAGCCGGGCGCACCTACTTGCAGAATTAGGTGCACACATTCCCGCACCTAGGCTATTTTATAAAATACACGCATATGTTATAAAATTGCCGCGTCCCTTGGTGCATGCCAATGCTCATGCGTCAGTGTGTGCCTGCTCGCCCCTTTGAAACTTATCACTCCTGTCTCTATGTGCAAAAATATTAAGTAGATCCGGGCCGTGACTCCATTAAGATCACCTTTAACTCTGGCCAGATCTGCTAGTTTGTTTCAGAGGTAACCAAAACAGGAGTTTGGTTATGTCAGAAAACATTGTACTAAATATAAAATGTAAGTACATCTACAAGATAGCAACTAAAACTCCTCAGAAAGCAATATTAAATTCCAAATATATAGTTTAAGTTTGAAATATTTCAGTGCCATTTTCGTAATACATCTATACTTTCTTTGTGTTAATATTTGTTTCACATACATTGCCCTTGTCTACCCTCAAGTCGTCTACATATCTGTCTGGTGTCCAAGTTCTGTCCACCTCCCTGACTTGCCTTTTGAGCTTGATAGCAGGGAAGTCAGATGTAATAAATAGCACCAATACTAGTCAGTACTTTGTATGGCTCCTTGATGAGGTATAGTGTTCTGTCATCATTCTTAGGACCTGCTGCATACTCATTGCCAAGAGAAGGGACCCTTATATGAATGAAGCACTAATGTTTTACATCCTGGTCATCTAGAGGCCAATATTCAATAGGCCGTTTAGTGGATTAGTTATCTGGCTATCCTTAGCTGGATAGCTTGTCCCATATATTAAGTGGGATAAATGTCCCGCTGAATATACTTGCTTAAAGTTATCTGGCACATGTAGCCAGATAACATAAAAACATAAACAGCTATTTTTTTAATATGGCTTTTTAGGTTTTTAAGTAATCTGGCCTTATGTGGCCAGATAACTTGCTACTTATCCGGATATCTTTAAAAGATATCCGGATTAGAAGCACCAAGAAATTAAAAAATCAGGGCCCTGTGGCCTGATTTCCTCCCACCCCCATCAACAAATAGAAAGGAGGCCATAGCGGCCTTACAACACCACCGTACATCACATCCTGCAGAGATAACATTCTCCTTTCCTGGTTCCATTCTTCTCCCCCCGCTCCGGATTTAAAAGGATTGCATCAGGCCCTCCTAACTCCACTCCCCCCCCCCAACCTTCATGATAAAGAGGCCTTGCAACCCCCAACCCAGACCCTCCCTCCATCCCCCCCCCCCCCCCCGTGGAGGTGCCTTCTAGAGCTGGAAGCATAAACAGAGTATAGATTATGCTTCCAGCGCAGCTTTGACAGGTTGCGCTGGACTTCGCTGGGAGCAGGTAAGTTCGGACTTGCTACTGTTGGGACTTTTACAGGTTCGGAGGGATGGAGGGAGGGTCCAGGGGACTTGAGGATTGCAAGACCTCTTTATCATGAAGGTGGGGGGAATGGGGTAGGAGGGCCTGATGCAATCCTTTTATATCCGGGGGGAGGGAGGGGGGAGAAGAACGGAACCAGGAAAGGAGAATTTTGTCTCTGTAGGACGTGATGTGCGGTGGTGTGGTAAGGCCGCTATGGCCTCTTTACTGATGGGGGTGGGAGGAAATCAGGCCACAGGGCCCTGTATTTCTTTCTTTTTTTCTTTTTTTTTTTACTTTCTTGGTGCTACTTACCCAGATATCTTTTAAAAATATCCAGTTAAGCAGCAAGTTATCTGGCCACACAAGGCCAGATATCTTTAGACTTGCTTCTGAGCAGGTCTAAATGTATCCATCTAACGTAGCCGGATATATGCGCTATTCAGCTAAGTTAGCCAGATAACTCAAATCCTCCCCAGAACGCTCCTGGAACGCCCTGTTTTGGCTAAATTCTAGCTGGTTAAGTAGTTAATTTAGCCAGATAAAAGGCTGAAAATGCCACACTTGCCATTTAGACAGATAACTTGTGAGTTATCCGTCTAAATGGCTTTTGAAAATTGACCTCCTATTGATTGAAGCTGAACTTGGGACTATTAGCATGATGGCATTATGATGGTTGATTGGATTGCTGCAATAGGCTGTTTATTTATAGAAAGTAATTCATTAAAAGAAGAATGATTCTACCTTTCAGTTCATAAACAATGAAAAGGTTAGGCAGTTCCACTGAGTCTGTATCCTTGAAAACCTTACAAATTAAAAAAAAAAGCGCCCTACTACAAAGCATCCTGAACTGACCATATGTTGCTTGCCTTGGTTTACGTGTACCAGTTTCATACTGAGCCACATAGTTAGAAAATCTGATAGTGTCTTAATTTAGGAGTCTGTTCTTTTATTCTTATCATTCTTGTTTTTAATCTGGTGTACATGGGGTGGGAGTCTGTAGCAGTGCAGGCATCCTTGGCAAGCGCTCTTCTAATCAAGCACAGTTTCGGAGCTTCTGTTGGGAAGAGGTTTGGAACATCTGGAGGCCACCCGTTGAAATAATAGAACTTTGTGCCAATAGACTCTCTTTTGTTACTGGTCACTTCTTCTTTCGAGAAATGACTTAAATAGCTCTTTCGGTCGTAATGTTTCACAAATGTTTGCTTGTGTGAATGGTTTTCCTATGAGATCACTGCTGGCATCCAGGACACATCAAGATCTTTTGGCATTTCTTCTTCTGCTCTCTCTCTCTCTCCCCCCCTTTTTCTGAGATAGGGTAAACAAAAAAAAAGGAGTAAAAATGTAGAAACTGGAGATCAGATGTGCTTCATGTACCAGCTTCTGCATCATAGTTCATTCATGCACTGTACTGTCTGCCTAGAGACTTAGGATATATATCTATGGCATCTGCACACTAGTAAAAAAGAACTGAGATTGATAGCCATAAGCACTAGCCACAGTTACACCACAGTTACACCAACATTTTCTTTATATGTGTGGTGAGTTGGAGTACACTCGGGTGGGTGACCTACAGCAATAGCCTAGATACTCATGGTATGCTCTTTATTTTTTGTTTAGTGTTCACTACTTTCTTTTCTTTTTTTTTTTTTTGTTGGTTACTGTTAATGCCTCCATCCACTTTTGTTTGAACTTTAGGCTATATTTCGTGCTGATATAGATCACTGTCCACACTAACATGACTCAAAGCATGCCCTAGATTGAAAGGAAAACCGAGTTATATATGTGACTACTGTGATATTCCATACTGTCTCCAAATCTGGCATACAGATCATACATGTCTTGTTATTCAGAAAAGAATAAATGCTAAGGTACTAAAGTTTGTAGCAATGAGAAATTAATGTGCTTGTATCTCTAGCTTAATCTCTGGCTGAAGCAAAGAAAGATTGATGAAGGGGCAAGCAGGCTTTATATCATGCACATTCATTTTTAATATCACTACTTCATCACTGGGTCTCTTGACCCATGGTGGGACTTAAGGCTGTTTTGCCTGTACTGCAGGTGTTATCTCTGATAACATTTTTTCTTCCTTTCTTTGACTTTCATGTTGTGTTGTATTTGATGTCACCCTCAAGGTCATGTCTAGAACATTTTCTTCAATGGAGAAAATACACTTTTTTTGCAGATTTGTAGAACAACAAATAGAATGAACAGAGTACTTAGATGCCTTGATATACAGTGTGTATATCATAATGCCTCTGTATCCATCCATAGTGTGGCCGCATCTCAAAAAAGATATAGGAGAACTAGAAAAAGTACAGAGAAGGGCAACGAAAATGATAAAGGGGATGTAATGGCTCCCTTGTGAAGAAAGGCGAAACAGGTTAGGGCTTTTCAGCTTGGAGAAGAGACAACTAAGAGGGGATATGATATAGATTTATAAAATCATGTGTAGTATGGAAAAGGTTAATAGGGAACTGAACTGTTATTTAAACTTTTAAACAGGAGACACTCCCTGAAACTAACAGGTAGCAGATTTAAAACAAATTTAAGAAAGTAATTTTTCAGTCAACATGCAATTAAGCTGGTAGTATAAGTGAGATAAAAAATGTTTGGACAAGTTTCTGCATCACAGGTGCATAAATAATTATTAGCCAGATAGCAATTGGTTTCTTTTACTTCTTGCAGAGAACAGTATGAAAAAGAATTTCATAGCAACGTAGTTCATATTCGGATTTCCCAGGTACTTCTAGGCATCCCAAGTCTGGATACTGGGTTTGATGGACCGTCGATCTGATCTAGCATGGCGTTTCTTTATGTTTTCATGGATACCTCTGATATGTAACTTGGCATTACTAAATCCAAAGACCACTGCCATCCCCCTCTTCCCCCAACCACTCCATAACCCTTTTGTGGCCTGACTGAAATCTGTTGGCCTTGACTAGTAGTATGGATAGCAACACGAGGCATGGTATGGTCACATCATGGATTTATTATAGTCCAAGTTTTGTTGTCTCCAGATTTTGGCCACCAAGTGCAGCTGGACTGCTTAGGACACTCATCCCAGAGAGGTAGAAAAGAGAAAAAAAAAAATACTTCCCTAGAAAGAAGCAGAATAATACCTCATCCACTGCTTTGTCTCCCTTCGAGGGTTTTTCCTCTGATGCTCGCCAAGACAGGAACTTTCTGCCTTTTTCAGAAGGCCTTAAGCATACCTTTTGTGTGGGTGAGGAAGGAGAAAACAGGGAGTCAGTAAGCCAGAGCTACCAACCTCCATGCTTTAAACAGACACTCTTTTTTTTTTTTTTTTAGAAGATTAAAGGCTATTAATTGAGTGTAGAAAAAAAAGAACATAGAAACAAAGAAATGACGGCAGAAGAAGACCAAACGGCCCATCCAGTCTGCCCAGCAAGTTTTGCACTTTTTTTTTCTCATTCTTATCTGTTACTCTTAGCTCTTAGTAACCTTTTGATTCTATTTCCCTTCCACCCCCACCATTAATGTAGAGAGCAGAGTTGGAACTGCCTCCAAGTGAAATATCCAGCCCAACCAGCCAGGGGTGATAGCTGCCGCAATAAGCAAGCTATACCCATGCTTATTTGTTTACCCAGACTAAATAATTCAGACCTTGTTGGTTGTTGGCTGTATATAGATCTACTTTTCTTCATTCCCCCTGCTGTTGAAGCAGAGAGTTATGCTGGATATGCATTGAAAGTGAAGTATCTGACTTTCTTCCCTGCCGTTGAAGCAGAGAGCTATGCTAGATATGTGTGAAGTATCAGTCTTTCTCTCCTGCCGTAGAAGCAGAGAGTTATGCTGGATATGCATTGAAAGTGAACTATGAGACTTTCTCCCCTGCCGTTGAAGCAGAGAGCCATGCTGGATATGCATGGAAAGTGAAGTATCAGGCTTATTTGGTTTGGGGTAGTAACTGCCGTAACAAGCAAGCTACTCCCCGCTTTTTTTGTGAATGCAAATCTTTTTCCACATCTCCTCTTGCCGTTGAAGCTTAGAGCAATGTGGGAGTCGCATTAACCGTGCGTATATTTATTGAATAAGGGCATTATCTCCAGGCAGTAGCCGTCATTCCCGTGAGCCACCCACCCTTCATGTGCGCTTGTGCACATTTTTGACACGTGCTCAACTTTATAGGCGCATGTACCTGCTTGGAACTTAGAAATTGCACATGGATTGAAAAAAAAAAAGTGAAAAGATAAGAGCCTCTTATGTGTGTGGTCTTAGTACGTGTGGCCCATGGCATGCAGACTATTCATGACCCAACCAGTGACTGCAGTGGTTATATTTTTATGACTGTTATATAGTGATTGTATTTTATAACTGACTCATGAAAACTGGAAACTGTTGGAGGATTAAAGAAATATATCTTTAAAAAAAAAATAAAAAAAAAATTAACTGCTCCAGTGAGCTGAGTGTGTGCGATTCTGAAAAGCAGTGGAGATTTGGCAGCCCTCAGCCCAAGGCTGCCATCATACTAAAGGGCCAGAGTGGCCCGAACGAACTCCCCAACATGTGGACCCCCCCCCCCCCCGGGGTATTGTGAGACTCCCATCCCAAACCCCCACTGCCCCTAGAGGCAGCCCCAGTGCCCAATATTTAACAAAATACGTGCGGTGCAGGCCCCTCCGCCGCCCTCTCTAATTGTCCCTTTATAAAAAATCACCCCCATCCCAGCCTCTGAACCCCTCCCCAGCCCCAGTCAAACCCCTGGTATCCTGGTGGGGTCCAGAGCACCCCCCCTAGGCTCCAGGCCCTGTACAGTAAAACAGTGCTGGCCCGCCACATGTCGACTTATAATGTATGGCATTTACCACGGCTTGGTAAATGACCCCCGAGGATGGTAACTTTAAAACAAGCTTGCACGCTGTTCATCTGCACATAGTATATAGGTGCGAGCACACATAAGCACATTATATAAAACATGCCTATTTGTGCATACGTGTGCTCCTAATTTTAAGAATTTGCACCAGGAAATGTTATTCGCATTATTTTCCTTAGCACTTGTCAGCTTTTAACACACGCAGGTCAGCACGTTTTATAACATTTATTTATTTATTTATTTATTTATTTATTTATTTATTTGATGCTTTTTTATACCGGCATTCATGACAGAGTCATATCATGTCGGTTTACAGAAAACTGGGGAACGATAACCTTAAATATGTTAACATGGTAAAGAAGTAAAAAAGTAAACATAAAAAAAAAAAGTAAACATAAAAAAAGTAACAAAGTAAACATAGTAAAGAAGTAAAAACATGTGCCTGTGAAGGAAATTACCAGTCCACCAGTTTGCCCAGTCCTTCTCCAGGCCATCGAGAGCCTCCTGGTTATTCAGCCTGCACTTCCTCCAGTTTACCCTGACCCTTCACCCAGTCAGTATTTGGCTAAAAGATTTGTATTCTGATTTATAACTGATAGATAGCCAAAGTAAATATACGCAGATAAAAGCCGGATGTGCACTGCGTTCGCAGGTTATAAAATTATAACTTATGCATGTTGCCCCCTCTCTGGAACCCCCCCCCGACCCGCCCCTTTTTTACACGAGCAAATTTATTCGCGTACTCATGCTTGCGCATATACCTGCAAGGTTTAAAAAAATAGCACTTGCGTGAATATGCGTGCACATCTGCTATTTTGTGCGCACGCATCTCTTTTAAAATTCACCTTTACATTTGTACATGAGGCAGTGGAGGATGAAGTGACTTGCCTAAGGTCATAAGGAGCAGCTGCTGGGGTTTGAATCCTGGTTTTCTTGATTCTCAGCCTGCCACTAGACTACTTATCCACTCTCAGGTCAATTTTAAAAGGAGCGCACATGTGCCCATAAACACGCATATTGGGCGTGCAAGCAAAGATATGCTTAATTTTATATCATATATCTGAAAGTAAAATTATCCCGAAAGTAGCAGAAAAACTTGAATCAATACTAAATAGAAAAAATTCCGCTAAATGATAGAGGCTTCAATTGTATGTAAAGAGTGACCATCAAACAGCGCTCTTGCAACTGGAAGCTTATACTGAGCAAGCTTTTATGGGCGCTGGAGCTTTATGATCATAGGTCACTTCTTGTGTGCAAGTCTATAAGAGAAATGTATTCCCCCTTCTTCTCTTTAGTTATGGAGGGCTATATGAAAATGCACTTATCTTGCAATGAAATATCCAAAAATGCAGCTGTACTGAGATCTTCTGCACTTGTCCTTTGGAATGACGGATCAATATTGGAATGACGGATCAATATTGATCAATATTGATCCGTCGTTCCAAAGGACAAGTGCAGAAGATCTCAGTACAGCTGCATTTTTGGATATTTCATTGCAAGATAAGTGCATTTTCAAATAGCCCTCCATAACTAAAGAGAAGAAGGGGGAATACATTTCTCTTATAGACTTGCACACAAGAAGTGACCTATGATTATAAAGCCCCAGCACCCATAAAAGCTTGCTCAGTATAAGCTTCCAGTTGCAAGAGCGCTGTTTGATGGTCCCTCTTTACATACACTTGAAGCCTCTATCATTTAGCGGAATTTTTTCTATTTAGTATTAATTTTATATCATGCCTGCAAGTACACGCGTATCATTTAAAATATCCCTTCCACGCCTTTACACGTGTACTCGCACGAGTGACCATATTGAAGGGGGGTGGGAGAAGGAGAAAGGGAGAAAAAGAGAGAGAGAGAGAGTATGACACTCTATATATCTCCCACTGTAAGAGGGACACTTTCAAGTCAGGGTGGGTTTGGTGGGGGGGTGTTACATAGGGTCTACAGACCCTTGTGCCCTAGGCAGACCAATGTAAAACTTCAAAACCCACCCATAGTTGAAAGTGTCCCTCTTACAGTGGGAGATATATAGAGTGTCATATTGTCGCTCTCTCTGTCTCTCTTACCCCCCACCCAAAGCATTCAAGACCCCTCTGGCTCAGAATCTCCAGACTTGCACCTCATGTGGAATATCAGTAAAGTTATGCAGGTAACAGGCACACGTTGCCCTGCAAAATTTGGGATTATGCCTGTAAGTCTCGGTCCCACCCCAGAACACCCATGCCCCCATTCTGACTCCTTATTCTTGTCATGCTTACCTCCCGGCTTCTTAAAATCTGCGTTTCTCTCGCGCGGCCCACAGACGCATGGAATGGGGCTGTTTTGGCGTGAGCAGCGCTTTTAAAAACCTACCTGTCTGTTATTATTCTGATGATGGGTTTGAGCATGAAGTAGATAATACTGCAGCCTTATCTTCTCTCTTGTTTCACAGTAAATTCCCACAGGATGCAAAGGATCTCACGTACATTGTTTGTGCCAAGTGGCAATTTAAGTGGGGAAAAAAACCAAGATAAATGTATTCTGGAGAGGAAGATTTTGGTTTTGGACATTCGTGGCTTCCACGGCTTTTTCCATTTTCAGTATTTGCCAATAATGTTAGGTGGCCAGAAGAAAAAACTGGAGCTCCCAGCAGGTCGAATCCATCATCTTCTGATTGTCAGCAGCGTGTAATACCATTTTTATTTCCTTGACATTGCTTGTTTAGCCGGTGACATTTACTGACTAATAGCCCATACAGAATATTTATTCTTGTGATTCCCATACGTATGTTCATACTCTGAGGGCTACTTCAACTCGTGCAGGTGACATTGCCAAATAGATTAGGTAAGAAGACCTGTGCAAAATGAACCTTTGGAAGCATATGATTTAATTAGTTAAGTATTCTTTTTATAAATACAAGTTTTGCCATACATATAAAATGGGAAAAACTTACCTTGGCTGATGAAAGTTGGCTGGAGATGTCCTGCCTTTGTGGCATTCAAAGCCTACATAGACTGAATTCAACATTTGTATGAGTCTTGGAAAAATTATACCTCTCCTTTGTTTAAGTCTGAGTTGGCTGGATTGCACCTTGTTCACGAGGGACATTTTGCCCAGTTTTTGGTTTTTTTTAAGTCCCTTCTCACAACAACTTTGAACCTGTAATTCAGGCTTGTCTATTGGTCAGAGGATATTAAGCACCTAAAAATACTTTAAGATAAGAGGTAAAAAGCATGTGGTGCTGCTAAAATGGCCCTTTGTTTTTAAGTAAAATGTGTTCTCTGCTTCTCGCTTTCATTTTATCATCTGTATAATTTAATTTCAAAAGGGCAGCATGCACTGGTTTGTGGGGTCAGGGATGCGTAGTTTCTACATAGTTTTATTTTTCAGACATTTCATTTTTCTTTTTTAAATTCATGACTGAAATAGTACAAAACAGGAATATTGACCCTTTACCACATTCATTGATGCTGTAGGGAATTTGAAATGTCAAGAACTGGCTACAAAAGTGAATAAAATATAAAGATGACTTGACTTATAAGCCAAAAATGGGTGCCATCCTTCCAGAGAGCTTAGGATGATTCCTTTGAAACCACCCCCTCACCCTATGGATGTGTTCTGCACTCTATCAAAAGGAAACGTTCTTGCAGATTGTCCCTGCCGGATCCACAACTGGCCCAGCTAGCACAAACTACTCTATGGCCGCTTTCAACCAATAGGGTCAAAAATAGGTTGTGTAAATGTTTTCCCTGAGAAATTCCAGGGGAAACTGAGTGCAACACAGCCTTTGTCATTAAAATGGTGCTGCGGAAGAAAAAAGAGGTTTTGTGCTGCTTTTAGCTGGTAGTTCACATTCTCTGTAACTCTTAACAACTGGTGAGTGGGTCATGGCATGGCGACGTCGCCTCTCCACTGGTGCTGGTGCTGAGGACACTGTGTAGTGCGTCTGAACCTGGCAGGAAGAGGAGAGTAATTGCTTGGAATTTAAAAAAGGATAAATGCATAAATCATTAAAAATAATGAGATTTGCCTTTCCATTGAGGGTGTAATTAAACTGCAGTAATGAACAAGTGTGTCTGTATTAGACTGAATTAAGCCACAGTTTGACAGCCCCATCCTTCACTTGTGCTCCCTGTTTTGTATTCCACTGCTAAGTCCACCTTCTCTCGGAAATCACAGTTTAATTAGAAGGTGGATAGCTAGTTTAATCTGCAGTGCTAATGTATTTAAGAGTTTTGTTTAATAATTCGATATTCATTGTTTTTTTTGGAGGGGGGTAGTTGTCGCCGTTTGATATTTAAGCCTCTTCCTCTCAGCCTCAGCCAAATGGTTCCCGTTCTGACTGAGAAGTGTTGGTTGTGAATGTCAATGGAGGGAGAAAAGTAGGGGCAGCTTTTAAAAGAAAGGTATTTCACAAAAACGTTCCAATGTACAAAATATAGGATCTGTCCTAAAGGCCAATGCAAGAGTATTGAGTGCACTGCTACTCTCCCAACAGACAGTGCTCCCTTCCTCCAGCAGCAGAGGCTCCAGCACATCTCTCCCTTCTTTGATGGTATTGGTTCTGGCACAGCACCCCTCTTGGCTTCATGCTGATGGGATTTTACCGCCTCCAGAATTTTGGCGCTCTCGGCAGCCATCTTGTTTGCCTAATGCATGCACTGGCCCTGTCTTTTCTCACATGTGACTCCAAGTGTATCTAGGAGCAAGGAATAGGCAGGCACTTCCCCAGCACAATCTGAAGGGGGAAAAGGTATGATATTGAAAGGCATGCCAGGCCACAGCTTGCCAAGTGTTTTCTCCCATCCCCAAGAACTTTTGAAAAATGTGGCCTCGCATGAGTTTTCCTGATCTAGGCCAAAGGCAAACTGCTTGGACCTTGTTTTCAGAAGAGGTTCCCTATTTACTCATTTTAGCATTTATGTAGCTCTGTATAGCAGTCTGGTTTACAACAGATTATAAACAGGTCACAACAAGGCCTTGCCCCAAAGAGCTTTCAATATAAGTGGGTGCCTGGGGCAGTGGTAGACTGGGAGGGTCATTTTCAATAGTGTGCATAACTCAGCACTGCACACCTAAGTAGGTGTGCCTAAAGTTACGCGAGAGCCACACGGTTTATAAATACCATATATCACCGCCCCAAAAGCATACACCTATGCTTCCGTAAAGACACATTTTTTTAATTGCAGGAATGCACTCGGTTTCTACAGCTATTTTATAAAAGTATGTGTATCTGCTTTTCAGGTTAAATAATTGTAAAATACATGCACAATAGCCTTCAGTTTAGGTGTGAAGGCAGGCATCCTACGAAGTTGGCTGATGAATCTTGCATATGAAAAGACTTGCGCTTCCAAGCACCAGTTCACTGAGTCCTACCCCTTCACCAGTTCTCCCACACCCTGTCCACTTGCTGCAGACCCCACCTTCCCCCACCCAAAAACTTTAGACAAAGGAGAAGTCGGATTTAATATCCGCGACTTGGTTAGCAGGAGGTCAGTATTCAAAACTAAACATTTAAATGGATCACTTGGATTTAGATGGATATAACTTGGTGAGTTATCCATCTAAATGGCTTTCAGAATTGACCTCCAGGTGTAAAAAGCCTGCATGCATGTTCGATGATGTATGGCCATATTCCGTTTATATAAAAATGTTTATGTGCACAAACTTCCAAACCCCAGCCTGGAATGCCCTCTTCATACCTGCAGACTTTTCTGTGTGGCAGCACCACTGTAAATACACTACCGCCCTTCTGAAAATCCAATTATCGCTCGCAGGGGCCATGTAGGCACATAACATTCCAATTTTTGCATGCACAATCCCTGCGTACGTTTTTGAAAGTTACCCCCAAAGTGACCTTCCCAGTCATGAGGCATGCCAAGGGGGGGAAGTAGGATTTTGAAAAGAAGAACTCTTTCTCCTCAGTCCATTAGGCCAGCGGTTTTCAACCGGTGTGTCGCGAAACACCAGTGTGTCGCCAAGCACCCAAAGGTGTGTTGCCACACTTCCCGGTCCCCCGCTGACCCAGCTGCACCCCTGCCCCAGGAAAATAGGAATTCATCCTCCACCCGGGCTTAAAATGCTGATAGCCTGGGCAGAACGCAGCGGAAGAGCTGGAGCACTAGCATGGTCTCTTCTTCCTCTCTCCCCCCCCCCCCCCCCCCCGCAGCCCGGTAGAGGAAGTGGTATGCAGCAGCCACGTACATGGGAAGAAGAGACCATGCTGATGCATGCAGCATCAGCCTGAAGAAGAGAGGCACGGCCTGAAGAAGAGCAGCACAGCGCAGTGCAAACGAGGAGCAACATCAGCCCCCACGGCCGATGGGACTCTTTTCTCAAGGCCGCAAGGGCTAGAAGTAGAGGAGGCTGCTGCTGCTGCTGCTGCTAGTTCGGTGGGGAGAGAGAGAGAGTGTGAGTGAGAAAGCATATGTGTGTGTGTGAGTGTGTGTGTGTGTGAGAGAGAGAGAGACAGCATGTATGTAAGTGAGTGATTGAGAGCCTATATGTGTAGGTGTGTGACTGAGATCCTTTGTGTTTGAGAGAGCATGAATGTAAGTGTATGATCGAGGAAACTATATGTGTAAGTGAGAGAGATCATGTGTATGGAGGGGCGGATTGACCTATCGGGGGATCGAGCTTCCCCCGGTGGGCCGGTCACTCCTGTCACGTGATTTTTTTTTTTTTTGTATTATAAAATTTCCAACCAAAGTATTAGGGGGCGCCGCGAGCAGTGGTATCCCAAGGGGAGCCAATGCCCCCAGGCGCAAGGAGGCTCATGCGGCCGCTGAGCAGCAACACGTATATAGCAGGCAGATCGGCAGGGCCGTGGTGAGGCTCACGTCACCACGGCCCGAAGAAAAAAATCACGTTTAAACGCGCTGATGCTCCTCCTCCTTCCTGCCTGTGCGGCCCCGGAAGTAAAAGTTGCCGGAGCCGCATGAGCAGGAAGGAGGGGGGGCATCAGCACGTGCAGAAGAGGAGCAGCGCTTACGGGCCGCCGCGAATCATCGCAGCAGCCCGAGAAGAGGAAGAGGCCCAGTAGCAGAGCCGCCGCGGCCCGAGAAGATCAGAGCCGCTGCAGAGCCCATCCTGCGGTGACCCGCGAAGAGGAGGCCCAGAGGTGAGAGAGAGGCTGAGGGTCTGTAGAGTGTATGTGGGCGTGTATGAGATGAGTTGAGAAATTGTGTGTGTGAGTGAGGATCTGAATGTTTGCAGAGACAGCATGTGAGAGCCTCTGTATGTGTGAGAGAGAGAGAGCATGTGACAGTGAGAGCCTGTGCTTGAGTAAGACAGCATGTGGGAGTGAGAGAGAGCCTGTGTGTGTGAGAGTCAGACAACATGTGCCAGTGAGAGACTGTGTGTATGAATGATTGTATGAGAGAGAGCATGTGACAGTGAGAACCTGTGTGTGTGTGTGTGTGTGAGAGAAGAGAAAGAAAGCATGTGAGAATGAGAACCTGAGTGTGTGTTTGAGGGAAGAAGATGGAGAGAAAAGAAATAGAAAAAAAGACAATATAAAAGGAATTGGCAAAAAAATAAGAAAGGGAAGGTGGAAAAAAAAAAGCCTGTGACCAACCAATTAGAAAACTAAGATCAGCCAGCAAAGATAAAAAAAAAAAATTACTTTTTAGTGATTGGCACATGTAATCTTTGGTAATGTGCAAGAATAGCACTTTCTCTATGCGGATCTCACAGTGTACAAAATCAGCATGGAGAAAGTGGAAGCCCACGGGGCCTGCACAGAGGAGGCAGCAGAATAGGCTTCAGTGTCAGTAGCAGCAATCGGCACCTCCCCAATAGCCATGCGGCAGCAGTGACAGTGGCAGCAGAGGAATGAGAGAGGTTCTAAGGTTGTTGGCAAAAGAAAGAGAGAGGGGGGTCTGCCTTTAGTGTGTGCATGTGTATGAATGGGACTCTGCCTGGGGGTGTATGTGTGTGAATGCATAGGTGCCTGCCTGGGGGTCTGTGTGTGTGAGAATGAACGTGTGCATGCCTGGGGGATGGGGAAGGAGTGGGTGTGAAAATGAATGGGAGCCTGCCTGGGGGTCACTCTGTGTGTGTGTGTGTGTGTGTGTGTGTGTGTGTGTGTGTGTGTGTGTGTGTGTGAATGACTGGGAGCTTGCCTGTGTTTGTGTGTATGTGAGGGAGCCAGTGAGTGTGAGAGCATGAGTGTGTATGAGAAAATCCAAGGGAGTAAGAGTTTGTGTGTGGGGGGTGTGTGTGTGTGTGGAGGGAGAGTGTCTTAGAGCCTGAGAGTGTGTCAGTGTCAGTGAGAGCGAGAGGTTATGGTGGGTATAAGAGCATGAATGTGTATGTATGTGACAGTGTATGTGTGAGAGAGAATGGACATGTGAGTATGTGTGAGAGAGAGAGGATAACCTCCTAATCCTCGACAATATCAGGGTGACTGGAAATAAAGAGCTCCCACAGAAGGGGACAGCAGGGGCTTTTTTAAATCCTTATTAGTTTTAATTATTGAATGTTAGTTGATATATGTGCTGTTTTGAAATATTTTATTAGTGTTTGGGACATTGTAAAAAATGTATATGATTTTAATTAATAGAAATTCTATGTATCAGTAGTTTTAAAATATTCTTTTATTATGGTTTTACAATTATAACTGATGCTTTATGTTTCTTGATTTTATTTGTTGTATGAGGAATGGTGGTTCTATTTTTCTATTGTTAATACATGGAGTCTGGCTTCTTGGAGTTTCCATTTCAGTTTTTGTCATTTGTGCTCCTTCATTTTGTATTCTGTATTGGGTGAGAGTTTGTGTTCTGCATGCAAAGACTGAGATGAAGCATTCTTTTAGCATGTGGTTTCTCTGTAGGGATCTGTAGTAGCTTGGCCTGTTCTGTTTTCCTGAAAGGAGGTGTATTGATATTTTAGATTCTGGTGTAATATTTGTGGTATTCTTTTTCATAGGTGGGGTTGTTATTCTTTGAGTGTTGGCAAATAGTACTGTGTTGATATGGGAGGACCATACCGAAATATAGGGGTGTGTACATATATATATGTAAATTATATATGTAAATTATATTGTATATGTAATTGGTTACTCATGGGCCAGTATGGAGAAAAATCTCCCGGGCCACTATTTTCCCACAATCCGCCCCTGTGTGTATGTATGACTAAGAGCCTGTGTGTATAAGTAAGAGAAAGAGCCTGTGTGTCTGTGTGTGATTGAGAGATGGTGTAGATAAGAGAGCATGTGAATATGTGATTGAGAGCCTGTGTGTAAGTAAGAGAAAGAGACAGCGTGGAATATAAGTGTGTGATTAAAAGCCTGTGTGTGTGTGTGTGTATGTGTGAAAAGACAGACAGCATGTGTGTAAATGTGTGATTAAGAGCCTATATAAGTGAGAGAGAAACAGCGTGTGTATATGTGTGTGATTGAGAGCCAGTGTGTGAGAGAGAGCTTGTGTGTTACTGAGAGAGGAGAAAGTTGCAAGCAAACCATCCCTCCACCTGCAAATTTAAAACAATCTCAGGGCACCTGGATATCAAACGTTCCCAGGTATGCAGAGCAAAGCCCTTTTTTATCCTTATTTTTATTATTGGGTCTTTGTGTCTGCTATTTTGAAATATTTTACTGGTATCTAGAAATTTTTTATGAGTTTTTAATTATTGGATATTCCATTCATCAGCTATTTTGAAATCTGTTCTTTTTGTTAGTATGGTTTTACTGCTATTGATTTTATATTTCTTGATTTGTTTTGAGGACTGGTGAAATTTCTTTTTCCTTTGTTACACTGCAGACAGTCTCTCTGGTTTCTTGCTGTTTCCAGTTCAGTTTTTGTCTGCATGTTTCGGTTTATGCTTTATGGTCTCTTTATTCTTTGTTAGGTGAGGGTCTGCACATGTGATTCAGGTGAGGTTTTCTGCTGGCGAGTAGTTTCTGTGTAGGGCTATATAGCAGCCTAGCTTGGTCCGTTTTCCTAATAGGAGGTGTATTGGTGTCTTAAGGTCTGGTATAATATTTTCACTGTTGCCTTTTCTTTGATAAGGTGGTTACTGTCTGAGTGCTGGAAATTGGTGCTGTTTTGGTATGGGATGTTTACTATTTATGCAGTTTCTGTTCAGACAAAGTACTTATCTTTTTCTTGTGTCATTCTTAACAATAGAAATAATACTGGACCTTTATTTTTTATTTGCGGCTTGAATTGTAATGAGCAGTGTGTCACACATGTGAGCATGGTCTTTCAGGTGTGTCACGATGGGGAAAAGGTTGAGAACCACTGCATTAGGCTACGCCATCTCCCAGATGCAGAATACAGAAAACCTTTTGAATATGGGAACCCTGTAGTAACAGATAAATTTGCAGCATAGATTCAGTGAGAGAAATGGGCCACTTCTGGTTTTATTTGCTCCATTCATGTGCATGATTATTGAGCACTGGCAGTTCTGTACTCCAAATAGAAAAATATAGTGTTATCAGTGATTACTGGTAAGTGACTACACTCTTCGGCCAAGACGTGCAGCGCTTTTGAGTACTTAGTTCGAGCATATCTGCATTAATCTCTTCCATAGAATTTATTTGTTTATATTTATAGACACATATCTAGATATATTTAAAAACATCTATATTTTCAAATTATCATATAGGTGAATATGCACAGCTAAATGCTCTGAGCTTGTCTAGCTTCGACAGAAATGCAGTGTGAGTGTAGCAGTGCAGGTCACAGTCTGAATTTGAAACAAATCAGATGCAGCAGAAATCATTATGAGGTATTTAACATGCAGCATTTTTTCACCAAGTTGCGAATGTGTGTGTGTGTGTGTGTGTGTGTGTCTGTGTGTGTGTGTGTGTCTGTGTATTCTGGTGTATACAAATATACCTCATGCATATTCATTGTGCATATCCCAAAAGCCACACCAGTTGGCTTAAGAGCATTGATTTGGGAACCCTTGTTCTAGAAGTACAAAAGAACAGCATACACTGCACATGCAGCTATCTGTTGCTGTAAAGAACAATCTGGAAACTGATAGAAAATTGTATTTTTTCAGTTACAGAATATAGTTAATAAAGAGAGGAAAATTATGCTTTACATGTTTGAACACATGAATATTTTGAGGTTGTTATTGATAAACAAAAAAAAATGAACGTGTTATTTTGGATGAGTTACTTATGATATAGTATATATCATTTTGATATGGTAAGGCAGCAAAGATTCAGATATTTGGGGGGATAGGAGGCCTTATTTGTGAAAATAACCCAAAAATGACCCATAAACCTAGGAATTTGTTAAATTGCAGTTCACTGCTATTCAGCACCATGGTCAGCTCCTGTGACAGACAGACGGCCAGACAGCCATCTCAAAATCAATAGTACTTTTCAAATGTTTGAAATGTACTATAAAAAAAAAACAACCTAGTTTTTCTCAGAGGCACAACATGAAGCAAAACCCTTTTATAAAATAGTTGCTTTGTCTGTTGTCGCATAGAACCATAATATTATATGTTGCATTGTTCTTTGGGCACCAGTGAATGAGTGTTTGACATTTTCAAAGACTTCTGACCAGAAGTTTGCAACAGTACTATTTTTTTTTTCTGAATCTTGTGTTGTTACTGAGTCAGCTCTTATTTTATTAGCTGCCAAATTAATTTCTACTTGCTGAAAAATATCAACTCAGAAGATGGTTAATGAGATCTAATTCTTTTAATGTCACTTACAGAATATAATCAGTATTGTGGGCTAATGGCCTGCCTGCTCTGATCTCTGTTGCTTAACTTTGTCAGAGCGTGAACAGATTAGATAGTATAATGTGAGCTAACCTTCAGCAATATATGCTTTAATAAAAAGTGGTAAATGATGCCTTAGTGATGTTTTCATAATCTGAAATACAAATGAATGAAAGTACAATAAAATTGATTCGAATGTTTCTATTTTATAGGCAGAAATAGACTTGCCCAGATTAATTATTGGTACATACATAGTATATGAATTATTACCATGGGGCTGTCGACAATGAAAGTGCAACAGTCTTTGATGCTACAAAGTGAAAAATTTAGTGGAGGTAAAAATTGAAATACAATTGCAAGACAACAAAAAAAATGCTTTTGAGAGTTTTTTGATTAAACACTGCAAATTTCACCTCCAAAAAATGCTTCAAAACAGTAGAGTACAAAAACCTTTTTGAAGAAGCACCAGTCTTAAATGGCAGCAGAGAAAAAAATTAGTTCAGCTGTTATTGCAACAGTATTGCTGGAAAGGTTGTTACTCTTCCAAACTCACGGGCTCACTGTGCATCATTCACCAAGTATTATGAAACATTAAATTGCAATATATTTCTTCTTAATATCGGAAGAGTTCCAGTCAGATATCGATTTCAAAAACAAAGCGTTCAGTATAGCTTCCACAGTAAGGTGAGGTCTTAATTGTTACAGCGCTTTTCCACCGTTGCAATCAGAACATCAGATTTAACGCCATCCCCTGCACAGATCACCAAAATCTAGGAAACGTAACATAGCAGTGAGTTCAGAAGAGTAACACGCGGGAGGGTGGCCTCCTCCATGCACGGCGGGGGGGGGGGGGGGAGGGGAGAGAATTCTAAAAGGCCACGTACGGCGACAGGAGTCGGGCTTCCCCAGTTCCCTCCCAGTCCACTCCAATGAAGGAGCAGAATGGGAGGGAACTTCCCTATACCCCTACCTATCCTTCTTACCCTTTCCCCTCTCCTCCCTGACCCCTAACCCTTCCTGGTTTTTTTTTTTTTGTTTGTTTGTTTGATTACTTACTGCTCCTCGGGAGCAGAAGTAATCTCCATGCGTTGGCCGGCTCCAGCATGCGCTACCACGGGACAGCGTCAAATGGCGCTGTCCAGGCCCGCCCCTCCCTGCCCAGACTACCCCCTTCCCCCCCAGCTGGCGCCTTTTCAAAGGCCTGGCACGTTGGCGCGTAACCCCCATAATTCGTGTGCGCAGGGCTTTTCAAATGTACTTGTATCTGAATACATTTACCCACATATCAGGCAGGCAACTTTACAACAGTCCATTTCTCATGGTAAAGCACCACTTCACCTGTGGAAGTAACTTTGAAAATGACCCTCCCTTTGACTCATTGATTATGTCTATTGAAACGAAAGGTTAAAATGTTCCTGTAGAGTGGCACGATCGTGACAGCCATTGCATTCTTTGCTGTGGTCGGTCTGTCCAAAAACCATTCCAGGCATTCTTGTCTTAATCTAGAAGAGCAATGAAGGTGACAAGGGCATTTTTTAGATCAACAGTTCTCGGACTAAAGAAGCCTTTTCATAGAGGTTTGAGGCCATCTCTGACTGTATCATTCTGCTGTTGTAGCTCCAACTAGATCGGGCACTGCTTTGGGAGGGGGGCCTCTCCCCTACTCCTTGATTCTCCAAGGGCACTTCCCCCACGTGCTCCTCAGTTAAGCAATATGTTAGCATATACCTTTCATTTTTTGGTGAGGATATGCTAAAGATTGTTTTGCACATATTTTAGTTCATTCGCCCCAATATGTCCTTTTAGACACTAGAGTGCCTTTAGGGTTAGGGTGTTTTTTAAAATTATTTTTAAATAATGGATAGGTTTATCTTGTAGAGCTCTACTTGGGTGATGAGTATATTGTACCAGCACAATTTTAGTGCTGTGGTCAGCTACTAAGTATGATGCCCCCAGGAGACACTTCCCATGATTGTTTTACGTATAGCTAAATCATTAGTATAATTGCAACTGGATGAGTTTTCTGTGCACTATTAGGTTTTGTGTGTCCTCTGATTAACAATGGATGTGAATAAAGTTATGATAATTAAGTATTAGGAAAGTAATATGGCAGCGATATACTGCAGATTGTATGATTTTCACATTTAACCTATAGATTGATTTCCAGTTTGAAACATTTGTAAATCAGAACATTAGGGGCAAGGAAGGGCAGTGGGATAGTGTTTAAAGTCTAAGCCGTGACAATACTTGAACTCTGTTAACCAGCATAACAATTCACTGCCATTTTTTTTCACCAAACACCAAAATCTTTTAGGCAAGTATTTCTCAGAATTCATTTAAATATTACATGACACTTACTGTGGCCACAGTAACACCATTTACTGTGACTTGTGATTACGTAGCAGAAGACGTTTTCACACTATAAAGATGTTTAACATGTAATAAACATGTGCAGTGTGCTCCTTTTGTTCTCCATTTGTATTTATGTTATTTTATGTTGCTTGCTTTTTAGTTTATGGCTGTAGCATTTTAATATGCCTAGAGTTGGTGACAATGTGTAATATACATTTTTTAAAGTAAATAAATGCCTTTTTGCACATTAATTCATTGACCCTAAAATGCACAAAATCCATTAGTACATTTGTCTCAGAGTCTGGACCTTGAAAGGTTTTTTGAGATATAACTATTGACATCTTGCACTTGATTCAAAGGGTCCACCATGCTTTTTCTGGAAGACAGCAATTATTCAGTGTATTTTTCCATTGGGCTTTTTTTTTTTTATGGCAAAGAGGAAGTGTAAATCTTTCTACAGATATTCTTGTAACATAAAAATGAAAACAGTCTCATGGGGATGGCCTGTGATACAATAAAGAGATCAGCTACCACAGAACTTGGGCCATCACAAAGCTGATGCTTGACAGCGTTGGTCATTTGTCATCATAATGGATTTGAATAATGTGATGCTATAACAAATCTGTGGGGTACTGTGATCCCAAAGTAGGCCGCACAGATGCACAGGATATTGATAGAACTGAAGGAAGAAACAAGAAAGGACAGAGATTGAGAATCAGTGTAGTAATAGCCCTTGAGAGGTGTCAGAGTTAATAGCCTCTTTTAAAGTGTTACTTGCAGTTGCTGCTATTAAGCCAATATGCAACAGTTGGAAGCCAGTGTTGAACGCAGTGTTTCAGTGCACATTTCAACAGTGCTACCATACAACTGGCATAACAATGCTGTGATAATATCAGGCAACAAGGTGCCAGATTCATTGACGACCTTTTAAATACTGTGCTTCAAATGTTTCCAGAGAATGAGTTTGACCTGTAATCTAAGCAGTAAGTGTGTGATACCGATTATTGCCTGTGGACCTTATGATATCTTCATCCATAAGATATTGCCATGTCTTCTTCATGTCATTACCAGATGATTGCCAGAGTACTACCATGCATCAGATTTTGTGGGAAGAAATTTACAAAGATTCACGTAGTTTGGGAAGAGTCATTTGGCACTGATTGTCTTATTCATCCTATGTTCTGGAAGAAAGATTTGTGATCAGAGCTTGAATCTGAGTTTTGGGCTGCTGTTGCAATTGTAGTTGTATTTTCAGGTCTTGCTCGGTAGAGCAAGTTGCTGTACATTTTAATTTTTGCATGCACTAGAAAGCATAATTATAATATTTGAGTCTTCTTCCAAATGGAAAAGGATAGAATACAGCGAAGTTAAAGTAGCATGGACAGAAATCAGATGTAGCAAACCACTTGGTAGTTGCTAGTAGATAACAGTATTGCTCTCCATTACTTTGAGGCCTACATACTAAAATGAGATAAATTTCACAAAATCTTCTTGGCAAATAGTGCATGTTATTTGAGACTGCGTACACTGTTTTTCCTTTTAGCACATGAAGCAGATTTTAATACTAAACTTTCATGCCTACCTTTATGCTTATATAATTGTATTTATATTTACAGTTAATGATTTGCGGCAGTGCAAAATTATGCAATGCGCCTCATTAACTTAACTATTCACAGATAGTAAAAGTACATACGAAATTAGCTTCACAGGACTAATTTCGCAAAATTTTAACTACATCTCAGTGAGGCTTCTAAAGTGCACTATCGCGTTTCGCAAGTGATATTTTTCTAAGCATGGAAATGAGCCTGAAAGAAAAATATTGTGCACGCTTAGTCTACAGGAAACCTCACAAGAACTTTAATTCCACTTCACTGAGAAGGAGTCTGCAAAGTTTGCTGTAGAAAAAGCAAGCGCAGTATCTTTGTTTCAGGCTTATTTCCATGTTTAGAAAAGTAGCGCTCTCCAAATGTGATAGTGCATGCAAAAACAGGCACTTTAGTATATAAGGCCTCTTTCGAGCCTATTTACTAAAGTTTTTCTCCCATTTTGTATCTATGGGAAAAATGTTTAGTAAATAGGGTGCTATTGCAGCTGTTGTCGAATGTTAGCGAAAACTAAAGCTTTATCAAATCACAGATAAAATGCAGACACCAATTTAAAAAAGTCCACAGAATTCCACATGTTTTCCATCGTTGCCGATTTTTGTTGGCCCAAAAAGCCATGAAATCTAGAATTCTTTTTAGTGTGATGGGGGTGATAGATTGCTTCTAATTGGTCTGTTTCTGTGATCCTATCGGATAGCAGTTCACTGAATAATGTGCCAGTAAATGCACACCCCTCCTGTGCCATCAGTTTCTAAAGAGACATCCTCCTGGAATACTGAATGCAGCCCAATACTGATTAACCTTTTCTGCATCAGCAAGGCCAGTTGCAGAATCATCAGTGGATATCCTGCTTTTTGTCCAACTCAGTTTCTCTCTTGTTGTATGTTCCCTCATAAAGGGGTTTTAAGTATCAGATAAGTTCCTTTTTACAGGAAAAGTATTTTCATCTGAACCTCATTTCTTAACCACTCCTAGTAGGCCCATGTTGCCATCTACTGCCCAACAGCATCTGTCTTGTTCAAGCTAATCATTTATTTTTGTAACATAGCTTATAGGGCTTATTTTAAAAAACAATTATTTTAGTGGCAGAAAAAGTACTTTAAAAATGCACATATCTGAATGATGAACTCAAACCTAATTTAAGGGAAAGTGACTGCCTGGGGAACTCATTAGTAAAACCTGATTGTAATAATCCCTCCTATTGCTCGTATTTCACTAAAATGAATGAAAACTATCCATGAAGCATCCATTGTGATTCTCCTCCCGTATGCAGAATATTGGGTTGCGAGGGTAGTGACACGAAGTCCTCACTGGAACCACAGAATAGAGACTGTTCCTAACTCTGCGATTTCTTTCAGAAACAAAGCCAGCCTGCGTATTCAATGGCGTCGAGTACTATGATGGGGACATGTTCCGGATGGACGCCTGCCGCTTCTGCCGTTGCCAAGGTGGCGTCTCGATTTGCTTTGCCGCTCGGTGCGGTGAGCTGCGCTGCGACAGGTACTATGTGCCGGAGGGAGAGTGCTGCCCAGTCTGTGAAGGTAATCTGTTTAATAAGCATGCCGAACTCTAATTGCACTGATGTCGTCTCACACGATGACACGCTGTTAAACTTTTGTTTTTGGAGCTAGTGTGCCCGACATAGAGTGAGAGGACTGTGTTTTTCCAGTCAGACAGAAAGCTTTAAGCTTTTTAGTAGAGAGAGAATAGAGAAAAAAAATTTCAGATCCCCGTGCTGCGTTTCTCTCCTCTGGAACAAACAGACACTTCCTTTGTCATGATTTTAGAGTGAAGTGCTGTGTGCGTTTCATTTATTCTTTTCTCTTTTTCTCTCCTACTGTATGTCTCACTGCTCGTTCTTCATCTCTCACCTGTTCCCCAGCCTCTTGCCTTGTGTCTGTCTCGGGGGGGGGGGGGGGGGGTGTGACTTTTTTGCCTGCCCTCCAACCCACAAAAAGTGCACCTCTTGATTCTCTTTTGTGTTTCTTGTATCCCCATAAACTATTTTGTCCCCTGTCTCCCTTCTCTTTCCCCATCTCTGTCCAGCTCAACCTTATCTGAAGGCACTGATCAGCTTCTAAGGCAGTCGGTGTGTAGGTTGTGGTAAAGTCCTTCTCTGTGTGGGCAGTGAAAGACTCAGTCGCTTCCTGCCAGCCCCCAGTGCAAGAGTCCTGCTAATGTGCCTCAGGAGCTGGTTGGCCAGTTAGTGCAGTGATGCAGAACTGTCAGGTTAGGGTGAGAGAACAAAGCCTGTCTGCCAAAGCTTTCTTTCCACTTCTCCCAATCTGTTTATCTGTCTCTTGTGCCAGAGCGGAAGGTTTGACAGGTCACCCGCATTCCCTCTAAAGCCTCCTGGCACTCTCATGTAACTGGGCCACGTGGTTCTGTGTTGTTTTAGTCATTAGACTGAACTCAGGGAAAGAGAGATGTAGAAGCGGAAACATTTTATTGTCGGTTGTTGAGGTTACACCTCTCCCACAGACTTAATGGGGGTGATTTTCTAACCTGATTTTATGCCCGTAAATAGCCATTCTAAAATTAGCCCAAACTGGGTGCGCATAAAAGTAGGTGCGAAAAACCGGTTTTGGACGTGCTTTTACCCGCAGTGGGAAGAGGCGTTCCCAGGGGAGGGGGCAGGGGGGTGAGGAGTTGGAGCCGAGTTGAGACTTCCGAATATCATTTTCTATTTTAAAAAGGCTGTGCATAAGCGTACATGCAGAAGTTCTCCCCTGCGAAGATCAGGTGTAACGTTGTGCACGGTAATTTGTGTGCCCACCAGGCCACTTACTCAAACATGCTCTAAGCGAACATATGCACATAAGTTTGCTTTGAAATAATGTGGCATGAGATCTGCTTAGACAAGTTATAAAGTCTGTACACACAGGGAAGAAATTATCCTCCCTATGACGGAAACTTTTAAACAGTCGCGCAAGCACACATGTGCATGTGCTGGTTAGCTCGCACCCAAGGATTCGGCCATGTGTGCATGTTATAAAATAGCCTGACCGCATGCATATGTGCACGCAATTTTAAGTGGACACGCACCTATATGTTCAAATGTCGCTTCTACCACCTAAGTGAAGGGATATTAAAACACATGCAGGTCGATGCCATTACTAGTTTTACCAGTTTGTTTCCAGTTTGCCCAAGGAAAGGATAGGACTTCCAAATCCCCCTAGTTTATTAGCCTCCCTTCTCCTCATTATCCCTGACCCTTAAAACACTGCTGATGTGTTTAGTGTTTTTTTGTTTTGTTTTATGATTTACGTGCCATCCATAGCAGAAGTAAAGTTGCACTTACGTGCAAATTTCAAGGTGAAGTCCAGGAACGTCCTTGCCCCACCCAGACCTCGCCCACCCCTTTTATAGAACGTCATTTGTGCGCTTCACGGGATATACGTGCATACTTGGGCGGCTTTTAAAATCCACTCGGTGTGTGCCAGCCCAGCATATTCACATATCTCCCGTTTTGATGCGTGTCGGGCTTTTAAAATTCACCTTTATGAGTGTAAGGCAAGCACCATGATGGATGTCTGTCATCTCATGTGATCTGGATAACCTTATTTTCCAAGCTGTATAGAATGATTTTCATATAACAGAAATCTTTCATAGGACACACAGTATTATCTTAAACAAGCTGTGTGAAACACTCTGACACACTTACATGGTAACACAATCACTGTCAGCCGATAAAAGCCGACCGGTTCTGCCCATTTGTCTCAGTCTACCCTAGTAAACCAGGCTTAACCTCTAGCCAGCTCCCTCCTTTGCCCTTACTCCGCCTACCGTAACAGTCCCAAGCATGCTTGAATTCTAACCTCTGAGGGTAAGGTGTTCCAGGCTACCTGATTTCACATTCTTTACTATTGTAAAATTTCTGACTCGGGTATTGATCCATGCAGAAAAAACAACTTTTGCAGGGAGAACAGATCAAAATGTGCCTTTCATTACCGCCATTATCTTTCCTAGTTTGCCTGAAGTGTCAGTGCTATGCAATGGCTCAATGAGGGTCATAGTTTAGTGAGGCTTATTGTGATTTTCTATCGCTCTCTACACTAATTCAATTATTTTACCCCCTGGCTCTAAGAATCAATAGAAAAATAAATCTGAAGATAGTTGTTATGGGCAGACTTTAAACATGCTTCCAAGGGCATTCTGGTGATTTCCCCAAAACACTGTATAACCGAGCCCCATCCTTCTTCACACTGGAGCATCAGCTCACATGAGCCAAACCAGGAAAAGGAAGGTCTGAGTTTATTACAGATGCCCCGAGAAGGCGATATTCAGCAGTATGAGCAATGAAGTTGCCTGGATCATCAGCAGAACTGAACTAGCTTAAGTGATCCACTGACCATACCTGGCTAAAGTTTCCTCAATAACTTTAGGAAAGCGATTTTTCCAGTCAGATTTCCCTCAGTGGCCAAAGGTTAGCCGCCTGCCCCTGGAATCCCCCCGGGCGCTCTCTTTCTACTCAGCTAGATTCTGCCCAGGTAGCGAGTCCCTCCGATAAAATTTATCCAGGGAGCAGGGAGAAATTGTGAAATCTCGGTTTTGGGGGTAAAATTCCAAAAGTGAACCCGGACAAAGCCTTGTGAGTATCAACCCTCTGAGCAGAAACAGCAGAAGAAGCAGGAAAGGGCCCAGACTTCGTCAGAGATGACCAGAAAGAGAAGTTTACTAAATCTTAAAATGAAAAGCAAAAAAAAAAAAGTTTAAATTGAAAGCCAGCTCATACGAGAAACATCTCCTGCATCGGTGAGTGAAGACATTTTGTTGACTTTTAGGGGTACATCTCTATGAGATGAGGTTGTGGCACGACACTAGGAAATTGGGTGCATGGCTATCCTGTCGGCGAATCAGAGCTCTTTGGTAATGGCACCGCGCTGGCCTGGGTTATAACTTCATGAGCCTCATTACCTTAATGTGAGTTAGATCCATTATGAAATGTAACTTCTTCTTTTTCACTCCTGTCTGGCTAAATAAGTCAGAATCATAAAACTATGAAAACCAAAAAAAACCGATATTCATAAATAGGCCTACCTTATCCTATTTTTTACTGATCAGAACAAACACCTCCCTGTAATCGGAGACAATGCACTACAGTGTTTACTAAAAAAAAAAAAAAAAAAGTCAATATTACAGGATTTGACATTTCATAATCAAAGAAATTGGTCTTTCCTGTCAGAGCAGAACATCTACAATATATTACAGCTTTCTCTGCAAGAAATGTCAAAATAACTGGCAGGTAGGATAGCTGTGGACATCATGTACCTAACTTCACTAAAGCATTTGATACTGTGCGCTGAATAATAATAAAAAAAAACAAAAAAAAAAACCAGGAGTGAAAAAGAGAAAGCCCATAACTGTGTTGCTGATGGGCTCCATGAATCAAAAGAAAAGGTCAAATTTAAGTTCCAGGCAAAATAAAAGTGTTGAGAGTCTGCAAGTCACTTTCCCGTAGATTCATCGTTCTGCAGAATGATGAGTCATGAAAAAAAAAAGAGGTGGGGGTAAAAATGGGCTGCTGGCCACATCACGGCGCTGCGGTTTTGCCCACCGCACTGCAGCCGCGCCACACACTTTCGTACCCATAGCGCCACAGGAAAAGGTGGTATTATTTACCGCAGTGCTGCCGGTGATAATGTGGAAAGGGAAAGGAGGGGGTGCGCCACACATGCACACACACCTCAGGGGGCAGATGCATGGGAAGGGTTGTCTGGGATATGGCAGGATGACCAACGTCTGCGGAATCTCAAAACATTTTCCTGGCATGTTATCTGCCAGCCCTGGGAACTCTCTTTTCTCCCATTCATCATCGAAGGACCAGATATGCCCTCCTTCCCACTCAGGAAACTCTAAGGGGACACCCCCCCGCCCTCATGATAATTTGAAATGTTTGGGAGCCGTGCTCTATGGTATACATGTTTAGATCTTTAAGTTTGTCCCATATGCTTCAGAACGAAGACCACTAACAGTTTTAGTAGCCACCCTCTGGACCAGCTCAATCAGGTTTATATTCTTTTGAATATTCGGTCTCCAGAACCAAGGGACTTATACAGGGGCAATATCACCTCCATTTTTCTGCTTATCATTCCTTTCTGTATGCACTCAAGCACCTTTCTGGTTTTTAACGTCAACTTATCCACATTGGTTATGATCACCCCCAAATCCATTCTTGTTTCATTCATAGAAGGATTTCAACCCCTATGCTGTACTGCTTGCTTGTTTTTTTGCATCCCAAATGCATGACTCCACATTTTTTAGCATCAAATCTTAGCTGCCAGAATCTAGATCAGTTCTCAAGCTTCATCATAGACCTCCTCATGTTACCCATACCTTCCTGAGTATCTACACTGTTGCAGATTTTGATATCATCTGCAAAAAGACAAACCTTTTTCTTTTATTTTTATTTAAAAATACTTATATACCATGCCCTCCAAGGTACAATAAATACATACTTAAAACAATCTAGCAATTAAAATAAGCACAATAGAATTAAAATAAAATAGAATGAACATAAATACTGATTAAATAAAGAGGATAAAAGCAAAAATCGGACAAAGGTAAGGGGGGAGAGATAGAATACGGAGATAAAATGAGGAAGCACAGGAGTGGAAGAATAGAGTATTCTGGAAAAGCAAGATTGAAAAGATGGGTCTTCAGTGCCTTTTTTAATTCTTTGACATCAGAAATAAGACGGATTTGTGCTGGAAGAGTATTCCACATGATGGGGCCTGCAATAGAAAATGATCTTTCCCGGGTGATGACCAGCCTGGTATATTTTGGAGATGGTATATGAAGTAACATTTGGTTCTGAGATCTTAAAATATGCGATGGAGTATATAGATATAAGATGGAAGAAAGCCAGCAGGTTTTGTTATGGATTAGGTTATGGATGATGATAAGTAATTTGTATTGTAATTTTCAAAAGGAGTTACATGCGTAAATGTAGCTACTATTGTAGCAATTTTCAAAAGCCATTTACTCAAGTAAAGTGCACTTATGTGAGTAAATCCTATAGACAAGTCAATGGCATATATTGTAGCAATTTTCAAAAACCCACTTACTCAAGTAAAATGAATTTACTCCAGTAAACCTGGTTTTTACTCGAGTAAATGCTTTTTAAAATCAGGCCCTGTACGTATAGCAGCTACTTACACGCATATAGGGGGTAATTTTCAAAGGAGTTATGCGCATAAATGTAACTACTATTGTAGCAATTTTCAAAAGCCATTTACTCACGTAAAGTGCACTTATGCGAATAAATCCTATGGACAATTCAATGGCATATATTGTAGCAATTTTCAAAAGCCCACTTACTCGAGTAAAGTGCATTTACATGCGTAAAACCCAGATTTACGCATGTAAATGCTTTTTAAAATCAGACCCATAATGCTAATTTTTACACATGTAACACTTTTTAAATTACCCTTTAGATATTTTTGATGGGTTGGTCAGCCTGTACAACTAAAGGTATAGAGAGAGTACAGTATTGATAGGCTATGTAATCTCAGATGAAGAGCCATCCATCAATCAGCTTTATAACACTTTTTGTACTTATTCACTGTAGCTCTGACATGTTGTAAAACAGAAAATTGATATGTTACAAATATAATGCAGTACGTAATATTTCAGTAGTTAAATTTACAACAAAAGAATAAATCCTCAGGGTCATTATTGAAGAGGAGAATCTATGTGTGATTATCTCCAACAACATCAAGTGAAGAAAGATGATTCATGGCAGTTCTCAAAAAAGCAAAGAGGATCCTATGGTGCATAAAAAGCTATTGACAGCTGGAAACAAGAGGTGATGATACCAACTCATCCCTCCACACCTGGAATATTGCTCATAGTTTTGGACATTACCGAGGTCAATATTCAGTGGGTTTCTTCAGCTAAGCCGGACAAGCCCATGGTTTTGAATTTCTTGTCCCGGCTAAAACTTACCTGGATAAAAAAAAAGAGGCAGCAGGGAAGCATTACGGGGGCAAGGCTTAAACTTAGCTGGGTAGCGCCAGTATTCAGTATTACCTAACTAGATTTAGCTGGGTAGATCTGGTCATGGTGGAGAGCAGGATTAAATTTAACCAGGGAAGCTTAATTAAAATTTAACCCCAACCGGGTATATTTGTTGGGGACTTGTCTCCTGCTGAATATCTCGGCGAAAGCTAAGCTTACCCAGGTAAGTTGCCACTCGCCAAGTGTCTGAATATGGATCTCAACAGTAGAAAAATGGCAAACCAACAGTTGAGTGTGTTCCAAAGAGGGCCAGCAAAATGGTGGCCCTCTTTGAGACAGACTAGATAAACTATGCAGCTTAGGATACAGAAGATTAAGAAATGACTTGATCCTGCTTGACGAGATGTAAATCATGATTCTGTGAGGAACTATTTGAACATTTCTTTAATAGAAAAAACTAGGGCTTACAGAAGAAAAGTAAATGTCATCACTTCAAAATAAACTTGAGAAGATATTTCTTGACACAAAATTATTTGGCATTTGTAGTGAGCTCTCTAAAGGTATAGTTCAGGGCTGGACAACTCCAGTCCTGGAGTGCCACAAACAGGTCTGGCTTTCAAGATATCCTCGATGAAAATGCATGAGGTATATTTGCATGCACTGCCTCCAATGTCTGCAAATATATCTCATGCATATCTATTGTGGATGTTCTGAAAACCAGACCTGTTTGTGGCGTTCCCGGACTGGAGTTGCCTACCCCTGATGTAGTTAGTGCAAAAGCTGCTTTAAAAGTGGGAGTGATAAGTTTCCTCTAGCACATAGGATCACCGGATATCAGGACTGAATTATTTTGTTAGTCTCAATTGGTTACACACTTCCTTCCATCTAAAACTGGAAATTGTTCATATTGTACAGTATTTACATTTTCTCATTTATATACCTGTATGAAAATTAGTAGACTTGTGTACAGACTCCTAGTGAAAACTGAACAAGAAGCCACTGATACAGTTTTTTTTTTAATGTAAGCATGTATCTTTTTTCTTTATGCTTAGGAATTAAAAAAAACAATTAGTTTTATATGTAGTAATACTAATGAATATATAATTAGGACTTTGGTGTTCATTAGGCAGGGTGAGGCGGTCACCTCAGGTTGTTAAATTTTGGGGCAGCAGTAAGTGCACTCAAAAACGCCTCTGCCCTGAGGAGAGAGGCCCAATGAGGCTGCTGAATGAGCCCCAACCCACTGACAGCCAAAGAAATAAGGAAAGGCCCAGCAGGACTGCTAGTGGAACTCAAACCTATAGTGGCCGAAGGAGTAGCAAGTGCCTCGAGGCGGAACCCAACCCGCAAGAAGACGAAGAAGCAAAGAAAGGCCCAGCGGCACCACCGGCAGAGCCCAACTCGCCGGCAGCCAAAACAAACAAGGAAAGGCCCAATGGCGCTGCTAGTGGAGCCCAACCCACCAGTGGCCAAAGAAGAAAGGAGAGGCCCAGCGGGGCTACTGGAGGAGCCCAGCTCACTGGCGGCTGAAGAAATAAGGTGAGGCCCAGCAGGACTGGAGGCAGCTGAAAAAGGAGTGAGAGGCCCAGGTGTGACTGAGAATGGATGTGTAAGAGAGAGTGAATGTGTGACTGAGAGTGACTGTGTAAGAGTGAGAGAGCGAGTATGTAACAGAGTACATGTGTAAGAGTAAATGTACTCTTGTAACAGTGTATGATTAAGAGTGAGAGCAAGCATGTGTGTGAGTGTGAGAGTGAGTGAGCGAATGTGAGTATTGTAAGAGTGAGTATGTAAGCAGGGGACGGTTCTATAATGAAGCAAGGTGAGGCGGCCGCTTCAGGTGCCAAGATTTTCAGGCAGCAAAATTGCCCCCTGAAACCTTCCTGCCACAGCCCCCTCTCCCTTCATTCAGGCAAACTCTGCCAGCAAAAAAGAAGAGTTTTCCCTGCAACCAGCAGGCAGTCAGCCACTCCTCAAGGCCAGCCCTCGGCTGCATCCATCCATCTAGCCCTTGCTTCTTCCCCCTTCTACGGGACTAATCTGAAACAGCCAGCCCGTCTCCCTCCCTCCCTTCTTTACAGATCAGATATCAAGTTCAGCTCCCTCCCTTCCCCGAGCGGCTGTAGGTGGGCGAGGAGGCTCCACTGACCAGGTCAGTCTCATTCTCAACCAACAGGGGGCCCGGGCCCTGTGGCTGCGCTCTCCGCTCCCTCCCTCCTCCATGCCCCTGTCTCACACGCTTGACCTGGTGACTCCCCTGGCTGCCGGCAAGATTTATGAATCCGCGGGAGGGAGAGGAGAGGCGCTGGTGGCAAGACAAGCCACAGGGGCATGGAGGGGAGGATGCAGCAGCCACAACAAGCACAAGACTCAGGAAGGGGGAAGCAGATAAGGGGAGGCAACAGGAAACTCTGGGATTGGGGGGAAAGGGTGGGAGAGCCGGCATAAAGGGAGGGGAAGAGGGCAAGAACTTGGAGACTGCGTTGAGAGAGAAGGTAGGGATCGGGGTCCCTGAGCTGGAGAGGGGGGGAAACAGCAGCAACTTAATGATTGAGTGGGCAGGGAGTAAGAGTATGTTGGATGGTCTAGGGGAAGTGACATGGGGGGTGGAGAGGTGTCCAGAGATGATGTGGAGAAGTGTGAAAGGAGTGAGAGACAGAGGAAAGGGATGGTCTGTGAAGGTGGTGAGGGGCTAGGGTGCAGGTGGCAGAGGAGTAATGGGAGGCTGGGTAGAAGGTAAAAGAGAGAAAGGTGAGGGATGTGTGACAGGAAAGGATATGGGGCTGGTGAAGTAAAGCGAAGCATAGGAAAGTAGTTGTCGGCTAACGAGCTGGTTAGTGCAGAGTAAGGCTGTGCAGCCAGCAAAATCTAATTTTTTTTTGTTTGGGGGATTTTTCCATGTCTTTTTTCTGTTTCTGTTTGTTGTAGTGTGCACTCAAAAATTAGCAAGCACTAGAAAATTAAATGTGCATTAATCAAAATGAACTGAGAAACGACAGCACATCCCGGGCTTTAGTCTATAAAACTATTATTGAAAGTGTGGTTTTTTGCAGTGAATACCTACAAAATATGTTATATATGTTTTTACTTCAGAAGATTGTACTTTGCCTATTTTCCGTATGCAATCTGCCTTTTTAGGTTGGGGAAGTTAATACATTTTAAAATGGAAAAGAATGCACACATTTATTTATGTGGAGAGGGGAGGGAAGGGGTAATGAAAGGCTGTAAGGTTTATCTAGCGCATCTAATACCCTTGTATCAGCTCTAAGTGAGAATGTGTCACACTCCCTCCATTCACCAACCTCTCACTCCCCCGGGGGCAGATCCTAGAGAAAAGTAAGAAGCATGCAATAGGAAATGGAAGAGTTCTATTTTAGATCAGGAGGTGATTTCACCTGCACCAGGCCATGGGGAGAGGGGGAGGGGGGGTATTTCATCCTTCGCCTCAGGCAGCAGATTGCCTTGAGCTGCCCCTGTATGTAAGAGTGTTGAGTGAGCATATGTGAGTATATAAGAGAGAGAGAATATAAGTAAGCATGAGAGAGATTGAATGTGTGTATTATAGTGTGTGTGTGTGTATGAGAGAGAGAGGAGAAAGTTTGCAGGCCATTCCTAACCCCTCACTAATTCAGAGTGACTGGAAATCAAAAGTTCCTGGGTATGGAGAGTGAGGAATTTTTTTAAATCTTTATTAGTTTTAATTACTGAGTGTTATTTGATGTGTCTGCTGTTTTGAAATATTTTATTGGTGCTTAGGAATTTTGTTTTAAGTTTTATATTAGTTTTGAATTATTGCATGATTCTATTCATCAGCTGTTTTGAATTATTCATTCTTTTTATTAGTATGGTTTGCTATAATGATTGATGTTTTATATTTCTTGATTTTATTGTTTAATGTTTTATGAGGATTGATGAAATTTCTGCTTTTCCATTGTAGTTCTACATTCAGGGTCTGGCTTGTTTCAGTTTCCAGTTTTTGTCTGCATGTTTCTGTTTATACTTTATGGTCTCTTTATTCTGTATTTGGTGATGGTCTATCAATGTTCTGTATGTGTGACTGAGGTGATGTATTCTGCTAGTGTGTAGTTTCTGTGTTGGGATCTACAACAGCCTGTCTTATTCTGCTTTCTTAATAAGAGGTGTATTTGTGTTTTAGGCCCTGGTGTAATATAGACAGTGCTGTTTGGGTTTGGGAGATTTACTATATTGAAAGTATAATTCAGTTTACTCATGGCTTTCTGAGGGCCTCACTCTACCCTTGTTATAATAAACCAAATACCATGTAGGTACCAAGTGTCTTTTTTGCTATTTTTGCAGGGTTTTCTGGTTAGCACCGCAGTAGTGCATATAAATATAATATATGTGTTGTTGTGAGATTGTTATTTGAGAAGACTGTACTTTGTCCTTTTTCATGTAAAATCTATTATAAATGCATAACTTTTAATCATGTGTAGAGAGGGCTGGAGGGGGGGGGGCATGCAAGGTTCGTCTAGGGTACCTAATATCCTTGCATCATCCCTGAGAGAGGGAACTAGACTGTATTGAAATGACATGCACATACTCCCACCATTCACCCATCTGCCACTTCCCCACGGGACAGATGATAAGGAAGGATGGGAATCCGGCGATATTTTTTATGTATGTATTTATTTATTTATTTATTCACTTTTATATACCGACATTCGTGTTAACTTCATGTCGGTTTACAGGACAGATCAAATACAGACCAAATCATTGAGGAGTGTGGAAGGCTTTCCAGCTTTCCTAGAAATATTATCACTGTCACTGTATTTGCCACTTATCTGGGAATCTTGACCCCTGCCTCCTCCCTTCCCCAGCATTTCAAAGCACTGAAAGGGACTCCAGCTCAGCCAAATTCCAAGGGTGGGGACCCCTCTGCCTTGACTCACTTACAGGTCGATACAGTTATGCCGCGTTAGAAAGAGTGCGGCAGTGCCAGGCGCACCCTCGTTCCCCGCATACACAGTTCTCTTCACCTACCGCTCGATACTCTCTTCAAATTGCATGCAAATGCATGCCGCGCCTGCGAAGCGTTAGGCGAAGGTTAGGCCCGCGCAACCCATTTTACTGTATAGAGCGCCTATACAGTATCCTGGGTGCGCGGGCCTAACGCTTCACGGCCACGCTGGTATCTGTCATTTCAAATGTCATTTCAAATGACATTTGAAATGACAGGTACCAGGAAGTGGACAGTTATGTTCTCCGATGCTCGGAAAACTTTCCCCCAGCCCCCGCTCACCTGCCCTGGCCGCATCCGGTCTCCGGTGCAGCCCCAGTCCTATCCCCTCCTCCCGAAGCAAAAAAAAAACCGAAAAAGTAGCAAGAGAGCGAGGGGAGAGACGGGCAATGCTAGTCCCTTCTCCTCTCCTCCCGAAGCAGGGCGCGAAAAGCAGCCTTGCTCCGGGAGAGGGGGGGGGCAGTTTAAAGCAACGAAGCGACTTACTTTTGCAGCCCCCCCCCTCCGGACATCGGCGACGACCACGGCTCCAGCCTCCAGCTGTCAGACAGACGCATCGCACGTGGGAAAGCGGCCCCTATGCGTGCAATTGGCTGCTCAAGACGTGACGTCACGACGTTTGGCGTCACGGCATGTGACGTCACGTCTTGAGCAGCCAATTGCACGCATAGGGGCCGCTTTCCCATGTGCGATGCGTCTGTCTGACAGCTGGAGGCTGGAGGCAGGAGCCGCGGTCGTCGCCGATGTCCGGAGGGGGGGGGCTGCAAAAGTAAGTCGCTTCATCGCTTTAAACTGCCCCCCCCCCCCTCCCGGAGCAAGGCTGCTTTTCGCGCCCTGCTTCGGGAGGAGAGGAGAAGAGACTAGCAGGCCCGAGCCTAGGATTGCCCGGTCGTCGTCACTGATGTCCGGAGGGGGGCTGCAAAAGTAAGTCGCTTCGTCGCTTTAAACTGCCCCCTCCTCCCGGAGCAAGGCTGCTTTTCGCGCCCTGCTTCGGGAGGAGAGGACAAGGGACTGGCAGGCCCGAGCGTAGGATTGCCCGTCTCTCCCCTCGCTCTCTTGCTACTTTTTTTACGGGGTTTTTTTTTTTTTCTTCGAGAGGAGGGGACAGGACTGGGGCTGCACCGGAGACCGGACGCGCCACGGCAGGTGAGCGGGGGCTGGGGGAAAGTTTGCTGCCTACCCTTACCCCTGCCTCTAACGCAGGGGTAAGGGTAGGCGGTAAGTTAGCAGGGTAAACGCGCGGCAAAATGGCAGGGTAAAAAAGCGATAGTCGGGGCGCGCGTTACTGTATGGGAGGGAATAGCTAATTCGCTCGTTTACATTTAATATACATGCCGAGTGCGGAAAGGGTTACCCGGGGATTTTAAGAGGCGGTAGGGATGAGTTAAAGGGGATAGTGTATCGCGGGAAGGGCTAACGCGGCCGGAAAGTGAGTAGAAGGCGAGTTAGGAGCAGGGTAACCGCGGCCGCACTTTACTGTATAGATCTGTTGGTGATTTGACCTGCACCGTGCCATCTCAGTCCCCGCCACAGGCAGCAGATTGCCTTGAGTTGCCCTTGTTGGTGTTAAATATCTTGCACAGCTTTTCCTTACAGCAAGACAAACCAAAGGCAGATCTGTAAATCACTTTAGATCTCTTGTTATGCTGTGCTTCTATACTGCCTTCCTTAAACCAAAGTTCAACCCAAAGTCATTTACAGAATAATCAAATACACACAAATAAGTATCTTGCCCCAAAATAAGGAACACCAGCCCACTGTTTCCTTGGGTAGCTGAAGCAGCTTCCTCTTCCCCTTTTTGTGAAGGTATGCTTTCTCAAAGGGGGCCAAGCTGCAGCCAAGGTAGAAACATTCTGGAATGGGGAGAGAAGCAGCACTTCCTGAAGCTGTAGTACTTGGAGCTTATCTTAACTTATCACTGTTTAGGGAATATTTTATTTATGTATTCATTTTGATTTCTTACCCATCTTTCCAATAGTGCTCAAGGTGCGGTAAAACTAAAAACATAAAAACAATGCAAATATCATACACGTGACATAATCAACCACATTATAAAATAAAAAGAGCTCTATTAGAACTCACTAAAACAGGCTTATTAATAAATCAAGAACCTCCCAGGAAATGTAAAGCCACATTAAATAAACTAAGATATATCCCTTGCTACAGTATATGCACTATAAGTTGGCAAAATGTCTGTTGCTTTATTTTTGTACACCCAAGGGTCTAATTACTAAAGAGTGTTAATACATTAATGAACATTGAATGCTTGCATTAGCACATTAAACTGCTTCATTAATGGTATTCCCCACTGATTATGGTTAATGTAAAAAAAAAAAATCAGATTATCACTACAAATATTTTAATAAGCTTCACATACAAATTCATGCAAAGCAGCTCATTTAATATTAATCTTCATTACTGAAAATCATGTTAAGCCACACAATTTGCTTTACCTGTTGCGCCCTTGGCCTGAGGTTGGGTTGACGCAACCCGCAGGGCAAGCCCTATGGGTCCCCACCATCGGAAGGCGGAGCAAGCTAAGAGACAGAGGCCGACTGGAGCTTCGCCAATACCAGCCCATGTTCCCCGCAGATTGAGCCCTTGGGTACCGGGGCCGGCTGGTCTTAGGTGGGCCTCCATGTGACAACTCCCAGTTGGTGAAGACAAGGGAAGGCCAAGGACCAGCAGAGGATTCAGAGGACCAAGGATGGTCCAGATGTGGCAGGGTTCCAGAGACCTGGACACCGACAGGAACAGGGTAGAACAGGAGGCATCCAGGTAATGATAGGCCGAAGCCTGAGAGGCCAAGTCCGTAGGATACTGAAGAAGAGTACTAGGCAAGCTGGAGTCAGGGCAAGCGGCAAGCAAGCAAGGTACCAGGAATAGCGCAAGGGTCAGAGCCAGGAGATGAGTAGAAGCGTAGGCAAACGAAGCAGAGGTCAATACCAGAGGATCGGTCCAAGCGGAGTCCATCGTAGCAGAGGTCAATACCAGAGGGTCAGTCCAAGGATCAAGAAGGAGACGAAGGGACAAACAGTAAAGGAGCCAGGAACAATAACAGGAACAGGAATCAGGAACAATGGGCAACGAGCACGAACAAACGTGGAGACCTGTTGCCAAGGCAGGGAACAAGTGGCTGGGCCCTGCCTTATATACAGAGGCCCTCCGTACTTTCCCACTGAGGCCCCTTTAAGAGAGTGAGAGTTGCATGCGCATGCACCTAAACCAGGGCCTGGAGGAAGCAGGATGGCGGCATCACTCTGCGGCCCACACGGGGAGGCCCGCTAGGCGCAGTGAGGAACCGCGGAGGAGTCAGAAGCGGCAGAGGAAGCTGCAGGCACTTGGGGACAGAGGTGGCTTCCCACCGCCGCAAGCGAAGGTGAACCATGGTTTACAGCTGGATTCCTGGGGTGAGTAGGCCCGAGCACATTTCCTGGGAGGCTGGGACACGTAACATTACCCCACCCAGTAATGCAAAAATGTATCTATTTCTTGGGAGGTGTAGTAACATTTTTGCATTAGCATCTTCTTGCCTCAGTCGAGATAGTCATTTGAAGGGGTACGCATTGGAAGCGGGGAACGGGGGTTGCGGATGGGAGGTTCCTAGCTACACAGAGTATTTCACACTTTAGTATATTGGGCATAGGGAAAATAATTTTAAAAGAAATGCGTGCGGCGATATATACGTGTACATGTGGCCACCCATAAGTTTACCATAGTATTTTATAACATGTGTATCTCATATGCGCATATTACAAAATATGTGCATGTTTACCCCGCAACATAATCATCTATGTAGGCCAATGTACAAATGCATGCAATGCATTGAAACCACATATCTTAAAGCATTGAGTGCATGTACTTTACCCACCTATTTTTTAAATTTGCATGCATATATTTTACATGCGAAAATAAAGTAAGACTTACTTGCGTGAGTTGGTATTTACATGCGTAAATCGGTATATTTTAAAATATACTCGCATGAGTAACTAATTAGTCCACTGGTTTGTCCAGTCCTTCTCCAGGTCTTCAGGACCCTCCTGGTTCTTCAGCCTGAACTCCCCTCAGTTCATCCAGACCTCCCACTCAGCCAGTAGTATACAATTAACAAGTTTGATCTCACTTAGGCCAGGTAATCAGCGGGTGTAAAAATGTGCAAGTAAATTGGAAAATGTATGTGCTATTTTAAAAGACCACCCCCTTTTTTACATGTATATGTGCCATGAAAGTGAAAATACATGCATATTATGGATATTTACACAATACGGAATACGCGTAATTTTTATGCACGTAACGTTTTGAAAATTCATCTTTATCTGTGCTGCTAGCACGAAAGTTGCACGTTAATGCCTAATTTTACCTCAGCTTAATAAATAGCCCCCTTTGTTTTAGAGAATACTGTGAAAACTTGGCAGATTAAAGTGTCATAAGTCTGAGAAGTTAGATGCCATATTGTACCAAACTTGACCTCTTTGTATCAAGCTCTTGGAAGGTCGTTGCCAGTGTTCATAGATTAGGTAGGCGAGTGATCAGAGCACAAGAAATCTTGTGAGCCTGGACCACTGAGTGAACTAATGTGAGCCAAGCAAATATCAGCTGACCCAGAAGAAAAATTAGTGTTTTGAAGTAGCCTGAGTTAGAGCCAAATTAAAAAAAATCAAACAAAAATCTAAGCCGAGCGTAATCTTGGCCATTTCATCAAAGTAGCATTTTCCCTGTATAGTAACACCAGAAATGGTTGTACAACTCTGAGCACAAACTGACTAATCTAACTGGCTAAATGTGATCACACGAGTATCAATCAGCTCCAGTAACTGCAAGAGCTAGGATATAATTTAATCTAATGATTTCTGCCTTTTCCCAGTCGTATTTTGCATTAGCTGCATATATTTCATAACTAAAGTAAGACACTCCAATCTATGCATTTATAGGCACTTATCCTTTGGTAGTTGAAAACCTAAATTAACCCAATTGTATGCTCGTGATATATAGTCACTCAGTAAATAACCATGAAACATATGGGTGCCATTCCTCACAAGTCAGCTGGGGCATGCAGTAATCCTGCAGAAATGTGTTGCTTCTTCTCCCTTATTGCTTAAGTATTTCATTGCAAAGGCTATGAGAGCATTATTAGTATTGGATTGGCAGGACAATGACATTTTTTTTCAACAATGGGCACAACTTGTTTTTTGAAAATTTTTAAGTTAAAAGAAGTTAAAGTTAAAAGAAGAAGATTTTGCTTATGAAATTGCTTCATAGTCCATTGATCTATAAAAACCACCTCAAATATCATTATTGTGCTGCAGCGGTATGATGGCGTTCTCCTGGATATCTTCCGAAAGCCATTTCTGAAATGGCACTGTTTGGTGAGAGGATAAAAAGGGGAGGAGGAAGAAGAAGGAGGAAACAGATTCCGCAGGCTATCTTCATGCTTGCCAGTGAACGTAGATTCATGTGCATTCTTTGACGGAAAGAAATTACACCCAGATCTAATACATCTCAATTGTTTGAGACGCATGTGTGTGCATGCCCCTAGTCCAAAAACCCCAACCCAGGTCAGAATCCTCTTATTCTGCCTAACATATCCTCAAAATTTCTTGACAGTAGGCTACCAAGGATGAAGCACCTGCACACACACCCAAAAATGCACATGTAGTTCTCATAAGACTTCATTCCCTTTGGAAAGTAGGCTGAAAATAAATCCCTTACCAGAGGTATCAGAGCCCTTGCAGACACTAAATAATGATATCATAATGGGAGCCTATATGGTTCCTTGACACTCCCCAGTGGGAAATATCCAGTGAATAGTTGTTTCATAAAACTCATGAGTCCACTTTGGCTCATGTTCTTGTCCATTTCCTGTTCTAGGAGTGTGCTAAGGCTCAAGGGAGGAGCACTTGGGCACCCAGGATTCAAGGGGGCTCTTCTGATCCCAAAAGATCTTGAGATCAGGACCAAAGGCACAGAGTGGTGAACAGTGGGGTTAGTCTCATATTCCTCCTAGACAGTAACTTTCCAACAGGCTTGTGGGCACACATGTGCGCGTGTTTGCCGCATCGCGCCCAGCGATGCAGCTATTTTATAACATACCCGCATATATGCACGCCTGTTATAAAATAAGCTGAGCACGTGTGCATATATGTGCAATTTTAAACGAGTGTTCGCCTATGCATGCAAATGAAGCTTCTGCCACATAAGTGGGGGGATTTTAAAAGGCGCGTGCTTGCGCCCTTGGCCATTTTCCCAGTTCGTTCCCAGATCGTCCAGTTAAGGGATAGGACTTCCAAACCCACCCACCCCCCAGGTTTTGTTTTTAATTCTTTATGCATTTTCCAAATACATTTTCAAGAAAACAATCTTGAATTAGAAAAGGAAGAGAAGAACGGAATATTACATATAAAGGCAAACAAAAAAAAAAGGAGAAATCCATACACTTCTTCCATTCCATGAGTCCACAATAAGGGATCCAATAACAGTTATTATTAAAGAAATGCCCAGAATGAATTAAAATAAAAATACAGCGGGTATGAAAAAATATATAGGCACTCAACCTTCTAGAGGAGGCATAGACTGAACTAAATCATTACCCACAGACTGCAAGACCGGTTTATCAGAAAGGAAAAAAGTTAATTGAGGAGGAGTAAAAAATACATATGAGAGACCCTTATATTTTACTTAACATTTACATGGGAATTTTAAAACAAAAGAAGCCCCAATCTGTAAAACTCTAGGTCTCATCACAAGAAACTGTTGTCTTCTGTTCTCTGTCTGCCTGGAAATGTCTGGATATGCTCTGATACTTAAGTGGAAAAAAGCTTCAGTGCGGTGCTTAAAAAATAATCTGAAAACCCAATCTCGGTCAAGTTCAAATGCAAAAGTGACCACCATTGTGGCTGCTTGTACCAATGCATTATTGGAATCAGTACCCTGGGCACCTTCTTAATTGTCTTTTTTTTTTTTTTTTTTTAAATGGAGGTAGATAATATGATTTTAATAGTAGAGGTACTGCCGTCTCAGGAACCTTGAGAATTTCCAAGAGATATTTCCTAAACATATCCTTCACTGTAATATGAAGAAGGTTAGGAAAATTTATAAAGCGAATATTCTTCCCACGCATTGCATTTTCCAGATTCTCAAGTTTATTTTGAAGCTGTTGATTCTCTTTTATCAACAAATCCTGGTTAGGCTTCAGACTTAGCATATCCTGTTTCACTGCCACCATTTCTGTGGAAAAAGACAGATTTGAATTTTCCAACAAGGTAACTCTGTTTTCGATATTATTTACTCTATCAACAACAGGATTAAATTGCAAAGTCATAGAAGTCCCCAAGTTCACTATAACCTCCCAGACAGAATCAAGAGTAATTAGTTTAGGTCTTACCAGGGTAGGCTCTGAGAATTTACTTAACGGGCTTGAGACTGAGATAAGAGTATGTTCAGCCTGATTCTGAACATCTCCCTCCTTCGGTGAGCCAGCACTACCCAAAACATGGCCATCTCCAGCTTCTCCTCCAGCGTTTTCAGGACGTCCCAACCCCACACGGACTCGCAGGGCATCAGCATCATTGGCATATACCCCCTCCGACAGCACGCCCTGATCTCTGGAGGCAGCCGGGTTAGCCAGAGGAGCCCTAAGGATTGGAGACAGAGATGTCGATAGGTCCGAGGGAGAGGCGGGTAACTCCTCTCCAGCCTCCTCCCCCATGGACAGCACATCCGATCGGCTCCCACGCTGGACGTGGACATCCATTGGACCTGAAATGGGGAAACCTGAAGAACTGCGGGGTAAGTCCTCTCCTTTGCCCTACGTTTCCGGGCTCTATGCGGCATTTGGTAAAAGGCAAAGCCTATTCACAGCAAGAAGGAAAAACGCCGAAGCTCACGCAGACTGCTCAACAGCGGCCTTCTTGAATCCCTTTCCCCCCCCCCCCCCCCCCCCACGTTTAATAGCCTCCCTTCTCCCCTGTTAGCCCGGACCCTTAAAACCCTGCTGACATGTCTAGATTTTTTTATTTTATTACTTACACGCCATCCATAGTAGAAATAAATTTAGGTAGCAGAGAACCCCGGCACGCATAAGATTGCATAAGTATTTACACGCTAATTTCAAAACAAAATCCCGGAATGCCTAGTCCTCGCTCAGACCACATGCATGCCCTGCCCTTTTTTGAAAAACAAAAATAAAAGGTTGTGCGCGCAGCAGGAGATACTTGCTTATCTGGGCAGCTTTTAAAATCCGCTTGGCGCTCGGCAGCCCAACATATTCGCGTAGCTCCTGCTTTTGGCGTGCATCGGGCTTTTACAATTCACCTTCTAGTGTTTTACCAAAGAGTTAGCTTAAGTGTCTAAAAAGTGGATTTTTCTGTTGGGAGTCAGAAGGATGACTGCCCTTCAAGGAGGAAGTCTATAGAGTTCCTGTCTGAAAGGGATTCAACGGGAATGAACAAACATGTTTCTGGTGAAAGAACTGATCTGCATTCAGTAGCGACAAGGGGAAAGTCCAGGGAGTGTCCCAAAGGTACATGTGCTAGGGAGTTGTTTTTTTTTAAATTTATATTTTATTGTGTTGAAGCAAAGACAAGCAAAGGTGAACAACAAAGCAACACATGACAAACGTATTGTCCTTCAACATTTTCAAACGGAATGAACATCTTTTATCCCCAGTCCCTGCCCATCCCCCCACCTCCCTCACCATGAGTTCCTGTCTAATGACGTATAAGTAATGGCCACTTAAAACGGACCGCTGCTGATGATTGAGCAGATACTCTGTTAGAGTTCTGTTGTCTAAGAGGGGTAACATCACAAGTTAATAAGATTAGGCAGTGTCCAAGTTTTCCCAGTCCAGAAAGGGTTTCCAAGTATCCCGAAAGAGGGTTAAAGTTCTGTGTAAGTCCGCTGTGATTGCCGCCATCCGACATATGTAATGAACCTTTTGCTGTACTCGTGTAAGTGCAGGAATCACAGGCTGCTTCCAATGTTGTGCAATAACCATTCGGGTAGCAATAAAAACCTGTTGACATAATAAAGCTTGGTGTTTAGTCATATCTTTGTGCGGCAAGCTAATGAGCATGAACCCAGCATTTAAGAGATCAGGGACTTGTAGTAGCTGCTCCAACCATCGTGCCACCTGGGTCCACAGAGAACGCACCAGTGGACAGGACCACCACATATGCATATACGTGCCACAACTGCCACAGTTTCGCCAGCACTTTGCGCTGAGGGTGGGATAACGCTTATGGAGAACATGAGGAGTTAAGTACCACCTGGTAAGCATCTTATAACAGTTCTCCTGCATACTCGCTGAAACAGAACACTTTTTTACTATAGTATATAATTGTAACCATTCCTCAACCGTAATGGCCCTCTCCAAATCCTGCTCCCAAGCTTTAGTATGTGGGAAGCTCTCACCTGCACCCTCAGACAAGAGAACATATATTTAGAAACCATACCCGCTTCTTATCCACAGCATCACAGTAGTGTTCAAATAGGGTTTTACCCTGTGCGATGGAGGGGTATACAGAAGCACTTTTGAGAAAATGGGAGATTTGAAATCCTGTAAGAAAGTCTGTGGCAGGTAGCCGATATGTGCTCTGAAGTTGAGGCCAAGTCATAGCAGAGCCGCCCCCCAAGAAGTGCTCAATTTGGAACAGGCCTCTAGACTTCCAACCCCGGAAAGAGGGATTATGATGCCCAGCAGGGAGGTTGTTTAAATGGGTAAGGTGCGTAGAATAGAAATACAGGCGGGTGCCTATAATTAGCTTCTTCCACTTATCCCATAATCGTATAGTGGTGTTAATGGATGGAGATAATGCATCCACAAAAACCCAGGTATCGCGTGGCTGCCATGCCAATGCCTCTAGTGGCATATGCCCCAAGATGCGATCTGCAAAGGCGACCCATTGTTTGGCTGTGGTGACCCTATGGCAATCTGTGATCACAAGTAACTGAGCCGCCACATAGTATTTCGCTAGATGAGGCACTCCTAGACCTCCCCTGTCCCTTGGTAAATATAACAAACGACGTGATAGTCTTGGGGGTCGCCTGCGCCAAATGAAGTCAAATAAGATCTTTTGCCATGACTTCAACAAGGCAGAGCTGAGATGAATAGAGAGTGTAATAAACAGATATAAAAATCGGGGTAAGATGTTCATTTTTACAATGGCTATGCGCCCCATCCACGAATGGTGACCCCGATCCCAAGACTGTAAATCTTTCCTAATTTTACCCAAAAGGGGTGTGTAATTGAGGTTGTATAAAGCATCAATGTCAGCCCCAATATGCACCCCAAGATATTTAATGGCACTTTTTGCTATCTTAAACGGGTATAGCCGTTGTAAGTCCTGGATAGTGTTAGGGTCGACCGATACATTGAGAATCTCGGATTTATCTAGGTTGATTTTAAAACCAGAAACCGCACTAAAAGCTGCGATCTCCGAGGTGATTTCCCGGAGGGAGGTGTCAGGATTGGTGACAGTCATGAGAATGTCGTCTGCAAAGAGAGACAATTTCATGTGGAGATCCCCTAGGCTGACACCCGTAATTTTAGCAGAGTTACGGATTCGCGTTGTAAAAGGCTCTAAAAAGAGAGCAAACAATAAGGGCGATAGCGGGCATCCCTGTCGAGTCCCGCGTTGTACCGGGAACTCATTCCCATATCCCCCATTAACCTTTATGCGCGCTGTGGGAAGATGATAGAGTACACGAAGCCACTGTATGCTAGGGAGTTTTTGATAGAAGTCACCCCTGGTGTGTCCAGATTGATAACAATATGGGCTGCGATTTTTGGATTGTGCACTGTCTTTTGCTTTTCTCTGTGTATTGCGCCCGATGCAGATATACCATTTGCTAAGTGAATTATTTATTTGGTGTGCTGTGTGATTTTTCCTGTATTGGGCGTTTGCCAGAAGACCCCTCCCTTCCCCCATCAGGAAAGGACCCCATGAGCAATGGGTCAAAACCCAGTCCCACGTGAGCCCCTGCATTCCACCATGAGATGGAACAGAGGATACATAAGCTGTTGTGGCTTTTCTGCTTAACTCTTAACACATTTTAGTTTAGCCATAAGTAGGAGGCATAGCCACTTGCTCCTCCTCTATGCGTGAAAACTGGAGCTGCTAGCAGTCCTGTTAGTAACAATAGCCCATGACGGTCCACCAATTCTTCAGCAGCTATCAATCTCTAAACAGTCTTTCTGCATATAAAGGGTGATTTTAAAAGGAATTACAAGTGTAAATGTAACTTACTATCATAGCAATTTTCAAAAGACATTTACGTGTGTAAAATGCACTTATGCATGAATTATCCTATGGACAATTCAAAGGCATATTTTGTAGCAATTTTCAAAAGCCCATTTACAAGGGTAAAATTCAATTTTAAGCGTGTAAATGCTTTTTTAAAATTACCCTCTGAAAGTTGGCACATTGACAGGAAAGTTTTCCTCTCCTTGATGGTATTATGGGAGGAATAGCTTGCCAGTTGTGGCTTTTTGTTGTAGCTATAAAGGAAAGAAGGACTCCCCAAACCTTAATGGAACAAAGTTTAATTGAGCACCAGAAAAATTATTGCGCAACAGAATGAATTAGTTTGATTAGTTATTTTATGAAAATAGCTCTTCACTTCCTTTTAAAGAAGACCTGATATAGACACAGTGGCTAGTAATTGGTGAATGGCTCTCTTTTCAAGGCATGGCATGTGCCACTGAGAGGGCTGTCTCCTTTGGAAGTGGCGTCATAGCCGTTTGATCACTTGTAACGGTGTGACTGATGTTTAATTTATTGAGAATTCCTTCTGATGACTGCCACTTTTCAGTTGATGGCAGTGTGGAATACTTTATTTAGCAGTGAAGATTACTTAAAACACTGGTCTAGGGAGGAGGAATAGCCTAGTGGTTAGAGCAGTGGACTACAAACAAGAAGAACAGGGTTTGAATCCTGCTGTTGCTCCTTGTGACCTTGGGCAAGTCACTTTACCCTCCATTGACTCCCCTCTGGAGAGAGGGAAGTACCTTATATCAATCAGATTGAATGTCAGTATATATAAAAATAAAAACATTGTTCAACTCACCTTTGACTCCCCCAATGTTTTCCTTTGATCAGTTTCTTAGATTTTTATCATTTTTGTTTCTCACACTGAAAGGCTTGTATTTCCTGTATTTTGACACTGTGGAATAAAGTTGCATCTTTTCTGTTAAGGTCTCACACACACACACACACACACACACACACACACACCCCCGTTGGTGAAAATCTCATTCACTGACTCCACTCCCAATCGCTTGATGCAAAGGATCATATGTTATCGTCATTAGTGTGATGCCTGCCCAAGTCTCAGCCCAGCGGTGCTGCCGATAGATTTAGATTCCTGATGGAGGAAGTTGCTGTGGGATAGGAGCTTTCAGAAATGCTAAGCACTCATGACTCTCAAGTCAGAACAAAAGTGAGATATGTTAATGATTTTTGTTTATCAATCAACTGAATTATTTGGAAAAAGAAACCTACAACAACTTTTTTTTTTGGTTAGTGCTATAATTGTAATCAGAACCGCAGCATGCCTATGGCCAATATGGCCATGGCCACAGACGCCGCCAAGAAAAGGCACCAACGAGAACAGTGTGGCCGGCTGCTGGTGGGTCCACTGAAAAAGAAAAGCAGCGCTGCCCCTTCGAAAGTGATGGCATGATCAGCACAGCCTTAGTAAGTAGAAAAGCGACGCAGTCCCACTGGAAATGCTGCTGATTCTGGTGGGGCTGCACCGCTTTTCCATTTACTAGGACTTCATTGACCACACCAACAATTTGTGTGGCCACGCTGCTTTGGAGAAGGAGTAGCACCCCTGCCGGAAGTAGTCCATGCTGGCACAGCCCCGTGGCCAAAAGGCGTTCCCTTGGCCACGGGAGCTGAAGAAGTAGATTGCTGCTACCTGCTAGGTCAAGGAAAGAAGTGAGTGAGAGAGAGCATGTGTGTGGGAGAGTGAGAGTGAGCATGTGTGCTTGTGTGTGGGAAAGTGAGAGAGAACATGTGTGCTTGTGTGTGGGAGAGTGAGAGCATGTGTGCTTGTGTGTGGGAAAGTGAGAGAGAATATGTGTGCTTGTGTGTGGGAGAGTAAGAGAGCATGTGTGCTTATGTGTGGGAGAGTGAGAGCATGTGTGCATGTGTGTGGGAGAGTGAGAGCATATATGTGCGAGAGAGAAAGCATGTTTGCATATATGTGGGAGAGTGAGAGAGCATATGTGCTTGTGTGTGGGAAAGTGAGAGAGCATGTGTGTGGGAGAGGGAGAGTGAGCATGTGTGCTTGTGTGTGGGAAAGTGAGAGAGAACATGTGTGCTTGTGTGTGGGAAAGTGAGAGAGAACATGTGTGCTTATGTGTGGGAGAGTGAAAGAGCATGTATTATTATGTGTGGGAGAGTGAGAGCATGTGTGCATGTGTGTGGGAAAGTGAGAGAGCATATATGTGCGAGAGAGAAAGCATGTTTGCATATTTGTGGGAGAGTGAGAGAACATATGTGCTTGGGTGTGGGAAAGTGAGAGAGCATGTGTGTATGTATGTGGGGGAGTGACAGAGAGCATATGAGAGGGAGCATATGTGTGCCTGCTAATCCATGACAATTTCAGGGCATCTGGAAATTAAAAGTTCCAAGGTATGGATAACGGGGACGTTTTTAAAATCCTTATTTTAATCGTTGGGTGTTATTTTGATGTGTCTGTTTTGAAATATTTTATTCATGTTTGGAAGATTTTTATATGAGGTTTTGATTATTGAATGTTATTCTATTAATTAATTGTTTTGAGTTTTTCTTTTTATTGGTATAGTTTTACTAATTTTGTTTTATGAGGAATGGTAATGTTTCTGCTTTTTACATTGTTGCAATGCATACAGAATTTGACTTGTTGCAGTTTCCAGTTCAGGTTTTGTGTATACATTTCTATTTATACTGTATGGTCTCTTTATTCTGTATTTGAGGATCTGCCTGTGTTTTGCATGTGTGACTGAGATGAGTTATTCCATTAGTGTGTAGTTTCTATGTAGGGATCTATAACAGCTTGGCTTGTTCTGTTTTCCTAATAGGAGGTTTATTGCTGTTTTAGGCCTGGTGTAGAATTTGCAGTAACTAACTTTCATACAGGCCGATACATGCTAGCTTTACCCCTTATTCAGTAAGGGGTAATAGCGTGTCCAAAATGCGCGTCCAACCCCCCTGAACCTAATAGGCCCGCAACATGCAAATGCATGTTGATGGCCCTATTAGGTATTCCCGCGCAATTCAGAAAGCAAAATGTGCAGCCAAGCCGCACATTTTGCTTTCAGAAATAAGCGCCTACCCAAAGGCAATATTAAGTCGGAGGTCCGATAGTTAAAAAAAAGTAAAAAAAAAAATTTGAAATAGGCCCGTGGCTTGAAAACCGGATGCTCAATTTTGCCGGTGTCCGGTTTCCGAACCTGTGGCTGTCAGCGGGCTCGAGAACCGACGCCGGCAAAATTGAGCGTCGGCTGTCAAACCCGCTGTCAGCCGCCGCTCCTGTCCGAAAAGAGGCGCTAGGGACGCGTTAGTGTCCCTAGCGCCTCTTTGTACCTCCGGCCCTAATTTAAATACATTTATTTACTGTATCGCGTGCACAGGCGCGTGGCCTGGACGCTCACCCGCTCTCCCGCGATTTTTACTGTATCGGCCTGATAGGTAGGATTGTTGCTGTTTGAGTGCTGGCAGTTACTGCTATTTTTATATAGAATTCTTTTTTCTCGTGGTCTTTGAGGATCATTCCCATGCCCAAGATGCATTACAGTAGACCTAATACTTATAGATTCCAAGCATCTCTTGCATTTTTGCAGGGTTTTCTGGTTGGCACCTCATCAGTTCATGTAAATATAATATACATATTGTAAATGATATTTTTACTTCAGAAGACTGTGCTTTGAATATTCTTTTTCATGTAAACTCTGAATTATAAATGTATAATTTTTAATTGTGTGTGAGGAGGGTGTGAGGGGGTGGGGGGTGCAGGGCTAAAATGTTTTCCTAGGGCCTCTAATACCCTTGCACTGGCCATGGGCATTGCTGTACAAACATTGAACAGAAACTCCCAACTCGTGGTGTCATGTCTTGTATAAAGGGGGAGGGCGTAGATTTTCACTTGGCCATGGGCGCCAAAGTGCCCTAATACAGCGCTGGTTTTAATGTATCAGTCAGAAAATGCAAACGGCTTTTATTTATGAGCCTTTGAAAGAAGACTTTTGTATTCCTGTTGGAGATGATTAGTTGGTTTTTTTTTTAATCCTTCATGTCCAATTTAGTGGCAAGTACCATTAAGCAAACCAGTGAAATCATTAATATAGCTCACGGCTGACAAAAACCTGAAAATAGCAAGGAACATAAGTATGACTAAACGTGATTAAAATAAACCCGCACAAACGCTGCCTTCTGTCTCTCCAGAATGTCAGGCAGCGTGTTTAGGCTGGCATTAAATAACTAGAAGAAACATTGAAAAACAGAAGGGAGCATATCGGAGGGCAGAAAAGGAGGTGTCACTAACCCATTGCTGTCTGCTCCTGCTCAGCGTTCTGCGTAAGCTGTGTGTGGGTTTCCAGTAGGGCGCTGGTATGCCCTGCCTGCAGCATTAGGCAGGTTCTGCATTCCCCCGGGGCATTAGGCACAGCCCAAGCTGTATGCCTGCCTTCCTTCCTTCCTTCCTTCCTTCCTAGCATTCCCCACCTGCTCTTTGCCCTTATCGACTCTTTTTCCCAAAATGAGAATGGGGGCAGAACTTGAGGGCAATACCCCCGCTCGTTAAACTGTCTCCAAAGGGGATGTTAGCCTGCAAAGTTAGCGGTCTTCCCCCACTATGAAAAATATGCAAAAGTGATTGGAAAGTGGCTTCAAGTGAAAGCTGAATAAGGGCAGTGCTGTATTTGGGCAGCCATTCAACTTTCATTTCAACACTTCTTGCTAAACCATACTTTTAGGATTTAACCCCAAAGTGCGGCACGTCCTGTTTCATTTATTTGTTTGTCACCAGGGGGTGGTATGCCCGTACCTCTACTAGCGAAGTGCAAGGCTGTGGCGTATCTAGAATTCTTTTTTCTTTTTTTTTCTTTTTTTTTTACTCAAGAGAGGACTTGACTGGATTTGCGGCCTCAGATCTGTGGACGTTTCAGCTGCCATGATTTTTCTTTTCTGTCATGTCATAAGTCAGAGACCTCTGCAAAATATATTGCTCCTTACGATGTACTTTTAACACAGCATGGCACATAAAGGTGAATTTTTAAGAGTCGTGTGCATAAAAAAAAAAAGAGCACACGCATGCACAAATAGCGCATATTCGCGCAACTGCTATTTAATCAAACCTTGAACATACACGCGCAGGTAATGGTGTACGAATAAATTTGCTTGTATAAAAAGGGGGCAGGCTAGGAGCAGGGGCCAACACTTACACATATAAGGTGCTCTTTCAAAACCTGCAAACGCGACCGGGTGAGGGGTCTGAGTGAACTGGGGGACGTGCAGGCTGAAGAAACAGGGGGAGTCTTGATGACCTAAAGATAGACTGGGCAAACTGGTGGACTAATTGGTAAAACTGGCAATTTCCTTCACCCGCACGTGTTATAAAATTTGGTAATTTACGTGCGTAAAATACGTGAGTTACATTTCCTTGTGTAAATCATTAAAATTAGGAGTGTAAATATGCGAGCAAAGCAGATGTCCTTACTTATCCAGACAGGGGTAGATTTTTAGAAAATATGCACATGCATCCATTGTGCACGCTACTCAACGTGTAAAGGGGGGGGGAGTTGAATTTGGAAACTTTTGTATGGCGACGCATCGGGGCCTTCCCCAGTTCCTTCCCAGTCCGCTCCAATTAAGGAGAGAACTGGGAGGGAAGTTTCCTACCCCCTACCCTAACCTCCCTTCCCCTTTCCCTCTCCTCCCTACCCTCTAAAAACCTTTTTTTTTTTTTTTACCTTGTATTTCGCGAGTTACTTCAGGGTCTGACCTGAAGTAACTTGTGTGCACCCCGGCAGCTGGCGAGCGTGCGAGGCTCCATGACAGCGAGAAATGGCGCTGTCCCGGCCCAGCCCGCTCCACCCCTCTGGCCCGCCCCTCCCTGCCCCCGGGACCGCCCCTTCACAGAGGCTGGGCTTCTTCTAAAATGCACGCAGCGCGCACAAGGTCCGGCCATGCACTTCACCCCCATTTTTTACGCGCAGGGGGGGGGGTGTTTAAAATCCAGCAATAATTTTTTTACTTATCCAGCTGAATAGTGGAAAAACCACCATTTATCTGGATAAGTCTTTAAAGCTGAATAAGTAAGACAGTCGGATAAATCTCAAAAGCTAGTTATCCATCTATCATACTTTTCTTTTACTTATCCAGCTATCTTACTTACTGCCTGATTCATTAAGGCTTTTCTCCCATTCTGTGTCTATGAGAAAATACTCTGATGAATCAGGCCCTTAGCAGGCAAAATCTTAAACAGCCCTGCTTAGCTGTATAAGTCGCTACAGCGCTACTGAGCCGGATATTTGTCGCCACTTAACCAGATAAGTCTAAACTTATGTGGCTATGTTTAAAATACTTGTCACGTATTTTATGATACGCAAACATGTTGTTGGGTAGATTTATGGGTATTTTATGTAGTGTGTTTGCATTTGCGCGCACGATATAAAATACATGTCCATGCGCATGCGTCCATATAGCTGCATCTGTGAGCGCGCTCGTGCACGTTTTAAAGTTTTCCTCATAGTCTGTACCTAGAGTAACTTACCAACATGGCAGAAAAGGATTGCCCGAAGATCTTGCCATCTTTTCTTGAACTATTTTAAATAAATAGAGAAATAAGAGTGTTAATCTCTGTATAATATAAATAGTAAATAAGAGACCATCCAGAGTCCGGTATCTCATAAGAGCCCCAAGATAGCTGATTGTATGCAGGAATATCATTTTATGCATGGACCATTAACATTTCAGTAGTTCAAGCCATGGATTGAGGTGCGATATTGTAAAACTCCCCTTTATAAAGGAAAGGCTGACCCAGTACTGGTTTTACCCCATTGCATCAATGGATTTGTAGTCTTGTTTTTCTTAGAAAAAATTAAAATAAAAACCCATGGGTGTATGGGTTAAATCTAAGACTGGCTAAGCCTTATCACATCTGGCCACCTTACTCTAAACAGAGTCTTATCATCAATCAATATATATATATATATTTAAATATAAAATACACTTATCCTAAATTGGTATCTATCTGTTGGCTCATGCACACTTTTCCAGCAGCTGAGGAATGTACACGTATAGGCGGAAACTAAGTTGCATGCTCGCCAAACTGGACACATAGCTCAGCATGCACATGCATCATTTCCAAGTTACACGCGCACTCACACGAGTTCCAGGTTATGGGCGCACACTCCCATGCAAGATTAGTGGACAAAGGGAGTGACAGGTTGTGCACTCTCCACTGAGAAGTCTATGCATGTAAGAGATAGGGCCGTCTGTAGGGCCACTGGGAACCAGAGATCTGTGGGACCAGATGGAGCCACAGTGACAGGCAGCCTGGGGAAGAGGACCGCAGAACCGGAGAGAAGCAGACAAATGGGTTGGAGAAGGGAAAATAGCAAGATGGCTTGGAACGGGGCCAGGTTGTAGCCAAGGGTTGGAGGGCATGGGAGTGTTGGGTTCAAGCTGGGAGTGCCGGGGTGGCAAGTATCCAGGTTGAAGATGACAGGAGGGAAAATGCTGGGGAGGGGGGTGCAGAAGTGCTGGGGTTGGGCTAGGGAGGAGGGGGTTGAAGTGTGTTGCGGCTGGGCTGGGGGAAAGAGAGTCTTAGGCTCAGTCTGGGGAGGGGGTTCAGAGTGTGCTGGAGTCATGCTGTGGAAGGAGGTTGGTTTGAGGAGGTGGGAAGGAAGTTAAGGGCTTGAACCGGGAAGGGATCTCACCAAATACAGAAAGACGGTCTATCTCCCACTAAACTGATACGGACATACCAAACATTACACGTTCTTATTCTTGTTAAATTTCTATCGTCTTATTCTTCTTCTTTTCCCAGTTAGAACCATCCTTGTTTTATTGTAACTGATTTTTTCTGCGCACTGTTATAACTTGTTATAATTTGTAAATATATAAAATGTATACTCATGTTATATTTATACACGTTTATAATGTATTGATCACCCCTGTTTTATGTAAACCGACATGATACGAATCTCCGTGAATGCCGGTATAGAAAAACTCAAATAAATAAAAAAAATAAATAAAAATTAAATTAAGGGTTCTGTGTTCAGGCTGCAGGAGAGTGTGTGGGGGAGGAGGGGAGGGTTGCCGGGCAAGCTGGGGAGGGAGGAAAGAGAGTTCTGGGCTCAGGCTGTGGAGGGATTGGGGGGGGGGGATACTGGGCAGGCGGGGGGAGAAGAGAGTTCTGGGCATGGACTGATAAAGGGGAGTGAAAGTATTTGGGGGAAGAGGGAAGAGAGTTTCTGGGTTGAGTTGGGCTGGGGAGGAGGGGTCAGAGTATGCTGAGATCAAGCTGAGAAGGGGGGGGGGGGAGCAAATGGAGCCTCCGGAGAATTCTGGTGATTGGCAAAGCACGCGCCAAGGCTGCAGCTGTCATTTGCATCAAGCGTCTCAGGTTTTAAGTTCCGAGTAGAGGAAGCCCTGGTGTCTTGCAGAATGCAGGAACACAACCTGGCTCAGTAGTTGACCTGGCCAGAGCAGCAGGGTGGGTGATTCTGAATCATGCAAAGCAGAAAAAAAAAAAAAAAAGAGAAGGCAAAATACTGCACAGGCCAAGTCAGGGGTTTGCAGGCGTCTCTTAGCACACAGACTGCTCTGGATACTGATTCCCAGAAGCTGGAGCCACTTTAGATGTGTTAAGGTCACCAGCTGTTGATAACTAGAGTAGCAGATGGGCCTTGTAAGATGAACTCATGTAATCAGAGCTAACCCTGAAATCGGAACTCTGATGGAAACCACAAGTTTACTAAAATGTAAAAGGGAAGCAAAAGTTGTCGTTTTGTGTCGCTCATTAGTAGATGGAAGAGAGAATGAAGAGAACTTGTTGCAGAATTCTGATAGCAGTATGGGCTTTACGTTTTCTCATGCCCGCTCACTCGTTTATGCCACAGCTTGGTTGTGGCCAGAGATTATGCAAATAGATGTGACCTGGGATTCAGTATAAAAAGATACAGGATATAAGCTATTTGGAGCACTTACAGACTAGGCAACTTGCTTAATAGAATGGTGCACACCTTCGTTGTAAACAGTGGTACCAGTCATTGTACCAGTCCCTGTTGTATCACAGGGAGAAAAGAAAAAAGCCCTTTCTTCTGTCGCAAAGGTGGTATCACGTTGCACCAGACAGTACACTGCTAATAACCCCTCCTTGTAACCACACTTTCGCTGAGGCAGACAGACCAACTTTGAGGTCTTGTAATTACTGTCAACGGACAAACAAGGGGGTGAATTAGAACAAGCACTAGCCTTTTTGATTTAGCCGTTTGCTTTTTTTTTTTTTTTCTGATCAGATTTTTCTAGTGATCGATCACTGTTTTGAAGTTAGACCACCCCACCCCACCCCCACCCCCAAAAATAGGAAAATATAATTGCCAAGCAGAAAGCTGCTGTTATTGTGTGTCCTCTTTGGTTTTCAGTGGATGGTCTTCTCGGTCCTGTGGAATTTTGGCAGATGGGGGTTCCAAGCAGAAAGGCGTTTTCTCCAGTTGTTAGATCAAAACCCAGCTTCGATATCTCAGGGCTACCCAGAAAACTAAAACAGGAAATGCAGAGCAAAACACTATTGGAAAACATAAGGGAAACTTGATTTAAGAAAAATTAGTTTAGGCGGATTTTATCTTCCAGAACAGAGAACGTTTTGCTTCTTGAGTGAACTGAGGCCGAGGATTGAGTGGCTGAACTCACGATGCATGTGTACCCGCTGCCAGATATAGTCACTGTTGGTAGCTCCGGGCTGAGGACTGTTTCTTCAACACCTGGGCCAGACAAGAGCGGGGAGAGAGTTCAAATAGGGGGGAAAAATCTCTGATAGTTGCAAATGAAGTCCGACGGGTCCTGGGTGGCCTCAGTTAGAGGCTAGGTCTAACGTACTAAAAGGCAACAGACAAAAAGCAAAACGGTCCATCCAGTCTGTAACTGCCATTCAGGGGTTCAATTAATCGAACTGGAAGCCCAGAATCACCCTTTTTTTCAAGTTGATTTGAGCCATCTTCTCCGTTTATTGCAGAGGACTGGCCTGAAGGGAATGTTTAGTCTTCTAAACCACAGTAGTTATGAAGTGTCTCTGATGGTTTGCAAGCAAATGTAAGCAGAAAATGTGCTGTGCAGCTGCTGCTTCTGCTTGTGCATTTTGTCTAAGAGGCATTGCTCTAAAGATACTGGAGAGGAACATCACATGTGAAAGGTTCACTTGGCACACGTTGGCCTGCATGATGTCTGAGATGAGTAACACCTTAGCCACTGCTGTAGGATTGTTGCTGATTGTCAACCTGTGTTTTGCACACAGATCCAGTATACCCTGTTCACAACCCTGCCGGCTGCTATGCCAGCAGCCAGATACGGGCGCACGGAGATCGCTGGAGGGAAGATGACTGCACATTCTGCCAGTGTATCAATGGAGAGCCGCACTGCATGGCCACAGCCTGCGGGCAGAGCTGCCTGAACCCCGTCAAAGTGCCTGGGGAATGTTGCCCGGTATGCGAAGGTAAGACGTTGCCTCCCAAGGGTGGGCAAGAGATTCGGTTTCTGAATAAAACCGTGAATTTTGATGAATGCTTTCTCTGAGTACGTTTTGCAGAATTTGCGCCAGTTTGAACCAAAGCATGGCAGGGAGATTTCCAAAGAGATTTAGACTGGTGAAAAGCATCGCACCCACGTTAATTGGCTGTTTGAAAATGTCCCGCTTTCAATGTGGCTTAAAGTACTTGCCCGTGCTTTCAGCCGGATTATGAGGAGACATTCCACGCAGCATGTTTTGGTTGGCGGCGGGGGGCAGAGGAAAAATGCCTACAGCTCACATGTTCAGCTTTATGCATGTTATTTTCAGTGAAAAAAGACGCTCAGAAAAAGCAGGTGCGAATGTAAAATTATGCACTTAGACGGTAACGTTTGAATAGCCACGCGGGCGCACCTGGGTGCGCATATGCCGGCTCGCACCCAGAGACACGGCCATTTTATAACCTGGGCGCATAGGCAGAACTCGCGGACATGCGCGCACAATTTTATGTGAACGGGCGCGTGTGCGTGCAAACGCCGTCTCTGCCGCGGAAATGGGGGGAATTTTATACGGGACGCGCGCCGACGCTGTACTGTGTTTTCCCAGTTCGTTCCCAGTTCTCCCACTTTAGGGATAGCACTTCCACACACCCCCCCCCCCCCTAAATTATTAGCCTCCTTTCCCCCTCTTAGCCCCGAGACTTAAAACCCCGCTGACTAGCCTAGGTTTTTTTTTTTGTCTTTGTACTTACGCACCATCTGTAGCAGTGGTAAAGTTACGCAGCAGAGGGGATCCCGGCGGGCGCCTGTGCACGTAAATATTTACACACACATCTCAGGGCCTTCCCCCGCCATGCCCGGGCCCTGCCCAGACCACGGCCCCGCCCTGCTTTTGATTTGTGCGCACACTGGGAGTCACGCACATACACGGGAGCCTTTAAAAATCCGCATGGTGCCCGCTGGCCCCCACAGGTGCGCGTATCTCCCGGCTTCGGCGTGCGCAGGTCTTTTTAAAACTTACCCAATATGTTATCTTTGAAAATCGGTATAAAAGCTGCCAGTGAATCATACTCGCAGGTGTCTCGATGCAAACAATTAGAAAATTTCCCTCAAAGACTTTTTAGATAATAACCTTTGTATTGATTTTTCTGTAAAAACGCAATGCAAGAACGTCTGCATGGTACAGCTTTAATGTGGTTGCTAACCAGATATGTCTCCCCTACCTGCAAGTTATATTGAATGCCTGCTTTTGCCTGCTGGGCAGAGGTAGGCCTTGAGGTTTCATCCCTTTGGTTTGCAGCCCAGTAGTCAAAAAATGCCCATATCTGATTATCCTTCTTTGTGATATTATGTAGTTTTTTTTAATTAGCCTTTCTGTGTTCTGCATTTCTAGAATTTTGTCCAGCCACAATTATTGATTCGTTTGTGACTAACATAGGGCCCCAAGTGTTGCAGATTTTTTCACATAGACAGAGAATCAGAGAATGCACTTTGTTGCCAAGTTAAAGATTTTATAAGAGTATTTCCATGTCTTTGACCTAATTTTCCTCAGTGTGAGGCCTTGTATACCTATATCTCTGGATGTTGCAGGTTATGAAGATAATTTTCAAAGGAAAATATAAACATAACATACCATTGTAACAATTTTCAGAAGCCCATTTATTTACCTGTGTTACATGCACTTAGCACGGGTAAAACCTATTGACAATTCTAGCAATTTTCAAAGATAAATAAATTGCTATGATAATACGTTACATTTTCATTTACATTTTCTTTTCAAAATTTACAGAATGTCTATAATGTCATGTACTTTTCTCCCAGAATTCACTTAGCATTGGGCAAATTCTGAAAATATGTGTGAGTATCCTTCCCAAAACTAATTTTAAAAAAATGTACTTATTCTTATTGAAATCCCCAGTAGTATCTTTTCAGCTTTCAGCATTCAGCCAGAGAATATTCAACCCATCCTTTACCCTAAATCCTCCTATTTTCCAGCAGTCACAGTGACATCTAATCTGTCTCAATACACTTAAAAAAAAACTGATAAATATATGTGTAACCTAAGAGGTCAATGTGCAAAGGGGATTTTTTGGCTAAGTTTAGGATTTAGCTAGACAAGCCTCCCTTCTCCCAAGTTTTGAATTTCCTGCCTGCCGGACAGGAAGGTTTTAGCCAGGTAAATCATTATATAGCTAAAACTTACCAAGATAAAAAAAGAGTAATGTGGAGGTATTCTAGGGCTTACATTTAGCTGGGTAGGTCTGGTCATGGTAGAGGGCCAGTCTAAAGTTAGCCAGGTAAACTTTCTCAACTAACTGGTTAGGTTTCCTGCTGAATATTCCGGCCAAATTTAGCTGGATAAGTTTAGATGCCTAAATTCCTGCTTCCTGCAACACTCAATATTGACTGCTGAATGTCCCTGTTGTTTGCCAAGCTCTTGCTTATGTTTTTATCTTTTATTTTTGCCTATTTTACACTGTATTGATTTGTATGTTACTGATTTTTTTTCTGTGATTTCCATGTTTGTACTATCATTATTAGCTGCTTTGAACAGTATGGAAAAGTGCAATGTAAATAAACTTCGATTGTCTTAGATTGGGTAGGCCTCACCCAGTACAAAAGGAAAAACTTGTTTAACAGATCCCCCTCCGGCTTGGCTGCAAGTGACCCTTTGAAATAGTGGTCAGATGTTGACACATTCAGCACGATAATCCCACCTCATTGTTTTCCAGTCTGTTAAGCAGGAATCAATGGCAGGTCAGCCTTTACCTGCCTGCAGACATCACAGTGACAGACACAAGTGGCACATTTGTTCTTGGGGGTCATTTTTAGTGCTGCATCCTGGGGGCAGTGCCTCCCCCTTCCAAACTACACACATTTCTCTCTCTGCTTTTAAATGATCGCATCCCAGTGACTAGAACAAAAGATTTATTTGTTTCGATAAATTCATTTCTAACCACATTTTAAGCAACAATGCCTGGTGGATATAGTTTAATTAAGCACAAATCTTTTTCCATATCTGCATTACTGGAGGAAATTCAAAAAGTGTCAGGGGATCACAGACAATTTGTAAGTTAATTACTTTACTTTCCTGATGCACTTTATGTTTTGTTTTTTTGTTAAAAATGTGGCATGGTGGCTGAGAAGAATTTGCTGGAGCCTTAAAGTGTTCTGAAGAACTTTTTTTTGTGCAGGGGAGGGTGACTGGATGGCTCAGAATTCACCAGGACATCTTTCTGAATTTTTACTCACATGCCAGAGTGTTTGGGGTATGGGGGTGAGGACAGGAAAGAGAGCTAGCTCTGTTGCCTTTATTAGCAAAAGCAGGACTGCAAATGCAGTGTTGGAATGAGATGGCCTGAGAGTAAAGCCTCTTGGTTCTTGTAGCTGTATTACTCCCGGGGAAACCCGATTCGTTACAGGTCATAATGCCTATGGGTGGCCCCACAGACAAATTATCCAAAGATGATATACGCAACCATTTGAGACCTCATAGGTCCTGTATTCAGACCAACATGGTCACAAAGGTTCTTGCAGTGCAGTTTCTTTGGTTTGTTCTTAGGCTGGTACAAGAGTAGGTGAGAAGTTAATATTTATTTATTTATTTATTTATTTAAATCTTTTCTATACCGTCGTTAAGAAGGATCCGTCAGAACGGTTTACAATAGGGCACATAAAATAAGGATGCTGAACTATATTAATTTACACAAGTGCCATAATGGTTCGGTACATAGATTTCTAAATAATATAATTGGTTTGTGATACAATACTGTCCAGGATTTATCAGTTTAAAAATAATTCTAACTTTATAAGTGTCAAATTTACCTCCTGGTGATGGACGAGAAGGTAAAGTAAAAACAGAGATAGATTATTTGTTCGTAACTCTCACCGCCTGCCTCACTGTTTCCCCTTCTCTATTTGATAGGCTTGCTTGAATAACCAGGTTTTTAAGCCTTTTCTGAAGGCTTTGCTGTCTTTTTGCAACCTTAACTCCAGTGGCATGGTGTTCCACAGTATGAGTATTAGAACTCAGTAGTGCAAGATGGAAGTGATAAAAACAGACTTTAGGCCAAAAGTGGCCTGGTTAGCATGGAACTACGTCATGCTGAAAGTAAAAGAAATCAGCTCCCTGCTTACTGGAAGCTTTGCCACAAATGGTAGTACACAGCGATAAAATGTAATGTTTTCAGTGCACCTTTCTGTATTCTGAAAGATATCCCGCAGCCTGTGTTGTGTTCAGTGTAAATTCACCATGCGAATTCACTCTGGGTTCTTTTTTAAATTTATGTTTGTAATGGGATACTTAGTTTTAGACTCAACCTTTGAATGCCGTGAGAAGACGGTACATGAATGAGCAGGTAGCAGGAATTTGACTCTAAATACTTTTCAATTTTGTGCTGCTTTTGCTGGTCCTGCTGCCAGATCTAACACGCAGACTAGTCACATACTTTGCAGAATTGTTCAGTTAGTTTCATGGCAGATATGCACATACAGCTCCACTGTATCATCTGCTGCAGGCACTGAGGCAACCATATCCACATTGAATGCTCTCTGCAGCCTTTAAAGTTTCAAAATATGTTCACTTTTTTATGTCTTTGGCAAGTTTATTTATGATTATCAGGCTAAGAGAGAATTTGAAATGAAGTTGGCTGTAGAGTCAAAAACTCATAATAAAAACTTTAAAAAATATATCTTAAGAAGGAAACCTGCAAGGGAGTCGGTTGGACTGTTAGATGACTGAGGAGTTAAAAGGGCTCTTAATAAGATAAGGCCATTGCAGAAAGACTAAATAAATACCTTGGTTCGGTGTTTATTAATGAGGATGTTGGGGAGATACTGGTTCCGGAGATGGTTTTCAAGTGTGATAAGTCAGATGAACTGAACAAAATCACTATGAATTTGGAAGATGTAGTAGGCCAGATTGACAAACTAAAGAGTAGCAAATCACCTGGACCAGATTGTATGCACCCCAGATCTGTTAGTTAAAATTTATAACCTATCATTAAACTCATCCATTATACCTGAAGACTGGAGGATGGCCAATGTAACCCCAATATTTAAAAAGGGCTCCAGGGGTGATCTGGGAAACTATAGACCAGTGAGCCTGACTTCAGTGGAAACTATTCTAAAGATCAAAATCAAAGAGCATATAGAAAGACATGGTTTAATGGAACACAGTCAACATGGATTTACCCAAGGGAAGTCTTGCCTCACAAATTTGCTTTATTGTTTTTTGGAAGGGATTAATAAATATGTGGATAAAGGTGAACTGGTAGATGTAGTGAATTTGGATTTTCAGAAGGCGTTTGACAAAGTCTCTCATAAGAAGCTTCTAAGAAAACTAAAAAGTCATGGGATAGGAGGTGATGTCCTTTCGTGGATTACAAACTGGTTAAAAGACAGGAAACAGAGAGTAGGATTAAATGATCATTTTTTTCAGTAGAAAAGAATAAACAGTGGAGTGCCTCAGGGATCTGTACTTGGACTGGTGCTTTTCAATATATTTATAAAAGATCTGGAAAGAAATATGACAATTGAGGTAATCAATTTGCAGATGATACAAAATTATTCAGAGTAGTTAAATCACAAGCGGATTGTGATAAATTGCAGGAGGCCCTTTTGAGACTGGAAGACTGGGCATCCCAATGGTAGATTAAATTTAATGTGGATAAGTGCAAGGTGGTGCATATAGGGAAAAATAACCCATGCTGTAGTTTCACAATATTAGGTTCCATATTAGGAGCTACCACTCAGGAAAAAGATCTAGGCATCATACAGGCCGATACAGTAAAAGTCGCAGGCGAGCAGAGGCCACTCTCCTGTGTGCACAATTTAGTATTCAAATGAGGGCCCACAGTAAAAAGAGGTGCTAGGGACACTAGCGCATCCCTAGCGCCTCTTTTTTGACAGGAGCGGCGGCTGTCAGTGAGTTTGACAGCCGATGCTTAATTTTGCTGGCATCAGTTCTCAAACCTGCTGACAACCAGGGGTTCGGAAACCAGACGCCGGCAAAATTGAGTGCCTGTCTTCCAACCCGCGGGCAGATTTTAACTTTTTTTTTTTTTTAATTTTTAATTATTTTTTACTTTTGGGACCTCCGACTTAATATCGCCATGATATTAAGTCGGAGGGTGCACAGAAAAGCAGTTTTTACTGCTTTTCTGTACATTTTATCGGTGCCGGCAGAAATTAACGCCTACCTTTGGGTAGGCGCTAATTTCTGAAAGTAAAATGTGCAGCTTGGCTGCACATTTTACTTACTGAATCGCGCAGGAATAACTAATAGGGCCCGCAACATGCATTTGCATGTTGCGGGCCCTATTAGTTTCGGGGGGGTTGGCCGTGCGTTTTCGACGTGCTATTACCCCTTACTGAATAAGGGGTAAAGCTAACGCGTCAAAAACGCGCATCCAAACCCGGGTTTGCACTGTACTGTATCGGCCTGTTAGTGAATAATACTTTGAAATCATCAGCTCAGTGTGCTGTGGCTGTTATGGCCGCCGGCCGCGGCGGTCTGTGGCCGGGACCAAATAGTCACCCGCAGCGTTGAGTTGGTCTGGAGGCTCCTGCAGGAGCAGGGGGCCTCCTCCAGCATTCTCCCCATGGCCATGGCCGCTGCTAGGCCTGCCGCAGGGTCCTACTAGGCTGCTATGACTCCTCCCCCTTCCTGGCTGCCTTAGAGCCGCGCGCGCGGCTGAAGATAGGATTTAAAGGGGCCATGACAGGAAGTGTTGTGGCTCCCTCCTGAGACTCCTCCCTCATGTTTAGGTATTTAAAGCAAGGTCTGTTCCTCAGACCTTGCCTTGGTATTGAGGCTCTGTGCTTGGTTTCCGGTGCCCGTGTTCCTGGACTCGCTCTGTTCCTCGTTCTGCTTCTGCTTCTCCTCTTCGTTGGATTGATTCTTTGGCTCCTGACCTTCGGACCGGCTGTGGTGAGTTCCTGGCATTGACTTCGGATTGGCTTTGGACCCTTCTCCTGTGTTGCTCCTGGACTGGCTTCGGACCTCTCTCCCATCTGTTCCCGGACTGGCTTTGGACCGCTCTCTGGACTTCAACCCTTGGACCGGCTTTGGATTCTCCTTCGACTTCTACTCCTGGACTATCTACGACCAGCTGGAGGTGCCAGCCGTCTGGAATCCACGACCTGCAGGAGGCGCCTACGTCCAGACCTTCATTAGTCTTCAAGGAGTTCCTTAAGTCCCAGCAGCCAGATCCCTACAGGCTCCTCCTGAGGGAATCACGAGCTTCCAGGGTGAAGTCTTCTTTCAACACTCATCTCATCGAGCCTTACCCTCCGATGGTAGGGACCTAACGGGTTCTCTGTCCGTTTGGGTAGCACCAACTCTACCTCGGAACAGGGGTCCACCTCCTGAATTCGTAACAGCTGTGGCAGTCAAAAAAGCAAACAGAACGTTAGGAATTATTAGGAAACAAATTGTTAATAAAAAGGAAAATGTCATAATGCCCCTGTTGTCGCTCCATGGTGAGACCACATCTTGAGTACTGTGTACAGTTCTGGTCACCGCATCTCAAAAAAGATATAGTTGCACTGGAGAAGATACAGAGAAGGGCTACCAATATAATAAAGGGGATGGACTGAGAAGGTTTTCAGGTATCGGAAACAATGTGGTAAGGCAGTGTCCAGAGATATAGAAATGCTAGGATGCATAAAGAGAGGCAGAACAAGTGGGGGGGAAAAAAGGAGATGGTGATGCCTCTCTGTGTGTTGTTGGAGAGACCTCATCTAGCGTATTGTGGCCAGTTGTGAAATGGTGCTCCAGAAAAGAGCCCCCAGAATGGCATTAAAAGTTATAAGATGAATTTTAAAACCTGACACACACCGAAATTAGGGGATGTATGAATATATCGGGCCGGCGCATGCCAAGCGGATTTTAAAAGCCGGTTAGATACGCACTTACTTGCCGCTGTGTGCACAAATGAAAAGTTTTTAAAAAGGGATAGGGCGTGGTCTGGCCTGGGCATGGGCATTCCTGGATTTAAATTTGAAATTAGCCCGTAACTATGCACACTGGAGTGTGCCGGCATCATGTGACTTTACTTCTGCAATGGATGACATGTAAGTTGTGAAACAAAAGGTTCTAAGCAGATCAGCTGGGTTGTAAAGGTCGGAGCTAACAGGGGAGAAGGGAGGCTATTAAAGTAGGGGTATTTGGAAGTCCTATCCCTTAACTGGGTGAACTGGGAATGAACTGGGAAAACAGCCAATGGCATTGGTGCACGTGGCTTTTTAAAATCCTCCCACTTATATGGTAGAAGCGGTATTTGCTCAGACACGTGCACAACCTCTTAAAACTGAGCGCACATATGCGCGTAGTCAGGCTATTTAATAACCTGCGCATATACACACGTATGTTATAAAATAACCGCATCCCTGGGCATGGGCGGACAGACACACTACATATGAGCCCGTGCACCACTATGAAAGTTACCATCTATATGAGAGTTAAAGACACAAATATGTGTGTGCCCTAGTGGAGAGGAAAAACAAGAGGGATATGGGCAGAGACCTTCAGATATCTCCAAACCTACAAATAATGCAAAAACGAAGCAAACCTTTTTCAGTGGAAATAATGTTCTAGAGCAAAATGTAGACTCAGCAGTAACATCATAAACTTTCTACATAGGAAAGGTATTGGTGCATGAAACAGTCTTCGGTGGGGGGGGCGGGGGAAACAATGAAGGCAAAAACGCTTCTAACGATATTTTTGGCAAGAGTGTGGAATATAAAAATTTGTAAATAACTAAATAAATAATGGAATTCAAGAAGCCGTGAGATAAACTCAAGGGATCTCTTTTTGCAAAGAAATGAAGGAAAGACAGAGTTCCACAGAGGTCTATGGCTTTGTACTTGTGCAGGCTAGATAGGCCTTTTGGTCATATTCTATGTTTCTATGATACAATATCCAGGACTGAGGTGCTCTAACAAAATGCATTTAAGTGAAAGGTTGGTGCTAGGGTAGACAAGTTTTGTATGTTTTAAAGCCCCATTGAAATACATTTGTTTAAAGAACAGGTAGAAAAATTAGTCATTTTTCTATATCCAAATATAGAGAGTTGTTCCTCTACTTGCAAGCCATTTGTACACATTACCTAGTGCTATGGGCACCAACAGTATGATTGTAGGTGATGAACGTTTTTGTTCACTTTTTCCTAAAGGTATGTGCCAGAGTATCTTGATTGACTTTCCCCCCTAACATTTTTCTCCCTCTTCCTACTCCGCTTCTCCTCCTCCTCCCAAAGGCCAAGAGCATCGTTTTGCTACTGGGGAGGTTGCAGTCCATCTGCATACTTCTCCCAGCTGCCTCAGTGGTCGACGCCAGAAATCACTACAACCCATTTCATGCCTGAGCTGCTCCCACCCTGCATTCCTTGAGTAGCTGGCCAGGTACTGGGGGAGTTTGCAGCACTCTATTTTGGTTCCACTATATTTTTTCTTCCTGATACTAATATCATTCCCTATTGGAAACCACTAGTAGCACCAAGTCAATCTTTCCCATTTCCTACATTCTTTATCTCACCTACTGTTCTGTCATCTGCTCTGTCCACTACTTTTGAACTTCAAAGTTTTCTTCCTCTCATCCAACTGTCTTCTCTCTCTGACAGCATCTCATCATTGTCGCTGTCATCACACCTCTATTTCTCTTCTATGTATTCTCCTGTTCCTCTTGCTCTCAGCCCGGGATATCAGTCCTAATCCTGGTCCTCCAAGGCAATTTTCACTCTATTGGTGCATACCAAATCATTACCCCTCCAATCTTATCACGATTCCCTTTCTCCCTCCCTCATCTCTTCATTTTTCATGCTCCCTGTGGAATGCCCACTTTATTTCCAAGAAGCTTGCCTATATTCATGACCTCTTAATCTCTTATATTCTTCATCCCCTTGTCTTCACTGAGTCCTGGCTTTACCTTGAGGACTCTAACTCTAGTGGTTATCTTTTCTCCCAAACACCTCACACAGTAGGCCTCAGTGGTGGCATTAAACTGCTACTTTCTCCCTCCTGTAGGTTTCAGCTCCTTCTTCCACCTCAGTCTCACCATTTTTCTTCTTTTGAGGTCCATTCTTTTAGCCTATTTACCCTATTGCCTCTCTGGGTAGCTGTCATTTATTGATCCCCCATCATAAATCCCTCTCCTTCTTTCTCACCAACTTTGACTCTTGGCTTTCCTTCTTCCTTGACCCATCTTCCCATTTCCTTATTCTTGGCAACTTTAACCTCTATGTTGATGACCCAAATTATTAATCTGCAAATTTCCTTTCCTTAAACTCCTTATTTGATCTCCAACTCTGCTCTACCCTCCCTACTCACAAGCATGGCCTCTTCCTTGACTAGTCCTTTCCTCCAACTGCTGTCTCACAGATTTCTCCACCTCACTTCTTCCTCTCTCAGACCATCATCTGATAACTTTCACACTAAACTGCCCTCCTCCACGGCTTCATCCAGTTATCACCAACACCTTCAGGAATCTCCAAAATGTCAACCCTTGTATCCTTTCTACTACTGTTTTAACTCTCCTTTCTTCCACTACATTGTCTGTTACTTGATGAAGCAGTTTCTTCTACCTCTCCCATCGCAGTTTTAGTATTTCCTCTGGTGAAACCTCCTCTACTGCCATCCCACTATCAATTGATGTGCCTCAGGGTTCTGTTCTGGGCCTTCTTCTCTTTTCTTGGTATACTAATTCTCTTGTTGCTCTGATTTCCTCTCATGACTTTCAATACCTTCTTTATGCTGATGATTCCCAAATTTACCTCTCTAAACTAGAATTGTCACCAGGAATCCAGTCCTAGATCTCAATCTGCTTGTCTGATATTGCTGCCTGGATGTCCCATTACCACCTTAAACTGAACACGGCTAAGACAGAGCTCCTTATCTTTTCCCCCAAGCCCACTACTCCTCGTTCTCCTTTCTATATTTCTGTGGATAACACTGTAATCCTACCAGTCCTCTCAGCCCATAACCTTGGAATTATCTTCAACTCCACTCTCCTTATATGTATAACCAAAATACTGCTAAAATGTTCCTTTTCTTTCTCGGTAGCATCACAAAATTCATCCCTTCCTTTTTGAACACACCACCTTATCTACTCTTTCATCACTTCCCACTTAGACTATTGCATCCTGTTCTCACAGGTCTCCCAGTGAGCCATCTCTCTCCTCTACAATGTATCCAAAATTCATCTGCGTGACTTATCTTTTGCCAAAATCACTACGCCCATATAATCCCTCTTTTCAAGTTACTACATTGGCTCCCTATCCATTACTGCATACAGTTCAAGCTCCTCTTACCTGCAAAAGCCTTCACTCTGCACCTCCTCATGACCTTTAATCTCTCTCTACAGCCCTCCTTGTGCACTCCACTCATCAGGCAAGTCACTCCTTTGCCCTTGTCTTCTACCACCAATTCACAATTCGGTGCTTTTCATCTGGCTGCACCATATGCTTGAAATAGACTTCCTGGACCGGTGCATCATGTGCCCTTCTCTTGCCTTATTTTAATCCCAACTAAAAACCCACCATTTTGAGGCTGTGTTTAAATCGTAACCCCTGATTGTTCCATGTATAGCCTCATTAATTTTTAACCATTGCCTTAATAAATGACATTCCCAAAATGTCTTTTACCGTGTATGTTTGTCTTGATTAGATTGTAAACTGAACTGAGTAGGGACTTTCTTTGATATGTTTTTTGTACAATGTTGTGAACATCAAGTAGCACTTTAGAAGTGTTAAGTAGTAGAAGCATGAGATTCATTGATATTGATGCCAGGAATACAATGCCAAACTCCTGCTCATTGTGCGGCATCATCAAATCATTAGGACTTTACTGTACAGCGATATTTTATTTCATTTTTTTCAGAACACTGTAGATTTACATCTGCTTTTAAAGAGGAGTAATTGCAGATGCCCAGATTTAAAGAATGGAACAAAGGGAGCTGGGTTTTGAAAGAGAGCTTAAGAAAGATGTTGGCAAGGTTCATACATTCAGACATAATCACCCTGTGTGGGCCCAGTATTACACTGCATGTGTACATATTAGACATTTACCCAAACTAACAAATGACTGTAAAGTCTGTTGCCCACTGATAAGTTTTGGTAAGAAAAAAAAATGGGTCTTTTGTCTCATCTCCAAATGCTGGTTATAGTACTGAATTTCTATGGACATGGTTGCTTTGAAGGAAACTAGAATTGTGGTAGGCTGTGATAGCATATTGGAATAATCCAAAGATGTAAGGGGCATGGCTTTCAAAACCTCATCAGTCTTCTGAAAAGGAGACATATGTGCTCTCAAAAGCTCTTGTACCTTACCACAGCATTGTCTGATTATTGTTATGCTGATCCAATAAAAGGCCTCACAGCCTAAAATTCCAGTTAACTAGTTTATGAATTGTCTTGGAGCAGCTCATGAATAAAGTACTAAATATGAACAACTGACGTGAGGAATCAACATTTCCCTAACCCTCCTGTCTCCCCAGATTTTTAATCCACAATGCCACGCACGTCCTGCAGAGGGGAAGGTGTTTCCTGCCTTCTCTCTCTGAAGTGAGAGATTGACAGCTGTGTGGGCCGGGAGATCCCTCTTCATCCATACTAGATGAATGTTTTAGCACAGCTCGATGGGACCGGCTCCCCTTTAACCTCTTCCAGCTCATTTCCGTGCCATAAGCCAGTGCTGAAGCCAACCTTTATTATGCAATCAGTGCTAGCTCAAGATTTAAATTTAGATGTAAGGCTGTCAATTTAAAGAGAAAAAAAAACATAAGGAAATGTATGAGAACAGTTTGCTCTCAAAAAAAATGACCTTGCGCATTTGTCATCAGCTAATGTATATATGTTATAGAGAAAAGATTCAAGAGAAATTTTAGGACTGAAGTCAGGACATAATAACGGTGTATTCTTTATTGCTGCAGAATGATAAAAAGCCATTAAATGAAGGGGAAAGAGACATAGACACCGGTGATAAACTCGAAGGAAGGTTTGATATGTTAGAACTGGGGTATTAGATTTTAAGGAATTGTTTCTAATTATTATTATTTATATTTATTGATTTATTTTATTTATTTATTCGATTTATAATCCGCTTTTCCGCACTTCAGAGTGGATTACATTCAGGTACTGTAGGTTTTTCCCTATTCCCAGAGGACTGACAATCTAATTGGGAGAGGCATCAAGCTGCAATAGATAATGCATGTTAAACAGCGTATATTGCATGATATAGCCCTGTCACGGCAATATCACGCAATTATTTCCATGGGCCTGTCAGGTTCCCTCCCTTATTACAATACCCTGCTTTGCATGCAAGTTGCATGCTTGAATTTTGCAAATCCATGCAAAGCAGCTCATTAATAGGCAATTTGACGCAAATAACTTATTTCGGTCAACTTAGAAAGTGATCAGCCGCGATAATTTTACAGCAGCTCCCTGAAAAACAGTAATCTAACGCGAGAGCCTCGGGACCCTAACACAGGTCCCGAGGTTCTTGTGTTAGATTTAAAGGGCCATGCAAATAATTAATAAACACCCATGCCAATAAGAAACAGTTGAGCAAGTGTCAAGGCTGACACCCTGTTCACCCTGGAGCTGCCACTCAAGCCGGCCTGAACACCTAAAGGTGTAAAAAAAACATCAAAGACTTTGCATAATGACAGCCCCCCACCCCACCCTGTCATCTACTAGATAAAGGAGCCCTGACCGACGTGCCGCAAATGCGCAGTAGAGAGCAGCTCTACCGCGCATGCGCGGGCGAGCACGTTGATCAGAGCTTGCCTGTTTACAAAAATGGTGCTGGGAGGAGCAGTAGCGGCGGCGGCACGCGCGAGGGAGGGACCTTCCCCCCTGGAGATCTTCCGTCTGCGCCCTCCGAAGGGGTTATGAATGAGCTGGGAGGGGAGGGGATTGGGGGAGGGGAGTGACTGAGGGGAGGTGAGAGGGAGTGGGAGGGAGAATAGGGGTGGGAGGGAGAATGGGGAGGGGAGGTGGAAGGGAGAATGAGGGGGAGGGAGGGGGAGGGAGAAGGGAGAATGAGGGGGAGGGGGAGGTGGAAGGGAGAGGGAGGGGGAAGGAGAATGAGGGGGAAGAAAATGGACCGAAAAAAAAATTTCAATGTAGCCCGTTATTACGGGCTTAACGGCTAGTCATTAAATAAATGGGCCAATATTCAGCCACTGAGCAGCTTGGCTAGTTAGCTGAATATACCCAGCCATCTTAAAGTTAGCTGCATATGTTTATGTGGCTAAGTTTAGGACAGGTCAGCGGCATGACCAGAGTTAGCCGCATAAATTAAGCAGCTAACTAAGGATATCCGCTCCTCCCCAAAACGCCTCCCCACTGGCTCTAGAATGCCCCCGACCAGATATGGCATTTAATATCACTGTTTTGCCATTTAGACGAATAACTTTTCAGTTATCCACCTAAATGGCTTTTGAATATCAACTTCAAAATGTCCCTTATCCCCCTTACCAAAGACATAAGGACTGCTATGGTGTCCCTATCCCAATGTTTCAGCCAGATCGTTGGGGGTACAGTGACTCCCAATACCTCATCTCCCCCATCCCCAAATGTACAAAAATGGCATTGGCCTTCAGGGGCACCCACACCCCCAAACCTTAAAAAGTGGAAAAGGATCCCGTGAGGGGGCCCTGGGCACCCCCTAGCCCCGTGCCCAGTTGGCACCATTTTTCAAAGTGGTGCTGACCTGACCTTGCCCCTGCCATGTGACTGGGGCAAGATCCAGGGATCAGACCTAAGCCACGTGACCTAGGTGCGATCCCCCAACCTTGCCCCTATTACATGATAGGGGCAAGGTCATGTCGCCGGCATTTTGAAAAATGGTGCCGACCGGGCCCAGGGTTAGGAGACATCCTGGGCTTCATACGGAATCCTTTTCCACTTTTTAAGGTGGGGAGAGGAATATGTGCTACTGAAGACCAATGCCTTTTTGGTACATTTAAGGGGATGGAGGGGGAAGAGAAGGTATTAGAGGGATGGTCACTATACCCCCAATGATTTGATTGAAATATTAGGGTGGAGAACAGTGACAGCCTTTGCGTCTTTGGAAAGGGAGGTGGGGGGCATTTTATTTAAGGAAGACAGGGTTGGGGGGGGGACATTGTCACGTAAGGACTTTGATTTTTTGGACACTTTTGGGTGTCGGGCCGCCTCAAGGTGCAGCCTCAGGGTGAACAAGGGGTCAGCTTTAACCCCTGCTCAACTGTTTCAATTTTCGGACACATTTATTTTTTAAACGGTTGGCGTTTTAAGGCCATGGCGGTCCCTTGAGGTTGGAGCTGCCATTGTGCCTAAAAGGGCCACTGCCAATTTTGTTTTGTCCCACAGAGTTTTGCTGCAAGACAAAACAACACGCCATACAGCCGCAGTGTTTTTTTGGGGGGGAGGGTCCCACTATCACAGCGACACCCATCTGAGGCAACAGAGGGTGAAGTGACTTGCCCAAGGTCATAATGATTTGCTGCTGTAAATTTCTTTGAGTAAGTATAGAAAAGGTGATAAACAGATCTGAATATAAATAAATATTTGTGGGGGTTTTTGTATGAGTGCTGCTACTTGGCAAGATTAGAAGGTATTCATTCTGGATCAAAGATGTTAGCCTGGCAGACCTTGAAGATTATCCTTTAAAAGCAAACATTCTCATCCTTAGTTCCAAGCCAGAAAAGATTGTTATCCTGACTGGGTGCTGGTTAAAAAGCACAACAAAAATGTGTTGTGAAACTGATACGAACCTCCAGCTTCTGGCAACCATTTTGTGTTTAGAAGCCAGAGCAGTAGACTAACAATTCATTTCTTGACTAGCTTTCGAGAGCTAATACTCTCTTCTTCAGGTCAGAATTCAAATGGGCAGAAGATGACATGGCCAGGAGATATAAAACATCATCCACCACCCTCGATGGCATGATGGCCAAGCCAACATCGCAGGATGTTCCAACTGAAAGGCCCAGACTGCATGCATCCGGAAACAGAGTTTAAAATTAGTTGAAAGATAAACTCATCATTGATAATACTAATCATCATCATTATAATGTTATGTTACTGAACTTGCTTCTTCTTCTGGCTGAACTCTTAGGCTTTTGGTTTGTTTGGTAGAAGGTGGCAACAGACTAGCTTTGTGCAATTCAAAGTAAAATGGGAAGACAAAGTTCCGACATCTTCCCTGATGTGCCCCTGTCTGCCTTGCTTTAAAAATAGGAAGGCAAAGTGCCCTGGATGGGGAAAATTGACCCATAATGCACTGAAGTCAATTCCAGTCCCCAAATTTCTCCCCTTCTAACACTTTGTAAACTGACCACCAGTAGGGTGAAGTAGGGTGAGTGGAATTTAGTTAAAAAAGTAACAAGAAATTTAAAATAAAATAGCCTTTTTTTAACCTTATAAGAAACCCAAACATTTGGTAGCATGTTTATGAGGCTCAGGTTGCCTTTTCTTTTAAATGCAAGGAGGGACCTATGTCAAAAGATAGAGATACTTTCAAAACTGCAAGTGTCCCCTTCCGATGCCCCATCAGTCTTCCCTCGCCCCTTCCCCCTTCACCAAGTTGTTGGAAAATCTTTTATGATTCACTTAACGGCAGCCATACTGCTTTGTATTTCCTGGTTACGTCATCTTCTGTCCATATGAATTCTGATCTGAAGAAGAGAGTATTAGCTCTCAAAAGCTAGTCAAGAAATGCGTTGTTAGTCCACTAAAAAGGTATCACCTTAAATATATTTTTCTTAATTTTATTTGTTAATCTTCTTTTCTGTGAAAAAAAAATGGAAGGAGGAAGAGTTCCTTTTGGACTGTCACACAACAGCACTTTCTCCTTTCTATGTACACCCTCCATGTGTTTAGGCCTGTCCTGGGAATAGCTCTGGCAGAGCCCTTGTTCAATTGTATAAAGTACTTTTGAAAAGAGTAATTAAACTCACTGAAAAAATTAATTAGCACAGAGGGACATTTTCTAAAATTAATTATTATCCCCCTCACCCCCCCCCCCTCCCCAAATATACTGTAAATTCAAATTGAATTATAGTGGGCTTGGAGAGAGGGTAAGGAAGGACATGGGATTAACAGCGGTTGACACCTTTAAACAGTAGCGACCATTTCTAGGCAGTTTGTTTGCTGCACCTTTTGAGTCAGAGGCTAACTGATGTTTTGATTTTTTTTTTTTTCCTGCCTATCTGAAGCTAAGATGAGGCCTTTATGAGGCATTTTGATGACATGAAGTGAGCAAGAGTTAACAAACAGAAGCCTGAATACTGTGTACAGTGAGAAATGGCTTAACCCCTGACCTTACTTCACTGTGCGGGCTTTCTTTGAGACGGCTGGTTCAGTCGAGCCTGACCATCGCTGGACTGTATATTGTGTTTAAAGCAGTAAAAGTATGTGAGTGGCTGAGTTGCCTTAAGCAAACCTCTGCCTCGGAGGAGACTGGAAGCTAGGGGCACAGCTGCCCTCTGTTCTCGAGGAGCGGCATTCACCCCGTGGACCAGCCTGGCTAATAGGATGGCTTGATTTACAACGAGGGGGCACAGCTCTGGCTCTTGAAGTCCAGAAACCAGTCTGTCTTCCAGGGTAACCAGCGTACACAAATCAACCCAGTTCTTAGACCAAATGCATGCAGAGGGGTTTTTTTTTTTGTTTTGTTTTTTTTTAATGAATATTCATTGTGAACAGCCCTTAAAACCAGACGTTTTTGCAGCCCTGAAAGACTGGACTCGTGTGCCTCCAGTCTGGTGTTCAAGTAGGTGATCTTTAAAGGACTGGATTATTCTCTAGTACAGAATTATTCTTTAGCCCTACAGCATTCATTTCAATTCACTTTCATTCAGGACAGATATAACTTGTATCATTATTAAAGGTTTTTTTTCTCCTTTGCTCTGGATTAGCAAGTAATTGCCATTGAGACAGTTGAAGAAAGCTCAGATCAATGGATCCAGCATCCTTTTTAAGTCTTTTAACTACATTGCATATCACACCCTGGTATACACTTTGATTTCACAGCATGAGCTGAAGATAATCCTAAAAATAAATAAATAAATAGAAGGCAAGAGAAGCTGCTCAAATCTGCTGATGAAACATTCATTTGTTCTCTGGGCACAGTTGGTAGGATACAACCTGTTGGTATTTTGTTCTATTATTATAATATACTCCTATGGCATTAGTGAGGCAGCATGGATGTCCTCTGTCCGTTCCACTGGCCATTGTTAAAGCTGCTGTCATGAATCACTGACGTTGAGACCAGTCATACCTGATCAATCAGATGGGCTTTACACATTACTATATTCCATTTCCAGAGTAGCAAGCAAAACATAATCAGAATCCAAAATTTAAATCGGGCAGTGATTATGAGGGCAAGCTTAAATAATCTAAATAAGAACCACCACTGTCTGCATTTGTAACATGTTCTATGCCAGGGTTGGCCAACTCCGGTCCTGAAGAGTCACAAACAGGTCTGGTTTCCCGGATATCCACAATGAATAGTTATGAGATAGATTTGCATGCATTGCCTTTGTTGTATGCAAATATATCTCGTGCCTGTTCATTATGGATATCCTGCGAACCAGGCCTGTTTGTGGCTCTTCAGGCCCAGAGTTGGCCATTTTACAATAGAAAATGTTTATGTATTTGGTTTGTCCATCGGTCCATTTGTGACAGTGATGTCACATTTGGGGACCAGCTGACAGGTGCGGAAATGAAACAGCTCCCAATGGCATCCCCTGGTTGCCTCAGGGCTGCCGCGGCAGAAAACTGCATTGGGGTGAAGGTGGGCAGTAGGGTGCGCCGGTGAGAATCGGTCCACCACACCATGGAAAAGATTGTTTTGATGGCAACTGTAGGAGCTGTCAGGACGGGACAAGCTCAGCAGCTTTGGTTGCGTAAAAAGGTACAGACTGCTCTGGCGGCAGAATCAGGGAGCAAACTTTGGAGAATTCTGTGGGGAAGGGAAGGAAGACAGGCTGAACACTTGGGGGGTGGGGGAGAGGTGCTTCCAGGAGATCTGTTGCTGAAAGGGCCCAGACCCAGGGAGCAGCCACTACTGCAGAAGAGACCAAAGCCAAGAGCAGCAGTAGCTGAGTAAGGGCCCTGGCTAAGGTAGCGAGCCGGCGACAGGAGGAGAAGTTGGGGAAGCCAAGCCGTAAACCCGAACTGGGGATGAAGAAGAAGGTGGGTGTGGGGGGAAAGGCTGAAATCAGGTGGGAGAGCAGCTGAGGGGAAGGGAGAAGCTAAGTGCAGGAGGTGTAAAGGAGGGAGAGAGCAGTTGGGAGGAGCAAACTGGAAGGAGGGAAGGAACTTGGGAGAGGGGTGTATGCTGAAAGGTGGGGCTTAATTTGTGGGGATTGGCCTGAAATGCAGTTCCGGCACTTATAGGCTTAGGAGGCAGAGCAGCAGGGTTATTCTGCTCCAGCCTTTCCCCGCAGGCAGTCTGCAGGGAAGAGTAGGGGAGGGGATGAGCCTGGAGCACACAGTGAAGAAAGCAACGACTCTGCTCCCTAATCCAGCCCCTCTCCCCACCTCTCCTCCTGTATTGCAGGAAACAGAAGGGGAAGGGGATGATGCTGAAGTAGATATTGCAGAGCATAGAACAGACATAAAAAAAAGGTTTTGAATTAGCACCAGTTTGAAATTGGTAAGCAGTAGTGCCATTCATCAAGGCTTCATGAATGGCACTACTGCTCACAATTTTTAAACTTCTGCTAATTCCACCCATTTTTTAATCCATTATTGAGGGCTTAATTTCTGGCAGAACAACCCAGAACAGCTTTCTTCCACCATTTTTCTGGGAGCCTAGAAAGTGGAGGATATCAGTTCTGGCTTCCCTAAGGAAAGAGAACACAGCCAATAGTTGCATGGATTATTTATGGGCCCTAGCCCTTGGAGGAAGCAGAGAAGAACAGAGAGCATTGGAGTTGCTTACTTTCCAACCTGGGTGTGTGAGAGAGTTCACAACTGGCCCTAGTCCCACCTCTTTGCACAAGTCACACTTGGCCCTGCCCATATGACCCTCCTCCACAGTTCCACTTCCTGGCCCTGCCCATCTGACCCTCCTCCACATTTCACCTTCCTGGCCCTGCCCATCTGACCCTTCTCCACAGTTCCACTTCCTGGCCCTGCCCATCTGACCCTCCTCCACATTTCACCTTCCTGGCCCTGCCCATCTGACCCTCCTCCACAGTTCCACTTCCTGGCCCTGCCCATCTGACCCTTCTCCACAGTTCCACTTCCTGGCCCTGCCCATCTGACCCTCCTCCACAGTTCCACTTCCTGGCCCTGCCCATCTGACCCTTCTTCACAGTTCCACTTCCTGGCCCTGCCCATCTGAACCTCCTCCACATTTCCACTTCCTGGCCCTGCCCATCTGACCCTCCTCCACAGTTCCACTTCCTGGCCCTGCCCATCTGACCCTCCTCCACAGTTCCACTTCCTTTTTTTTTTGTCTACAAAAGCCATGCTGAAAGGAGGGGGAAAAACAACTGAGGGAGGCTCAGAGGAACTGTGGATTTGGGAGGATAGCATAAAACGCTTTTTTTTTTTTTTTTTTTAACTTGCCATGCAATTTCAGATGTGTTTGTATTAAAAGGGACTTAAAGATAATATAATCTGTGTTCTCATTAAGGGAGGAATTGTGAAATTGCCCAGGGAGCTTGCAATACATTGTACCTGCAGACCTGTGCGATATTACTCAGGGAGCTTCCCTTCAAAAATGCCGAGCCAGCAGGAACTGTGGATACAAAAGTACCCAGGGTTTTTAGTCCTGCTTCCCAGCCAGTGTAAAGAATGCCTGGGAAAGCACACATTGAGATTTCATACCTTCCCTTCCCTGCCCCATGCCTGCTTCACACCCACCCCTTATCCACATGGCCAAGAAATCACACATTGTGAAACGATATTCATAACTTCGGCTGCGTTTAAGGAGGTGGGGGGGGGGGGCAGGGGTGAATTTTGAAATGGAGAAATCTAGTCACCTTAATCATGATAAACACTGCTGGATGTCTTTGTAAGTAGCCAATGGAGTTTCTGGCTTACCCACCTCCTCCATCTTTTCATCTTGTCATAATTTGTCAGATTTAAACTTTACAGCAAGGCAACCCAAACCTATCCTGAGGAGTCCCTACCCCCAGATTGTCAGGTTTTCAGGATATCCACAAGGATTATCCATAAGATGAATTTGCAAACTTCTGGAGTCCTAGTATATCTCTTGCATGGTCACTGTGAATATCCTGAAAAACCTAACTGGCTGTGGCATCTCCAAGACAGTTTCAGGAAGCCTTGATTTACTGCAAGTAGAGTTGGACCAACATATAAGAATTACTCCATAATAACGTACATGAGCTTTGGAGAGCACACAAGTCCCTTATCCTATTATGGTCTCGAAAGCTCATATACAATATCATCTAAGGATAATTCTCATATTGCTTCAATATAGAATATCACAACCTGCAATAAATTCAACATTTTTTCAGGACTAATATAGGTAGTAGAACTCTGCATTTCATCAGGTATATATAAATATATATATATATATATGAGACATTAATTTTTTTAAAACAAAAAAAAAGCCACAAAGTCTTGCTTGGTAGTTTCTCCTGGAAATTTGCTGAGCGACTGTTTAGAACAGTTTTTGTTTTGTTTTCTTAATCACAGTTATTGAGTTTGACTATATACTGGATATGGATCCTGAGAGAGGCGATCACGACTGGCAGGGTTATAGTGCCAGAAGCTGAAGTTGGAGAGGCCCATCCCTTTTCCCTGTCTTTCTAAGCAAATGAGCATTGTTTTTGCTTCAGGAAATTTTTCAGATAAAGGCAAGAAAAGAAAAGTTAATAATGCTATCAATCAGCAATGTACTCAGTGTGTGGGCTACTAACCTTCCAAAAGGCCAATAGTTGTTTCTGTATTATTTGGTCATGTGAATCAAAAACAATTGGTGCTAAAAAGCTAAGGCTGTGTAGAAGTATTAATATATACGTGTATCTGTTTGTCAGTTCAAAACATTTTTGGCAGGTAATTTATTACACTCTTAGGCATGAATACATGAAAAGGAACAATGAATAGATGCAGATGCAGTCTGAAAGCGTTCAGTCATTAGGTTGCATTCTGTATTTCTAAAATCTTTCTCATTTCTTCTCTCTGTGTAGGTGGCCTGCAGTTAAGCGTGCTACCAAATCCAGAGAAGTGAAAATAATACAGGCATTATTTTCCCTGCAGGATCTAAATCTGAATTAGCCTTTCGGTGTTTGAATTACCATTAGCATTTACTAGAGGGTGCCAGTGTTGTTCACTTTTGAGCCAGCATTAGTGAGATGGCTCCATGACACCTATTGTATTATAGTCTAGGACCTGCAAGTCACATCTCATTTCTGTCTCCTGGCAACTTTCACGGTAATAGCCGTTTAGTATAAACAAGATGTGAACCTTCTTTAGTCCATCTGGAACATGGTGGCTTCTCTTGGCATTGCAGTCTTGCGAACAGTTTCAGGTAGAGAATAAGAGCAGATCATCCTGACCATGCAGAGATGCATCCCACTGGGTCCCAGGCTTTTATTAAACTATCACCACCCACATCATTATGGCAATCTTAATCTTGACCTTTGTCATCTGTATAGATTGATATTTATATGTCTGACAAGAATTCCATAGGTCTTGCAAAGAATAAAATATAACTGCCAGATGCTGAGTTATGTTCAAGGATATGAAAAAAAAAGATTCCCATTTTCTCAAAACAAATCCCAACAGCTTGCTTTATCTATATTGAGTCACTCTAGGCATCAGGAAGGAAATTTTCTAGGTTCAGATTTAGGGCTGGTAATTTTCCTCTAATGAACGGAAAAAAAACAAGACCTGGAATGCAAGCTATGAGGCTGGAAAACATTTAGTCATTCTTGGAATGATATGAATGTTTTTCCAGGAAGCTTAAGTAAACACATACTGTATGGCTTAGGGGGTAGTGTTAACTCTTTTGGATTGCAGACAACACTCAGACAAGTACTTAAAACCTAATGCAAGGTTATTAAGCAGCACACCCTTCAGGGACAGGCCTGGACTCCTTGGATGTTTAAGCAGTGTAATGCAATTTAAGAAATTAAACTGTTCTGGTTCAGGTTATTATACTGCAGTACAAAGACTTCGTTTAGAAGTCACTGAAGCTGCAGGTCATTTAACCTTGTTCTGTACTGTGCCTCTGTGAGCAGTGATGTCTTAGATGGTTTTCAGCTACAAACTCTCACCACCAGGACTGCTGTAGATGTATTTATTTATTTATTTATTTATTTATTTATTTGAAGCTTTTATATACCGAGGTTTAGCACATGCCTTCACCCCGGTTTACATTGGAACGAAACAATGATACATAGAACAATTTGAGAAACAAAAGTATATGCAACTAGCATATGGAGAAGGAAGTAACAGGAATAACTAAAAAATAATTTAATTCAAATAACGAAAAAGAAAATAGAAACGAAAAACGAGGAAGGTATGTACAAACTCGTGCTCTGAATACAAGAAAGTCTGAATGGGAAAAGTAGGAAATGAGGGGGGGATGGGGTAGGTAATGGAAGTAGGAAGGGGTAGGTATGCGGAGAAGAGAAGAGGGGAGAAGGATGGGAAGCTTAAGGCATCACAATTGTGGATTGCTTAAATCATCATTGAAAGTCTGGCTGAAGATCCAGGTTTTCAGTTCTTTTTTGAATGATTTATTTTCGATGATAGTGGTGAGGTAGCATGGTAGGGCGTTCCAGAGTTTAGGCCCCGCTATGGAGAGAGCTCTATTTCTGGTGTTAGTAAGCTTAGCCATGGGATATGTGGGTATTTCGAGTAGACGTTTTTCAGAAGTTCTGGTGTTCCGTTGAGGTTTGTGGGTGTGGAACATTTTACTGACTGCGGAGTTAACTGAATTGTGTAAAGCGTCATGGATGATCGTCAGGGTTTTGTATTCAATTCTTTGAATGATTGGTAGCCAGTGTAGGCTTTTTAGTATTGGGGTGATGTGATCCGATTTTTTATTTCCGGTCAGTACTCTTGCAGCGGCATTCTGCAGTAACTGCAGCGGTTTTAAGGTGGATTTGGGGAGACCTAATAACATTGAGTTGCAGTAGTCTAAGCTGCTGAAGATCAGGGATTGTAGAACTGTTCGGAATTCCTGATGGTGGAGGAGCGGCTTTAGGTGTTTTAGTACATGAAGTTTATAGAAACCTTCCTTGGTTTTGGCTGCTATGTGTGTTTTTAGGTTGAGATCTTTATCAATCCATACGCCGAGGTCCTTTGTTGAGCTTTTTAGAGGTATGGATATGTTGTTGATTAGAAGAGAGTTGTGGGCAATGTATATTTCAGGTTGGTCAGGAACAATATGTGTCCAGATGCTATCTTCCTTCTCCTCACACCTTTATTGACAACTTTATACCATTCACACCTGTCATGATATGGAATATCTGCCACGCTGTATATGGGAGGTCATTTTCAAACAGTGCAAAGTAAGCAGGTAGTTTTCACCCACACACTTTACACTGATGTTCAAAGCGCCTACTTTCACTTTGAGAATCACCCCGGGAAACCTGCCCGCACATATTTACAGCTTCTAACATGTGTAGGGGGTTTTCCCGACAAAATATCTGCGCATATTTTTTAAAATTCAAAATATGCGCATAAGTCGGAACCCCTTTGTAGTCCCGTCCCTAGGAGCACCTCTCTGGGATGCAGATATACATATGCACATACAGGCTGAACGCAGATACTTTTACCCGTATTGCGGGCAAGCAGTTTTAATATTGCCCTCATAATGTGCAGTAACATCCCATAGATTATTTTATCTGTAAAAGTTAGGAATTCTAAAATCCTCTTTCCTTTACTAGTTTCCTGTCATGCCTGGTAGCATGTTGAAGTAATTTCCTTACCAAACATCCCAAACTAAAATGCAAGTCTTGTATTTACAACAATGAAAAGAAAACCTTGATTGTGCATCCTTTAATGTGTTGTGTGTGCTCTGTTGGTTTTGCAGGGTTATGTGATCTTTCCATCGATAAGCAGGCTGAATTAGCCATAATGTGTGGTGACATCATCTGGCGGCACTGAATAGACCCCTCCCTCGGATAGTAGAGCTTTTGCTCTACGAAGCATGGGCAGGAGTTCCCATGTGGGCGTTGCCTTGTAAGCCTTCTCAGACGTGTTTTGTGCGTGCTCCAGCACGGTCATGTATACTTTCCTCCATTTTTTCAGTATATATTTTCATATTTCTCTTTATTTTTCCTTTCATATTTCTTTTCTAAAATGTTATCAAAACATTTTTTCAATTGCTATATTGCAAAATAGAGGCAAATTATTTTACTTTAGAACATAAGAAAGACCATGGTAAGTACGTCTATCAACTGTTCTTCCAGTTCTTTTTCGCTGGCTTAACAGCCTTTTCATAGCACTCTACATGTTCTCTAGCTGCCCGCTGGGATCCTGCAGGAAAAGAAAGACTCATCTTCCTGCTCTGTATCCTCTAAAGCTGTCAGTAATGGAAATATGAAAGCCGGTACACAGCCAAGCAGATTCCTGTGCTGTTGTTTCTTCTAAAACGAACTTGACAGGCTTGACTTCTGCAAGTTTCCACCGGTGAGGCTGATGAAAGTCAAGTTCTGGCTGAGGCAACATGTTCCAGCCGATGTAGGAAGTCGCAAGTTCCAGCAGATGCGCCATGCCAAGATGAGCTGATGCCCTGTGTTCCAGCCAATTCCGTTGTGCCAAGTTCAGTTGATGTTGATGCACAACTGATGAGGATGCAATCCGATGACACACAGTTGATATCAATGTAGGATGATGCACGGCCAATGCCAATGCAGGATGATGCATGACCAATGTCAAACCAGGTCAATGCGATGCTGTCCGATGCATCAATGCGATGCAGTGCGATGCACAGCTAATGCGATACAACCAAATACACACCTAATGTGATGCAGGTCTATGCATGCCTGATAAAGTGCAGCCATTGCATGCACGATGCAATCCAGGCTGATGCATGGCTACAGCTGATGCAGGCTGGCGCACCAAATTCCAGATAATACAGATAATAGCATATGGCATACACCAGTGCACGACTGGTGTATGCCATATGCTATGTTCCAACACTCACCATCTTCCTGGGGGCCACACCACAGCCGCAATTTCTGGTGGGGGGGCACTGCCGACACTGATCTAGGCAACCATCAAACCAACGCATATTCAAGGGCCAGCACCACTGAAACTGCTTTGGGCAGCGGGTGTATTGATACTTTTCCATCCTGATCGGAGTGGACTTTTGTGTTTTAATAAAAAAGGATGAAACTTTCTGCCTTCCTTTTGCCCTGGCATGTAGTCTACTTTGAGAGGCAACTGGCTAGGTCATAAGTAGCACTGTGCTCCAGCTCGGATTGTTTCTAAAGCAAAAAAAAAGTAATAGAAAGGGGATTTAGTAGACCATAATGGCTTACCAAAAATAAATGAAAATGGAGGGTAGATTTCCAGGATCTCCTCTTCGGGTGGCTAGTTGGATCCCCCACTAGTATTCACTGGCAGCAGAGCCTCCCAATGAAGGAAGGTCTAGGATTCTGCCACTCTGAGGTGAGATTCCTTCTCCCTTACTCGCATCCTAGCTTGGTATTCTTTCACCTCTACTTCTGGTACAAGGGCCAGAAGAGATCCCTTCCCATCTCCTCCCATAGCCTTAGGGAATCTCTTTCTCACTAGAAAGCCTTTCCCTTCCATAGGTTCCTAAACACGCTAGGGAAGGCACTTGGAATTTAATGTTCCTATTACATCGAGCAAACATCCTTGCTCTTCTCCAACATCTGGACTCATAGGCTAGACCAACAGCCTTTCCTCTCCACAGTCCTGGCCACAAATAATTTTAGATCCTAAACTTGAGGTTCAAAAATCCACTTCATCCATCAATTCGTAAAAAAATAAACAAAACAAATAAATAAAATAAATAAAACAAGGAATGAGCTAGAAGAAAGCCACAGCAAATGAATGTGTTTCCAACCACCACCACTGCAAGAGAAAGATTTGTACTTGTAAAAAAAATAAAATAAAAACCAAGGTATTTAAAAGCTCTGTGTTGAGTGCATGAATATGATTCTCATGGACTGTACACAATCCATACTGGCCAAAACCTTGCACTCAGCCTCTGGAGGGTAGCAGTGTACACCCTTAAATTCTTCCTGATAAAACTTTGCTTTAACCTCCTTCATAAAACTTTTAAATTATTTTCAGCTATAAGATCTTTTGGGAGAGCTTTCCACAAAGTGGGTGACCCATATGAAAAGGTTCTAACTCTTGTTGACTAAAGTCGATAATCACAGTGTTTTTGTCCCCGTTAAACACAATGCACAGTATGGTTCATACCAGTGCAGTTTATTAGCAACAATATATAATAGCTTGTGAACCAGTACCAACAATTTGAACCGGGACACATATTTTACTGGCAGCCAATGAAAATTCTGCAAAATAGGGGTAATATGAAGATCCTAGCCACAGCCACTCAACAACATATCTGTGGCATGTTTTACCAACTGTAAAACTGGCAAAAGCTTATTTGGAAGACCAACCTAAAAACTATTGCAGTAGTCCAGCTGGCCTAATAACCAGAGATTGTAAAACTATCCTAAACATCTCTCCTGGTATTAGAATCTTCAACGGCCACAGTAATTTAAACTTATAAAAGGCAGTTCTGTTACCAACGTTCTTTGTTTTTTCTCTAAATCCACATGCATGTGGAGATGAGTTAGCTATGTGCACAATGGTGTATAGACCAACCTTACCTTACTATAAGAGAAAGTCTCATTCAGTTTTGTAGGCCATCACCATTTTTCATATCATTTGATTCTATCATTCTAGTAGTAGTAGTGTCCAAATGTACATTGCTCAACTACATTCGTTATTCGTTGCTGCTTGCTAGCAGCTCCACAATCATCAGACTTATGCCTGGCTCTCCTACATGGAGCCACGGTTACATCAATAGTTCATCTATGATCAGTACCAAAACATGGCATCTACAAAGATGCTCTGTAAACTCCTGCAGTCGCTGGCTTGAATTGAGATCGAATGTTTAAAGTTGCATTTCCTTTGTCCTTCCCGACGCAGCCTACGGATGAAACACGGAACCATGTTGGGGGACACAAAAGTTACTGTACTATTTAAACGTACTACAGGAGCTCTATAAAGAATAAAAGTACATTAATTGACATTGAATTTTGGGGTCTATAAGAGAGTATCCATGCTTTCTTAAATTTGTGTCTGAATTTACTAAGTGTGGTCCAGACTCCCCTTTGACTTCATCTACAAAGCTGCAACGTGGATTTTACTATTCACACTTATGACCCTCTACTATCCAAATAAACTCTCACAGAGTGACAGTAATATTGGACAAGCAGTTTCATTGGCCCATTCTTCTGGCAATCTACTCTGCATGGTGGAGTCCGAGTTGCTTATTCAGTAAATGCTCCACTGCAACCCTCAGCTTGGATTCCCACAAGTAAAATCTAATTCAGCCTGCTTGTTGACAAAAAAAACAAGTTTGCTTACCATAAACAGTGTTATCTGTAGATAGCAGAATGAATTATCCATGGAGTACCCACTCTCCTCCCTGGAGAGTTGACTACATAGCTAGATTTAGCTCAGATATAGATGAGGCTCGCAAGGCAACATGTGCGCGGAATTCCCGCACATGTATAGTAGAGCAAAAGCTCTACTATCTGAGAGAGGAGTCCATTTGGTTCTGCCGGCTAATGTCACCCACACATAATGGCTAATTCATCCTGCTATTACAGAAAATACCATTTACAGTAAGAAAATTTTCTTTCTTCAACTATCGCAAAGCTGGCTAACCCTTGGTGTCTGGACAGCTAAGCAAATTAAATGACCGTCAGAAGGCTTAGAGAAATGATGAAAACCATAGGCACCAGCCCAAATGTTTTAGGAAACAGGGATGTTTCGTCTTTTTGTTGTTGTTGTTGTTGTTGTTTGTATTTTGTTTCTTATTTTGCTTGGGTTTTTATGGTATGTTTGTTTTGTCCATTTTTTTCTTTGCTTGGGTTTTTATGGTATGTTTGTTTTGTCCATTTTTTTCTTTGCTGTCTGCTCTCTCTCTTTCAGCCTTCCTCCTAACTTCTCTCCCACAGGCCGATACAGTAAGGACACGTAAGAAAAAGTGCGGCAGTGCTGGGCGCCCGCTCGTTTGACGCTCGCACATTTTGGTTCACAAGCCGCTCGATTCAGTATTCAAATTAGACGCAAATCCAAGCGGCGGCAAAAGAGCATCCAAAGCGCATCAATGAAGCGGTAGGCGTTCACAATCCATTTTACTGTATAGAGCGGTATACAGCGCCTATATAGTATCAAGGGTGCGCTGGTACCTGTCATTTCAAATGTCATTTGAAATGTCATTCCACCAGGTAAGTGGATGGTTCTTTTCTACAGACCCCGTATGGACACCGGGGCCACTGCCCTGAGCATCCGGATGTCCTCTTGTTCGGAGGCCACCCCCAACCCTCCACGTCCGGATGTGCGAGGTTGGGGCTTCCGCCTTCCCGCCTGTATCCGGGCGTCCATGATCAGAGGCCCCGCTGCCTTCCAACGTCCATGGCCGCTGCCTTGAGCGCCTGGCCGGACGTCCAAGGTCAGGGCTTCCGTTCATGGACCTTCCCACCTGTATAAGAACATAAATACATGCCATACTCAGTCAGACCAAGAGTCCATCAAGCCCAGCATCCTGTTTCTAACAGTGGCCAAACCAGGCCATAAGAACCTGGCAAGTACCCAAAAACTAAGTCTATTCCATGTTACCGTTGCTAGTAATAGCAGTGGCTATTTTCTAAGTCAACTTAATTAATAGCAGGTAATAGACTTCTCCTCCAAGAACTTATCCAATCCTTTTTTAAACACAGCTATACTAACTGCACTAACCACATCCTCTGGTAACAAATTCCAGAGTTTAATTGTGCGTTGAGTAAAAAAGAACTTTCTCCGATTAGTTTTAAATGTGCCACATGCTAACTTCATGGAGTGCCCCCTAGTCTTTCTATTATCCGAAAGAGTAAATAACTGATTCACATCTACCCGTTCTAGACCTCATGATTTTAAACACCTCTATCATATCCCCCCTCAGCCATCTCTTCTCCAAGCTGAAAAGTCCTAACCTTTTAGTCTTTCCTCATAGGGGAGCTGTTCCATTCCCCTTATCATTTTGGTAGCCCTTCTCTGTACCTTCTCCATCGCAATTATATCTTTTTTGAGATGCGGCGACCAGCATTGTACACAGTATTCAAGGTGCGGTCTCACCATGGAGCGATACAGAGGCATTATGACATTTTCCGATTTATTCACCATTCCCTTTCTAATAATTCCCAACATTCTATTTGCTTTTTTGACTGCCGCAGCACACTGAACCGACGATTTCAATTTGTTATCCACTATGATGCCTAGATCTCTTTCTTGGGTTGTAGCACCTAATATGGAACCTAACATTGTGTAACTATAGCATGGGTTATTTTTCCCTATATGCATCACCTTGCACTTATCCACATTAAATTTCATCTGCCATTTTAATGCCCAATTTTCCAGTCTTACAAGGTCTTCCTGCAATTTATCACAATCTGCTTGTGATTTAACTACTCTGAACAATTTTGTATCATCTGCAAATTTGATTATCTCACTCGTCGTATTTCTTTCCAGATCATTTATAAATATATTGAAACATAAAGGTCCTAATACAGATCCCTGAGGCACTCCACTGCCCACTCCCTTCCACTGAGAAAATTGTCCATTTAATCCTACTCTCTGTTTCCTGTCTTTTAGCCAGTTTGCAATCCACGAAAGGACATCACCAGCTATCCCATGAATTTTTACTTTTCCTAGAAGCCTCTTATGAGGAACTTTATCAAACGCCTTCTGAAAATCCAAGTACACTACATCTACCGGTTCACCTTTATCCACATGTTTATTAACTCCTTCAAAAAAGTGAAGCAGATTTGTGAGGCAAGACTTGCCTTGGGTAAAGCCATGCTGACTTTGTTCCATTAAACCATGTCTTTCTATATGTTCTGTGATTTTGATGTTTAGAACACTTTCCACTATTTTTCCTGGCACTGAAGTCAGGCTAACCGGTCTGTAGTTTCCCATATCGCCCCTGGAGCCCTTTTTAAATATTGGGGTTACATTAGCTATCCTCCAGTCTTCAGGTACAATGGATGATTTTAATGATAGGTTACAAATTTCTACTAATAGGTCTGAAATTTCATTTTTTAGTTCCTTCAGAACTCTGGGGTGTATACCATCCGGTCCAGGTGATTTACTACTCTTCAGTTTGTCAATCAGGTCTACCAAATCTTCTAAGTTCACCATGATTTGATTCAGTCCATTTGAATCATTTCCCATGAAAACCTTCTCCAGTACGGGTACCTCCCCAACATCCTCTTCAGTAAACACCGAAGCAAAGAAATCATTTAATCTTTCCGCGATGGCCTTATCTTCTCTAAGTGCCCCTTTAACCCCTCGATCATCTAACGGTCCAACTGACTCCCTCACAAGCTTTCTGCTTCAGATATATTTTTAAAAGTTTTTACTGTGAGTTTTTGCTTCTACCGGGCGTCAATGATCGGAGGCCCAGCTGCCTGTACGGACGTCTGTGCCAAATGGAAAATATTGCCAGAGCCAATATATGCATGTTGTCCATGGCGCTGTCCAGTACGAAGCTGACTGAACACCACACTAATGCCAGGGTCAGGGTAGGCGGTAAATATTCAGGTTAAAGACGCAGTAAATAAGCTGGTTAAAAAGGCGATAATTTGGGCACACGTTACTGTATCGGAGGGAATAGCTAATCCGATCATTAACATATATACATGCGGCGGGCGGAAAGGGATACGCGTCTTTTTCGGCAAGCGATAAGGACGCGTAAAAGCAGATACTGAATCGCGGGTCCGCCTTACGCGCTCAAAACTTGCGTCCAAAGCGGGTTAAAAAACAGGCAACTGCGGCTGTGCTTTACTGTATCGGCCTGGCAGTCAGGTACTCTCTCTCAGTTTCCAGCTGTTGCCCCACCCTCTAGGTATTTCTCTTTTTCCAAATATTTCCCCTCCCTCCAGCCTCTTTTCTTCTTTGCAGCACTGTAGCAGGGGGCACTCCAGACTGTGGCACCCCTTTCTGGGCCCAAGCCCTGCTGCAGCATCTCTTCCTGGGTCTGGACTTGCCACATTGGCTCAGCCCTGGGATGTTTCTAGCCCTGATTATGAGTCAAGAAGATGAACATTTGCATCCTCTCATCGCAGCACTAGCTTTGATCAGAGTGCCTCCAAAGGTCAACTCCCAACAAATGGGACACTTGTGAATGAAGGCCCGTCATTAAAATGGCTTTAGGTAATGCTTTTTCAAATTAAATGTAGACTCAGTATTGGCTGCATGCAAAATGCATGCTGGTCCCTGAAGAAGTATAGTAGCTGCCGGGAAAGCCTCATGAGAAGCTGTGGGATTTCTGCCTAAGCAACATTGATTTAATTAGGCTACAGACTGTACAAAAGATTAGAGATGTACAGTAAACCAGCATTTCCTGCAGCATACCTGGCATTGTTGAGACTAATAGGAGTTTTGTAATATCACGTGACTAGCATTAAATTCCCACAGGAGACAACGTAGGGCTGGGAGTTGTGTGCTGAATCATGTTTCACAGGACCTTTTATTCTGTGGTCTGAAAAGAAACAGAAGAGGGAGCAGTGGTTGGAGAATAATTAGTCACCATACCTTTAGGTGTAATTAACAGTACACTGTGGGTAGCATAGCACAGTTTGGCAAATTTGTTTTAAATCTTTATGTAATCTGTGTTCAGAATGAGTTTTCTTTTGCTTTTACATTACAAGTATATCAGGGTCCCTGTTTGTTTTTTGGTGGGGCAAGATGAGAAAATTGTAAACCTTATTTGGTCAACATTTTTCTGATTTCGGATAACTGCAGGTCATTGTGGTTTCTGCACGGTTTTTCTTTACGGTTTTTCTGTTACAGTGTAAGTAATCAAAGCATGCAGTCTCTGCAGCTGCTGAGTGACCCTTTTTTAGCTGAACAGTAGACATTAGTGAAGGCATCCAGCCAATCTGCTCTCTCTTCCACTGGACTCGTGAATCTTTCTGGTTTCAGCTAGCCCAGGCCCTTCTTTTCCCTTTGAGATTGCAATCTGTACTAAGCTTTCAGCTTTTAAATTACCATTCTTATTTACTTGAGGATGCCATTATAAATCAATACGTAACCATCACCGCTCTGTTAGTGAGATGGCACAAGGAGCCTCTTTCTACATGAAGGTCATTGGATTTTCAGCATCACAACGCTTGTCCCAGTTATAATGTCACAGCAGTGCATTGTAAATAAGAAGGATAAATGAAAAGTAATGGTGAGTGGAAAAGGGAATTAAAATGGCCCTTCCTAAAGTCAAACTATTAGAGATCCAACCAAGGTATTATAACAAGTCTTTGTTATAGCAGAATTTGACTGTACGGAAGAGCAGGGGTGCTCAAACTGGTCCTTGGGTGCCCCCCCCCCCCCATCCAGTTGAGTTTTCAGGATATCTCTAATGAATATGCATGAAAGTTATTTGCATGTACCATCTCCCATGTATGCAAATTTTTCTCATGCATATTCATTAGGGATATCCTGAAAACCCAACTGGCTGGGCGGGGGTGGGGGCACCCCTGCAGTAGAGTACTTCGAGGGGAGGGAGACATGGCTTCAGTTTGTTGTGGAGAGTCTTGTCTACTCCCTCAGTAGAAAAGAAATACAAACAGTTTTAGCCTCCTGTTTCCCTTCTTCCTCTTCCTCTAATCCTAATTGCTCTGGTAGAGACCCTTTCACGATTGTAAGAGTGGTCCCATGTATATTCTTTGGATGTCAGGGCCGCTCGACTTTGCAGTGCCTGCCTTTCATCAGCATATTAATGAACAGCATGGTGAACATTTGATAAAGAATTCAAATTGTCTGTTTATATTTGACAATGGCACCGCTGAGACCCGTGAATGGAAGCAGTAGGTCTGTCACCGCAGCAGAACCTGAATGCGAGCGTTCAGAAGAGACCTATGCTTCAGTCAGACCGATATGCTGACAAATGCCTGAAAACTAATTCTGTGGCCACTGTCATTTGGCTATTAATCAATTTTCCCTTCACATTTCGATGTACAAAGGAGCATTTCAGTATGAAAGGGGCTTAATAGGTTAGGAGTTCTGATTTGCCTCCCACATCAGTATCGGCAGAGCTCAGATTTATGTACATGGAATATTGACACTCTCTTTGTAGAGTAATCTCAGTGCCAAGTAAAAGCGTGAAGGTGGTAGATGGGTAGAACATTTTGTGAGTTGTTTTTAGCTGCTTTGTAAAGAGCACGCTGCTTTCATTATTGGTAGAAGTCTGACTGTTCTGCCTTCAGATGATCTGGACTGTTCCACTCGAGTGGCTATGATGGGGATAGAGGGGAAAGAAACTCAGATGTACTGCTGTGAAAATTCCCTTCTTTGCCGAGGCCAGTGGCAGACTGATTAATTGTGCTCTGTGTGATGGAATTGGCGCACCCTAAGAAGCGATGATTTTTTGATGAAAATAGAAGGTTCTACTTTTGAAGGAGTTTTGCCGTAGGCGGGAATGGGAGAAAACCGTCTGCCTAATCTTGCCAGCAAGTATGTTATGCTCATGCAGCATAGGGTACGAGGTAAATAGTTGCCATCTCAGAAAATATATTAGATTCATCCTTTTACGCCCTGCTTTCTGCTTCATTATACAATGTACATTCTCCACTTTTTGAAGACTCATAATGCAAAATATTTCAAATACACAGCTTTGTAAGAAGTTGAATATTCATGAAATGCTTCCAAGTAGCAGCTCAGGTTCTTTGCCTGGACATATTTTTTTTGCTCTTGCTACAGTACTGCCATACTCCTGTAACACTGTTCTTTATCCTTTGCTCTGTCAGCAGTCAACTGTCCAACCCTGGTAACACGCACCATGGCATTTCCAAAAGAGAAGAAGGCTCGGAAAATAGACTTTTGGTGACAAGTTCAGCGTATCTCTATATTTCAGCTCAGCAGAACTCTGACCCAAGGTGTATGTAGCACTACTGAGTAGCACAACTTAGAAAAGTTGAATAAGCAACACTATTGCCTTTTACTATGTTCAAATACTCTTAGAAATTCATGGTGCTATTCCCAAAAAAAAAAAAAAAAATTTACCATAACTATTCTTTCTGTGTGGCTTTCCGATATCTACCAGTTGTATAGGAACATAGAATATGATCACAGATAGAGACCCCAGGGGCCCATCGAACCTGCCCTTGCTGCTTACCTACTGTAGACCCTGCTTGATCTCTGGCTTGAACCCTGCTTCCCCCCTCTGGCTATGCTTGTCCTTGAATTCCGACACAGATGTTGCTTCCACTACTAAGGATTTCTAAGAATAACTAATCTTAGGAAGCTCTTGACTCACAGTTTCAGGGCTTCCAAAGACCAAAGAAGGACAGTAAGTCAAGCCCTTTATTGGCAGAGCCCTCCTGTGTTTATCGTAGGGTGGCATACGCTCTGTGACAAGGACCACCTCTCACAGCTTTCCTGGCTTTAATGAATCCAGCTTCAAAACCTACAGACTGTAAAAGTTTGGAGATTTTTTTCATTAGCGGGTTTTTAAAGAAAAAAAAATCCTGAGAAACCTTTCGCTTAGCATAACAATGAGAGCTGAACATTGTCACTGGTAAAACTTTGCAGAGAACATGAAATTGGAGAATGAGGCAAGTAAGGGAGGAATAGCAAGATGCTTCTATTCTGTTCCATGTCTTGTTGTTTTTTTTTTCCCTTTTGCATTGTATTACTGTAAAACTAGGTCTCAGTGTGCAGTCTCAGAAACGAATGGAAAAGAGATTAGAGGAAAAGAGGTGGCAGTGTAACTGGACTTGAACTATTGAAAGGAAGGGAGTGCCTCAGCATGAATCAGCCTATTCACTGCCCCCCCCACCAGAGGCTTTCAGGAAGCTTCAGTTGCAACAGTGTCACCACCCATTTGCAACAGCAGGTAATAGCCGGCACCGGGCTGTTCCTAGAAAGTAATTTAGGAAACCCTAAAAGCCACCCCAGGGGTAGTCTTCTTTTCTGTAGGGATAATAGGACTTTTTAGCATTGTACAAAAGTTGATCAAAAGCTTTGTGACTGACAAAAGGAAGGACAAAAAAGCCATCACCACCAGCAGCCTGCTAGGCCATGCAGCTTAAGTTGAGGGTGTGGAGGGGTGGAGGAGCCTGAAGAATCTTGATGAGAAAGAGGAGGAGATGTTGTGTCAGCAGCTGAGCTATGGAACACTAACACTGACTTGAATTTCTACACCCCCCCTCCCCCATTGCTATTAGAGCAGCCAAGAAGAGAAATTTGAAACTGGAGGGAAGAGGGGGAAGAGATTTCAATGGCATCAGAAAAAAAAAAAAAAAGAAGCAGACAAAGAGAGAGAAGGAGGATGTAGTCAATATGATTTGTCAGCAGCAATATACAAAAGACCAGACAATGTGGACAGTTCTCATGCATTTTAACTCATTGAGAAGAATCTGATGAAGGTAGCCGGTTGGGGAGTTTTGTCATGTGAACCTAATCAGTGTCCAGGGCGTGGCATAATTTAGCAGGTGGTAAGCATAATTCCTGTTCCTTGTGCACCCTGGTGGATTTGCATATTAAGTTGGGATAATAGCCATGCAAAGTTCTATCAATGATACATACAGGAGTGGTTCTGTGGATAAACAGATACAGCACAGTCTTCATTTAATTTTCCCTCAAATGATTTTGAGATTCATTCGTACAGTGTTCCAAACACGTCTACTTTAATGAGCTTGAAAGGCAGACGGAATACATTTTCAGTTTATTTGAGGACATATTGATTAATAACTAAACACCTAATCAATAAAAAGATGGATAGACATGGATGGGGAAGGATGGATGGATAGAGAGACAGGTAAATGGACAAAGAGATATATAAGTAAGGTTCCTGTGAATCTCCCAGGTTTGAGGCTGTCATAGGTGCAACATTCATGAGCTGCCCTCCCACGCTCGGCTCATTTCTGCAGCTGTCTTGTCTTCTGCTATTCCCCCCTTTCAGATGGTTTGTAGATGCTTCTGTTTCTTTACATTGCACGGCTCTGCTTTGTGTGGCGTATCTCCCCTTTTTTGAGGAGTATAAAGAAGAAAGGTTGACGTATCTGAGAGGAATACTGTGGATCCATTTCACACACACACACAATATTTTTCCCTCTGTTCCTTTCTTCAGACTTTCTTTTCAGCTAAGCTGGTGATATAACCTTGAGGTTCTTCTCCTATAACTTCCAGTCTCAGCAACAGAGTAGGACAGTGGGCACCCATTTCAAGACTTAAAACAGTTGAGGAGCTGGGTTGAAAAGAGGGCGATCCTTGGGGTGGGGGCACATGTATAGACAGGGAAAGTGAAACACAGCACGTACTTTGGATTTTCAGATGGGCGTGCCCCGTTTTATATTTATTTATTATATTTCTTTAATAACACTTATTAATCCCCTACCCTACACTTGGGCTGTGCCAAGCAGGCATCTGCTTTTATCATGCGGACCTGGCTGCTGCTAATTCGGAAAGGGGAACGACATGTGCGGTTTCCCGTTGAAAACTGGCTGCCACGTACATGGGCTTAGAATGCCCCCGTGCATAACAAACCACCTTATAAATAGGGAATATTGGTTACCTAACGTGAAGTTTGGAGACCCCTCACCAACATCTTAACCTAGAAATGAGGTGGAAATAGACTCCACCAATCACAAATTATTGCAGAAGGGCCCTACTGGGCTGTGTGATGGAGGGGGTGAGGGTTGTGGGCAAGGTATGTGGCGGATCAGATACACAGATCTTTATAGCCAGCTGGACCCAAGGTTCACAGATGGAGTTTTAATATCAGCTCAGGCAACGAGATCTGCTTCACCTATGGATAGGAATGAATACAAAGTTTGACTCCCTAACAAGTTAAGTTATGCTGGCCTACGTTGGCATCCTGTGAGCCCTGGCAGTTTATTACAGTGGATGTTGCTTCACATTGTTTTCTCAGTTATGGGTTTGTTGCATAAATCAAACTCTGGCCTTTGTGCTGCCACATTTAATGGCAGTTCATGTGTTGTTTATTTCTGTGACTGCGTGCAGGAGAGGTAATCTGTGCTAGCCGGCTCATGTTAAATAAAATAGGGCAAAGTGGAACACATCAGGTTGACAGTGTCAGAAGAGAGCTGAATTTACCAATTAAAAATAAACAGTGCTGTCAACATTTTCAGTCTTAACGGAATAATTTTATATTCTGGCTTGATAAAAACAGTAGCAATATTTCTCTCTCTGTATATATATATATATATATATATATATATATACAGTATCTATACACACACACATACATATAATGTGTGGGTGCATATCCATTATATATGAATATTTTTATTAAATAACAATCTATCAATTTAAAACTAAAAATCCTGCCAGCACTGGATGAGTCTTGATATTTTGAAGATACATTTGCAAAATGGGTTACTGCAGTAAGGAAGGTAAGGAATAAATGAAAAGCATATAGGCAAAGGAACAATAAATGTAAATGCCACAGTTGCAAAAAAAAAAAAAAAAAGAAAGCTTTGCTTTATCTCAGCTGTGTGTTCCAGCATGTCTTTTTCTTGTGTTATTCTTTTGGACTGAAGAAAAATATGTCAATTTATTTCTTGCTTTTCAGTGGCTCTCTCCTTGCGTCACTGGGATTGTTTCTACCTGCTTCTTTGTCCAGCAGCAAGTTGGAAGGGGTTAGGATGAGAAAGAGTGAGAATGGGGAGGTTGAAGTGTCCCTGACTGAGGGATCATAAGGACAGAAGTAGCAGAGGCTGCAGAACAATGCCTCTGACATCAGGAAGCTGCAGCCGAATGTTCAGAATAGGAGCTGCCGTTCATTTTACTAAGTAGTCTTTCATTTAGCCAAACCTGGACACCTCCAGAGATGAGTAAAGAGGATCCAGGGAATTATTCTTGGACTGGTGCTTTTCAATATATTTATAAATGATCTAGAAATGGGTAAGATAAGTGAGGTGATCAAATTTGCAGATGACACAAAATTACCTAGAGTAGTTAAATCACATGTGGATTGTGATAAATTGCAGGAGGACCTTGGGAGACTGGAAGATTGGGCATCCAAATGGCAGATGACATTTAATGTGGACAGTGCAAGAAGATGCATATAGGGAAAAATAACCCTTGCTGTAGTTACACGATGTTAGGTTCCATTTTAAGGCGTCATAGTGGATAATACATTGAAATTGTTGGCTCAGGGTGCTGTGGCAGTCAAAAAAGTAAACAGAATGTTAGGAATTATTAGGAAGGGAATGGTGAATAAAATGGTGAATGTTATAATTTCAATGTAAAGTTTCTGTTGAAATGAAAGTTTCATTGAAATGAAAGTTTCAATGTAACTTTCTGTTTTTGTTTCCTTTATCCGTTATCTCAGTTATTTACCCCTGTTCGATGTAAACCGACCTGATATGGTATTTAACCATGAAGGTCGGTATAGAAAAATGTTAAATAAATAAATAAATAAATAATGCCTCTCTCTGGATCATTGGTGAGAATGAACCTTGAATACTGTGTGCAATTCTGGTCACCGCATCTCAAAAAAGATATAGTTGCACTGGAGAAAATAATAGAAGGGCAACCAAAATGATGAAGGGCTTCCCTATGAGGAAAGGCTGAAGAGGTTAGGGCTGTTCGGCTTGGAGAAGAGACAACTGAGGGGGGATATGATAGAGGTCTTTAAGATCATGAGAGGTCTTGAACGAGTAGATGTGAATCAGTTATTTACACTTTCGGATAATAGGACTAGGGGGCATTCCATGAAGTTAGCAAGTAGCATATTTAAAATTAATTGGAGAAAATTCTGTTTCAGTCAACGTACAATTAAACTCTGGAATTCGTTGCCAGAGGATGTGGTTAAGACATCTAGTGTAGGTGGGTTTAAAACAAGTTTGCATAAGTTCCTGGAGGAGAAGTCCATAAACTGCTAGAAATTAATAGGGAATAACCACGCTTGTTGCTGGGAATAATAGCATGGGATCTATTTAATGTCTGGGTACTTGGCAGGTACTTGTGACTTGGATTGGCCACTGTTGGAGACAGGATGCTGGGCTTGATGGAATCTTGGTCTGACCCAGGATGGCAAAACTTATGTTCTTATGTTTATTGGCAGATCATTTTTAGAGCACAGTATACCATATCAGGCCACTGAATAGAGTTAAAGCCTAGGAAAGACTATGTTCTTATGTTCTTAAGATTAGTCCATTATTTGTTTCCACTTCTTGATGGAAAGAGGCATAAAACACTCCGTCCCTTCTGCATAGCTGCTACTGTTTTTGGGGAGATTCTTAACTAAGCCTGTCCTCTGAATAAACTGAAAGGGAAATCCAGGTATTAGGAGAACAAACCTGAAATACAGGTTCACAGGCAGGGAAGGGGGAGGGAGTCATGATCATCACTGGAGAGGTCACCTAGTGGCCGGATTCAGAGTCCATTGACAGAACTGGTGGTGCATGGCCCCCGGCGTAGGGCTGTCGCTAGAGGTATAAAACAGGGGGGAAAATCACCAGGTTTGTTGTGCATGAAGTCTCATGGTGCCAGGATCCCTGCTCCAGTTTCAATTGAGCTGAAGGCCCAGAGAAGGATGAGGAAACTACTGGGTCAAAAAAAAAGAAAGAAGAAAAAAAAACCTGGAGCTAGTTCAGTAATTGCCCTCTACCTATTTTATATGTTTGTAATTAACTTCTGGAGAGGAATTAGGGCTTAGAGCCACTTTTTTCACAATGTAATATATTTGGGAGCTGCTGTTCTTATCTTCTTCAGAGCCTCACGTGGGCATCACGTAGATGCAGGCTAAATAAAATACTGGGACAGACAAGATTGCAAAGCTGCACTCCATGGAGTACACACAATTTCCAAAAGTGCTCTTTACCTCCCACACACATTGACCAGAGGCGAACTAAAATCACCATGTACCTCTGCCTCCCTTCCTCCCCCCCTGTTGTGAAGGTGGCAGATGGCAGGCGTGCATGGTAAGTGCATTTCTTCTTCCATGTACTTACCCCTTCCATGCAGCAGCACTCTGTAGGCCAAGTCTGATGGGGGCAGATATTAGGGTTGCCACTTGGATCCATGTCATAAGAAACAGTTTAATTCAATCCTAGTTTTACCTTGTTATATGCGGGGACTTGTAATTCTGATTGTCCCTACCAGAGACTCTGCTACATTGGAAAGCAAGGTGGTTTCCCATGATCACGTCAGGAAATGGGTAACGTGTTTGTTTCAACTGCTGAGCCCTTCAAAATCTCTGCCAGGTCCACTGCTCTGGCCCTGCCTTACAGCCTTTTCTGTTGCGATCCCCCCTGTTGCTGCGCTACAGGAGGTCTCTTACCTTCCTCCCGGAGGCCGCTCCAAAGCCAGGGCCTCGCCTGTGTTCCATCCGGGACTTGCTCCAGGGCCCGAGAGGCCTAGCTGTGCCTGTGGCTTGCATGCCAGCATTTGGACTTCCTGTTTGGCGACGCCCTTCCCTAGGGGCCGGCCCGCAGCTCTCCTCCTTATTTATAGGGCCAGCGGTGGGCGGTCCTGGCAAGCTCCTCCCAGGGAGTTGCCCTCTACCTCCAGTATATAAGGACTTCCTTTTCATTTGCAACTGGCCTGCGGATCGGGTTCTACAGTCGTCTGTAACCTTGCCGATCCAGGTCCACCGTGGTCTGCCTTGTGTTGATGGCGCCTTGTCCTGTCTCTGTCCGGATGTTTGCTTCCTGATGTTCCTGATGTCTGCCTTGATGTGTTCCTGATGTCCTGATCCAGTTCTGCTCGCTTCTGCCCTACGTCCTGTCTGGTTCCTGAGCCTTCTGTCCTGTTGGGCCCTGGAGTGGCCAACAGGAGGGATTCGTCCCACGGGCTCTTGAGCTTCCCTGCCTGCCAGCCGAAAGGGCTTCGAATGTCAGTATCCCAGCATCGGAGTTCCTGTTCGCCTGGATCTTCCGCTTGTCTTCCCTGCACCCTCCTTTCCTCAGCGTGGTCCGCGACCAGCCTTCCTGGGCTGTGTAGGGCGCGTCTGGGACGGGGTGGTCCGCGACTCAGTCCCATGGGTGGGCTGAGTAGGGCGCCCTGATGGACAGTGCCATGTTTCCTTCCAGCCCTCCTCTTCAACGTCTTGCTTCAGCCTGTCTTAGATGTCTGCTTCAGCCCCCGTCTGACGTCTTCTTTGTAAAGGACTCTGTCTGCCCTCGCCTCTGTCCGGCCTGCTGCCCATTGCCGTTCCCTGCGGCAGGTCCAAAAGGGCCGGGAACAGTCGGAGGACCGTTCATCAGTCAACTTCCCCGTGTTGGCTACCATGGGCGTGCAGGTCCGGCTGAGGGTCGGACTCCCTGCTTCTGTACCCGCCTGGCTCACCATGCCTGCCCAGCTCACCTCCCACGGTGTGGCTGGGGCTCCTCCCTAGCTTTCGCCGTGGCCCAAGGGCTCACCACCAGCTCGAGACGACCGCGCCCGTGCGCGCTCGTAACATTTTCTTCAGCTGGCAGGACCCAGGGAACCCTGCCAGTTATGCTGCTCCAGTATTTGCTCCTCCTCCTTCTCTCTGGTTGGTGGGTCTGCTTCAGACTGATCCTTCCTGACTTTTTGTCTTGTTATCTGCATAATTTTCTGTTGCCAGGAAAGTTAAACACACAAACGTCTGCACATGTGTAGTTGAAAAATTACCCAGATGGAAACATCATCAGGTAGATAAGGTGTTCCTACAGCACTTTCTGTATTCCTGTTAACGAGCCCCTAAAAATATAACGTAGTCCCATAGTAGATGATAGCAGATGAGGACCAATTACCTCATCCACCCTGCTCGGTTGTTCCAGTGTGCACTGCTCTGGCTAAGGGTATTTCTCAATTGTCAACCATACAAGCTTGATCCCCTGTAGGATATTGTGCCTTTTTCACATCATTTTTGTTGCCTTTCCTCTTGAGTCCTCTAGAAACAAAGCGGAAGCCGATCCAAGAGGGCTAGCAGCAATAAACACGAAGAGAAGGATCGGTAATAAGGGCTTTTTATTGAATCTTGCCCGACTCTGGCCAAGTTTCGCTCTTCTAGGAGCTGCCTCAGGGGGCTAATCTAGAAAAGATGCTGAAGATGTTAGAAGGGCAGCGGCCTGTTCATCCATCCGATGTGAGGCCCAGCCCCGGCAGGTCTTGTTTGGGGCGATCCTCTATCTGCGTCCCTCGGTCATCGGTGGGAGCAAGTGCCTGGGGAGTTTCAGGAAATGTGCTGTCCACTGGAATTAGAGCAGGGTCTCTACATGGAGATCCCAGCTGAGATTAGAGAAGTTCCACACCTTCAGGGCCAGTTCTCTGTCTCAAGGGCCAATCAGGACTGAGTGTACTAAAATTAGCTCCCTGACTAATGGCCTTTTGACAAGTAAGTTTTCTGGACAATGGCACCTCAGGATGTTAGTCTTACACCTTTCCAGTGGACAGCACATTTCCTGAAACTCTCCAGGCACTGTCCAGCAACTCCCTTGTTCCCGCCGATGACCGAGGGATGCAGATAGAGAAACATCCCAAACAAGACCTGCCGGGGCTGGGCCTCACATCAGTCGGATGAACAGGCCGCTGCCCTTCTAACATCTTCAGCATCTTTTCTAGATCAGCCCCTGAGGCAGCTCCTGGAAGAGCGAAACTCGGCCAGAGTCGGGCAAGATTCAATAAAAAGTCCTTATTACCGATCCTTCTCTTCGTGTTTATCGCTGCTAGCCCTCTTGGGTCCTCTACCATTCCAGGTTGATCAGCATACCAGGATCTCATATTAAATCATGCCCCTCCCCCAACTGTCATACGCAGCTTCTCAAACCTACTCTTATCACTGCCTTCTATATCTGTCCCAAGCAGGGATTTGAAAATTCCTCCAGGACTTACCTTCCAGGGCAGAACTAACTGCACTTGTCATGTACTTCTGCTACGCCGGGGGCGGGGGAGGCAGCAGGAGTTTATGGGAGTGCATTTCGTCTGTGTGCAACCTCCCACCTCACATGAGTACAGCCCTTTACTCTCCTCTCCACCTCCCACCCCAGTGTGATCCCGTCGCATCCTGCAGTCCTCCTGGCAGCCTTCTCATTCTCTTCTCTCTACCCCCCCACACCCATTCACCTCACATTTTTTGCTTTCCTCCCTCCACATGCTCCGCAGCTCGCTCGCTCTCCTTTTCTCCCTGTTAAAACTTAAAGGGGTGAATTTTAAAAGCCCGGTGCGCACCAAAACCAGGATATATGCAAGTATGTCTGGTCGGCCCGCAGCAAGCGGATTTTAGAAGCCGTACATGTACGCGCACAAATAAGAAGTTGCAAAAAAGGGCCGAGCATGGGCTGGGCAGGGCATGGGCGGCGCATTGGCAAATCCGGGACTTTACAGGAAATGTGCACATAAGTATTTTCATTCACAAGCGCATGCTGGGGTCCCCTGCCGCGTATTACTATAGCATGTAAGTCATAAAATAAAAACATCTAGGCTAGTCAGCTGGGTTTTAAAGGTTGGTGCTAACAGAGTGAAAGAGAGTCTGTTTAGCTAGGGAGATTAGGAAGTCCAATCCCTTACCTGGACGAACTGGAAACTAACTGGGGAAACTGGTAATTGCACTGGCGCGTGTGTGTACCGAAATCCTCCCACTTACTCAGTAGAGGCTGCATTTACGCACATCCATATAAAATCGCGCACACATATATGCGCACGTACAGCCTATTTTATAGCATGCGCGCATCTACGTGCTTGTGCTATAAAATGGCTGTGTCCTTTGGCGCGAGCCGGCAAACGCACGGATAGGTGCGCCCGCTCACTGGTATCAAAGTTACTGTCTAGGTGCGTGCACAGGCAAAGAGAGGCTGCTGACCATTTTCCCCAATCCCACCTGTTGTCTGTTCGCCTCTTCCCTCTTGCCACTGGCGGGAGCAGCAGTGAAAGGCGAACCTGGATCACGTGGACTCCTGTGTGTTTTTTTCAAGCTTAACTACTGTTTGCCTATTCAGCTGCTCCAAAGTCTGGCAGCCACGGAGCGGGCTTTATTTGTTGAGTCTTGTCTAGCGAAGTGAAAAGGACAGATCCCTTTTTTTTTTTTTTCCCCTAAGCTGCATTTTTTCAGGGGGGGGGGGTGTGAAATTATTTCTTTTGTCCTTTGTTTGCAGCTCATTGAGAATCAGGCATGCATAAAAAATAACTGTTTTGGAGTTCTTACCTATATGGACAAGGGAGGTGGAGAAGGGGGACCAGATTTGCAAGTTCGTCTGGGTGCATTCAGGATGCTTAGAGTAGGCACAAAAGGGTGCAGAGAGAAGGCAATCAAATGACGGGGGTACAACAAACGAGGGATTAGCAGAGGTCCCTTTAACTGGTCTAGCACAGCAGCGTTTTGTCCCATTAGTCAGAAATACCAAGCTGCTGACAAATTCATAGACAGAGCGATCATTTGTTTTGTTTGGTTTTTTTTAAACATGCACTGGGCCAAACTTATAAGGCAACACGTAAAAGAAGCAACAGTTGGTCTAGAAAAATAATAATGTCTGCTCGTTCCTTGCTTACATTGCATGTTTTTTGGAGTAAGGAAAATTAATTTAGTGTTTTTGGACTGGGCATCAAGGAGGCTTTTTTTTTTTATTGTATTGTATTTTTATTAATGAATTCACATCCTAAGAGCAAACACTGGAATAGTAAATACCTTGTCATGGGATTGAAGAAAAGCAAAATTATAAATATAACCCCTATGGCTAGAGGCAGCAGGAAGAAAAAAAATTACCCATGTACAAAATTTTCTGTAGCCCTCAAGAGTAGGAGAGCCAAGCTCTAAAGAGAAAAAGAAATAAAGGATAATCTCTATCACCATCTTGATGTAACTCAGTCATTATATAACCCCTCCCCCTCTAATTGTACCCTAAGCTTTATTTGACACTATCAGTAATGGTATTTTGTTGGATGAGTTAGGTGAGGTTGATGTGAATAGATTGATGTTCGATTGGCTGTCATAATTTAATTCAGGACAGGTGCATATTGCTCCGTGAAATTAGTTGCAGTCTTTTCTGCATCCTCTGGCATTTGCTATCCCACAAGGATCAGCATTGTAACCACTTTTGTTTAATATCTATGGCTCCCTTAGTGGAGCCAATTCTGGGGTTTGGGATGGGTTTCGTTCGCCGTTGACGTTCAGTGAGTGGCAGCTGTTAACGGTGACCAAGGATCTTCTTGCATGTCAAATCTTTCTATGTGCTTAGAAGCAGTAGCAGCAGCAGCTTGGTTGTGGTGGTTTAAGCTGAACCTCAACCCAGTCAAGATAATTATTTTGGATTTGTAGGCATAAGAGGGAACCGACTATTTATCCCACAATTTGGGGTCATAGTTTGGAACTCAAGGACATGGTTAATAGTCTGGGTATGTACCTGGATTCACAGTTACGAATGGATGCACAGATATCTTCATGGGGTGAAGAGTGTATTTATGTCCCGATGGTATATTCATCAGTTACAGTTATTGTTAGACAAGAGGGAAAACTGACTGCTGCGATGCCCTTTATCAGGGTCTTCCAGAGATAAGATTAAAACAGTTGCAACTGCTGCAAAACATTGCAGCATATTTGATAGAAGGGCAGAAAAGCTCAGACCATGTCATGCACACATACACACACACACACATACACACACACACACACATACCCATTCTTGGGTTATTGCATTGTCTTCTGGTCTAGCATAGAATCCAGTTGAAGATCTTTGTTTAATCTTTAAATGCCCTCATGGGGCTAAGCCTCCATATTTAGGAGAGTTGCTGTCATATTGCAAGCTACAGAAATCATTACAATCTCTTCATTACGATATACCAGTATTTCCATACATAAGATTAATTTGAATCAGAAAATCTGTGTTTTCATGCTTCAGTCAAGTGTTGTGGAAATCTGTTCCATTGGAGATCTGAATTATCTAAAATGTCATATGAAGGTCAAGATCTGGTTATTCTAGCAAAGTCTTCATGTAGGTTGTAGAAGGAGAGTGTAGGGGTGGGGGGTTTAGGAGTTGTGGTGCAAGTCCTTGTGTTTGGGTTTTATTATTTTAGGTTGAGGGGTAAGGAGTGATAAGGGATGGGTAGGGTTGATGAAGTGGGCTCGGAGAATGGTGGAGCCGAGATTTTAATAGCCTGCTTGTTGTATGTGAGGTGGGGGAGGAGATATGTGTAGGCAATGGATTTTTAATGCTGAATTATTGTATATGAAAAGGTTTGTGGTTTTAATCTTCATATTGATGGTTGTATAAAATTGTTAACCTAGTTTTATGGTAACCCATTCAAGGATTTATGAAATGCAGTAGATAATCAAATTGTAATTATAAATAAATAAATATAAATCTGCACGTAGGCCCAAATTTAAATAGTTATTTAATAGTTTTAATATTTCCTTGTATCCCCTATAATTGTATTTATAATGTGCCATTGCTATCTTTCTTGTTAAATATAAACCGATGTGATGTTTTTCACTAAATGAATGGCGGTATAGAAAAATCCGCAAATAAATAAATAAATACATTTTAAAAGCCCGGTGCGCACAAAAACCGGGGGATACGTGCGTGGTCGGGCCGTGCATGCACTGAGTGCATTTAGAAATGGCCCAGCCACGCGCGTATCCCCCGGTACACGCGGAAGTGCCGGGCTCCTTGAAAGGGGCGGGGCAACGACCATTAAGCTTTGTCCTGGGGAAATGCGCACCGGCCGGCTGCCGCTGCACCAAACTTACTTCATCTATTCAGATGAAGTCATTTCCAAAATGAAAAAAAAAGAGGTAGGAAAAGGGGTTATAGGGATGGTGGAAGAGAGGGGAAAAAGGAAGCAGAGTAGGAAGGGGATAGGAAAGTTCCCTCCCAGTCCGCTCCTTAATTGGAACGGAATGGGAGGGAACTGGTGTAGGCCCAATCGCATTGCTGTGTGTATTTTTTTTTTTTTAAATCCCCCTCCCCTTGCGCATGCAAGACGCCACCCATCCAATATAAAAATCAAGTGCGCATGTGCGTGCGGGAATCATATTTTATAACATGTGCACGCCAAAGTGAGCATGTTATAAAATTGCCGCGTCCATGTGCATGCACCGGGAACCGTGCACACATGGACACGCACGCTCAGGTTTTAAAATTTATCCCGTAATATTTTTACCTTTTAACGAGATCAACCACGCTGTGATTCACTTTGAAGTGACGAAAGGTGGAATAGAAATTCTAAATTAAATTAAATTACAAATGTAATAATTTAGTAGCACTAATAATATATTCTGTGTATAACACATGTGCTATGTACAGATAACAAAATCATATTTTTATCTCACCCCTGTATTGATACAGACGTAAAAAAGCAGAAGGATCCATGACCCAAGCCCCTGCCCTGTGTCTGACTCTTAAATGCAAGGGATCATAAAAGACTCATAGGTTTCTGTGATATTTGTCTAGCCATTTACAAGGGATTTTCAAAATGTTTCCTCTTCTATTGAGAAAACTTGGTGCATAATCAAAAGAGCTTCCCCTTGGCCTGAGCACTGTTAGAAATTATAATGCCCCAGAAAAAGCACATCAGTATTCCTGAAAAAGAGTCATAAAATCCAGGTGCAATCAGGCTCTAGAACAAATGCAATCATTAATATAGCCCCGTTAACGTCTTACTCCCAAGGTAACTCTAGAATCGGGAGTCAGCTGTAGCTAACAGTAGACAATATATTGTGCATCAGTTCTTCTTCACGCCTGCCCCGCTGTTTCTTCCAAGAAAGATAAAAAGCCTTGAATGTAGGTGACATAGCCTCAGAAAGAATCTTCAAAAAGTTCAAGAAAATATTTTTAAACATATCTTCAGGCAAAACACGCTCAGACTTGAGGGAAATTGATAAATCACAAGTTAAACCGCTGATCAACATTTTCCAGAGTTCCCATTTATGTCTCATTGGAATATTTCATTTTAGCACCATCAAATTCACTGTTGGGAGGGCAGAAACCTGTTTTTTTTTTAATTCTCAATCTGAGTAGTATAGTTAAGCAAAGTTTGGGTCTGTGTTTGGGACTTGGATTTTAAATTTGAAGTAATGGAAAACAGTTCACTTACCCATCCAGATATAGAAAGGTATAGGTTTACAATGGCAGTCTATATTTCTTCTACGGTTATATTCTTAGGTTTCATCATAGCACTAGGCCTCTCAACTCTAGCAGCAGCAGCAATGGGGGAGGCATATAGCACACTCTTATCCCCAACAGCTCCTGCCAAGAATCTTTCTTCATAATCTTTTCTCAGTGCCCAGTGGTGTTCTGGGTCTGGTAATCAAGGTCCTCATCAGCAATACAATAGGCCAGTGATATCCATTTCCTGCCCTTGAGGACCGACCACACATCAGGTTTTCAGGCTATCCCTTATGAATATACATAAGACAGATTTGCATGCACACTGCTTCCTTTATATGTAAATCTATCTCATTCATATTCATTAGAGTTATCCTGAAAAGTTGACCTGTTGGCAGCCATCCAAGGGCTGGGAGTGAATACCACTGCAATAGGCCCTAATGAAAAGCATCCTGCCTTAGCACATTCTCCCAAAGATAACCACTTATTTTTCTCTGTATCCGCCACAGCCAAGATATCCCTTCTCAGCATTGCTGAACCTGATACAGCTTCTGTTGCTCCAGCTGGTGCAGCATTCTCAGCAATCAGAGATCAAGCTCTGGGGATTAAAGGCATGAAAAAGCAAAATATAAATAAAATAAATATATCATTCTGCCTGGGCCACCAATGCCAAAGTTAATCATGATAAGGAATTCTTTAGAGGAACACAGAGACCTTGAACTACAAACTGTTCCATGGAGTCTAGGAGATGTTCAGAGGGATAGACTCTGACTTTCCCCTTCCTCATATCCATTGAAGAAGAGAATTAAGAAAGAACAAGACAACATTGGCAATGAGTATAGGCACCAGAACCAGAAGCTCAAAGTCAGGGCAACTACAGGGTTAATATCATCCTTGATCTCATCAAGGAGACGCTTAAATCAAAGATTCCTTTCTATAATCTCTTATTAGTGAATGATTGAGCCCTTGGTACAAAAAGTTCCCATGATGAACATTTTCAGATGGTTCTGATTACTGTGGCATATTTGTTTAAGACTCAACAGTAGATGCCCTTATACCATAAGAACTAAGGATGTACATTTGTTTGCAATAAATGGGTAAATGCAACAAATGAGTCCATTTTTGTTTCATTCACAGACCCCCAAAATGAATGAAGGGTGCCCACAAATCTAAACAAAAATGTTTGTCTTATTTGTTTATGTTCCCCATTCAAGTCTATGCTGTGCTGAGTAAACAACAGATGCAAGTTCTAACTGGTAACTATAGCAGTGTGTCATGGCAGATTCCTGGGAGTTGAGGCAGAATAGGTTGGCAAGAAGACAGGATGGAAGACAAATCACAATGAAATATCTTTTTAACTAGCCTTTAGGTACCACCTGGATCAAGTGATGCAGACATCCTCTCACTGAAAGGTCTGAGTATGTGCCAAGTAAGTCCATTTGTTCTGTTTCATTTAGCAGAGAAGGATCTCTTTTCTGAAGATCTGTGAGAGTTTTAAAAAAGCTTTAATAAACTAGGCTTTGGCACTGGTAAAGGGCTTTTTTTAATCTCAGCTGCAGTCAGTGGCAGCAGAGATCTGTGACAAAATGACAGAGGCAGTAGCACTGTTTTCTTTGTTCACTAGGGCTAGAGTAGGAGTAGACTGGAATAGAGACTGAAAAAGTGCCAGTGATTTTTGTGTCTCTGATGCAGAACAGTACACAGTGCAGTACAGTGAAGTTATTTGCAAACACATTGACATAAAGAGAGGCACAGTCTTAATAGCATTCTTAGTTTTGTTTCTAACAGGTGTGTGTGTGTGTGCAAAATGAGTCAGTCTGCACTGTACACACATACATTATATATGTGTCTGTGCCATGTGTATGAGACAGAAATTATTACACATACTAGAGTGGTACTGTGAGTGGTGGTACACTGCAATGAATTATTTTCTGATATCAAAACCCCTAGTTTGAACTTCAAATTTCATCATGCCACTGCAAGGAAAGAGCGGAGGAGGGCATGGCAGGAACAGAGGATTGGGTATTGCTGCAGAGCCAGCCCATTCTGTCATAAGTACATTGGACAGTGATGAGGCAGCTGATACAATTCCTGAAGCCCTTCAAAAATGCCACAAATACATCTGAGGATCTGAGTTCCAAAAGCACCACCCTGAGCAGGGTCTTCCCTGTAGTAAATATTATAAAGGAAAAGTTAGAGGTTTTTTGTGAGCAAGTGGATATGGAAACAGAAGTGTTGAACTTTTTGGACTTCTTGCAGCAGCAGGTGCAAGTGACCTCTGACATAAAACAGTACATACATGCTTGCTACAAGATGTGATCCATGAATGAAAGGGAGTCTCACACTTCAATCCCAGGGCTTCATATACATGTAGGAGATATTAGCAGCTAGCGTACGTAAACAGGAGCACCAGAGCAGGCACAGTGAGGATGTAGCACAGGAAAGAGTGAGCACTCCAGAGAGTAGTGCCAGCAGGAGCAGCACCCTATCAGCTACCACGTCCTTCCTTACCTTAATACACCAAAGCCACATTGCCCCCTAAAGAACCATCTCTCCTGACATAGGCCATGACTAAATCAGATGCCAAGAGAGACTCTTGCCCCACCCCAGCAAAGGAGACCTCAGCAGAAAATGTTGTGACACATTATATAACAGAGCCCTCAAGGACATGCTCACAGATCCACTGGCATATTGGACATGCAAGTCTGCAGTCTGGCCAGACCTAACCAAGTTGGCTTAGCATTATCTTTCCTGCCCACCAACCAGCATGCCCAGTAAACGTATCTTCTCAGTGGCAGGGGACATAGTGAGCCCCCATCATTCAAGGCTGGCAACAGATAATAGAAATGTTGGCCTTTTTGAAAATCAATCTGCCTTTGCTGGGCTTTCCAAAATTTCCATGTGAGTGGAAGAATAACTGAAGTCAACTTGGAGGTCTTGTTGCTGCTCTGCCTAGCTGCCATGCCCCAAATGTACCATCTTGGGGGTTTTGATGCCTTCTTGTTGTTTGCTGCTTGGATCTCGGTCTAATTCTTCTACTCACTTCTTTCTTGGCTATACTGGGGTGTTTTGTCCCCAAAATAAAATGCAAAAAATAAAAATAAAAAATGCAGGTTTTTCTTCCCACTTTATCTCTTTTCTGGTTCTCTATCTTACTATTTTGTTGGGATCCCAATCTATTTCTCCCACCCTTCTTCTTTCCTGGTTAGAGGTGTTTTGTCCCCCAAAAGAAATAATGTTAAAAAAGAAAAACAATGCAAGTTTCTCCTCCCACTCCATCTCTTTTCTGGTTCTAACACAGATTAACACAGTAAATGATGGCAGAGAAAGATCCAAGTGGATTTCTTTCAGCACCATCCAGTTTGCCCAACAAATGTATTTTTATTTTATTTTGTATATTTTTGTATTCCTTAGGGTAGGAACTGCTGCTCCATACAAGTTACCCCAATTAACATGGGTTACCCTTTCTTCCATTTCTATCCTTTAACCAGTAGGGATTCCCTATTTTTATCCTATGCCACTCTCCAATCTTCTGAAACAGTATTACAGGGACATATTACTGGGAGATCAGTGAGAATCTGGAAGGGAACAAGATTTACCAGAAAGACACAGACAGGGTTCTTCCTCCTGTTCTGATTGGGAAGTACAGGAATAAACGTATCTCAGAAAAGAAGTAAAGAAATCCAGCAGGATATTCAGCTGAGAATTCTCCTGTGTACGAGCAATGTGCCAGTAATATCACTCATATAGGGGAAGAGCAAAAAAATCATACAACAGAATAAAGATGTATTTGTACTGTATGTGTGATATTCCTCAGGGATCCTGTAACCTACAAAAGAGATCTGATACTGAAGATAGACAATAGACATATAGAAGCCGATATTCAAATGCTTCTTATCTGCAGTATCTTTGTTAAACATTCAAGGTTAATATTCAAAAGGATGTGTCTGGCTAACTTTTAAGGTACAATTTTTAAGGGGGGGAGGGGAGTAAAGCCCTTACTCCCCTCCCCCCCCCCCCTTTTAGTTATTTTACTCAGTTTCTATGTAAAGTCCTGTTGGCCATTTTTTGTTCTATGGAAACCGGTGTGATGTTTTCTAAACGAACGTCGATATACAAAAACTTTAAATAAATAAATAAATAAATAAATAAATAAATAATCATTACCAAGCTAAAACTTTGCGAGGTAAAAAAAAAAGCAGTGGGGAGTGACATTCCTGCAGTGTGGCTAAAATGTATCTGGCTAGTGCCGATATTCAGTAGTAACTAGATAAATTTAGCTGGGTGAGTCTAGTGAGGGAAACTACTGTCCTAAATATAGCAGGATAACTTTATCCAGCTAAAATTATCTGAAGATATTGAGTGGCACACTTACCCAGCTAAGCCCTGTTGAATATCCCAGACAACTTTATCTGGATAACTTTTTCCGGCTATATATTTGCTTACCAGATTAAGGAATATTGATCTTGTGATGTTCTTTTTATATCAAAACAGTGTGGACTGACAGCACAAAATGAACCTAATGAACAACAGTATAGTTTGTGCTTTATTATACTGTACATTATCAGACAGTAAATTATAAGCAGGATGGCAACAGCAGAAGCAGCAGGGATAATTTGCTAATGCGCTAAAGTCAATACTAGTAAAGTCATTTATTTTAACACATTATTTCAATGTTTCCTAACGGTCCTTGCAGCTCTGAACTCACCGATATCTTAAATTAGGTGAACCCAGGTCATTCTACCACAGGCAGGGACAGCTTAAGGGTCACCACCTCACCACTAGGATAACCAAAGCAGGTTGATCCAGTCCCAGTTTTTTCCGCATCACATGCATGGATTTGTATTTTCTATACTCCCGTTGGTTTCCCTAAGAAAAAGAGAACTATAAATCCATGCATGCAATGGTGCAAAAACAGCCTGTTCAACTGACCTGGGGCCAGAGGACAAACCTAGGGGCCGATGCAATATGGTGCGCTGAGCTGAGCGCACTCTTAACGTGCAGTTGGACGCGGGTAGAATAGGCGCTAATCAATCCCCTAATGCAATAAGGGGATTAGTGCCTATTCAACGCGCATCTAACGCGGAGTGAATTTAATAGCGTTCTTCACATGCAAATGCATGTGAATGAGGCTAGTAGGCATTCACTCCCGATGCAAAAAGAAAAATGTGCGTCTCCGACACACATTTAACTGTCATCTATTAACGCCTGCCAGGAGCAGGCGTTAATAGATGAGTGCATCGAAAAAAGAAGAAAAATAAAATTTAAAAAAATTTGATGATCGGGCCCATTACAAAAACTGACGCCGAGTTTAACAGTGTCGGTTTTCGTTACTGGCGGACAGCCACGAAAACCGACACCGATAAACCCAGCGTTGGTTTTCATGACTAGGTTGCTGAAAACCAACGCCAAGTTTATCAGCATCTGTTTTCGTGGCTGTCCACCGCTAAGGAAAACTGACGCTGATAAACCCGGCGTTGGTTTTCGTGACTGCTAAAAATCAATGCCGAGTTTATCGGCGTCGGTTTTCCTTAGCGGCGGGCAGCCACGAAAACCAACACTGATAAACCCGGCACTGGTTTTTAGTGAGAAACCCACTAGCAATCAAACATTCTCCTCTCTCTCTGGGACTATAGAGCAGCCAGCCCAGCTCATCCTCCACCTCCTCCATGTGACGCGAGACCCCGGCGACCTTCGCGGCACAATCCAGTCCCTCCCTGGCAAACTTCCTCCAATCCCGATACGCTGTGGCACTGCAGGAGGAGAGTTCAGTCCCTCCCTCCACCTCTTCTTCCGAAGTGGGGGGGGGTGATCAGGTGCTGCTGCGCCTCCCCTTCAGCTTCACAGCGAGTGAGCGCACACCCCCACCCGTCTGGCCGTCTGTGCGGGACACTTGCCGGGTTTATCGGCGTCGGTTTTCGTGACCTGCAAACGGCAGTCACGAAAACCGTTTGGGTTCACGACCCCCTAATTTGAATATTGCATGGCGACCCCTCTTTGGGGCGCCATGCGCGCGTTAAGAGAGCAGGCGTTGACTGTTCAGCGCCTGCTTTCTACGCGACTTTATTGAACCAGCCCCCTAGACAGGCCCTTGTTTTGGATGTAAACAAGAACTGTTTCCTTGCCTGTCACTTGAAAACGTTTCTCCTTCAGGGGAGAACTTGATCCGTTAAACACTGCCCTACTAAATGTGTCCAAATCCTGTTCCGGAAGGGGCGCCTTTAAGGGAGAAAGGATGATTCACTTTCCATAACACACTGATCTTTGGCTTTTTAGCAAGAATGGTGGCAGTGGTGACAAGAAGTGCCAGACTGCGAAGGTGATTTATAGTGATGCAGACACCTCTCCACTGGGAACTGGATAGAGACTATCAACTCATTTCACAACAATGTTGAAATGATGATGATCTTTGGTCACTGTTGACATGAGTCAAATTTTAAATGGTGACCTAGAGGTGAAAGGTTCTGTTTCCCTATGACAATAGCCCCTTATGCCATCCTCTCCGTCCCCCACCCCATTTTTTTTTTTTAATTTCCATAGCACGCCTCTCCATGCAAAATATCCAGCAGGCAATCTTTCACCCAGCAATGAACAAGAAATCAGCAATGAACAAGAAATAAGTAGCATCTAAAGCTTTTGTAGCATCTAAGCATATCTGTCAGCACTTTTGCAGAAAAAGATCTCTAGATGTTGTAATTTGGGGGGGTAAGAGACCCTACTTAGAAATACAATGCAACAACAATAAATGGCTTACACGAATGTTGACATTTTATGTGATGGTCTTGTAAACTGTAAAATGGAATGAAAACATCTCTGATTGTTTATATATTGTATCCTGATTTGCATTTTATCTATTGTATACCGTTAAGATTGTCTACACATTGACGGTATATAAAAGTAATAAATAAATTAAAATAAACATACACAACACTGTACAGAAACATGTAAGAAAAAATTCCTACTCCGTGAAACTTTACAATTTGGTCAAGACACACGACAAAATAAATAGAAGCAGGGTTGTTGCTACTGGGTATGCAAACAGTGCATTAGCACAGAGTGATAACAAAGAGCAGCAGGAGTCACAATAAAACAAAAGGTCCTGATAACCATACAAACTCAACAAATATCAGTGCATTTAATCACTTTGATGTCAATATTCAAAAGGGTTTGTCTGGGTAATTGTTCAAGTTACCCAGCCAAACCAAGAGTTTTAAATTTCCCACCCTGCCAAGTGGATAAATTTTACCCAGGAGAGGGGCACAAAGGGCAGAAGAAAGGAGGGAGGGAGGGAGGAGAGAGTGACAGAAGGGCTATGAAGAGGGAGGAGAGAGGAACATAGAAGTATCGCAGAGAAAGGAAGGGAATGGGGAAGGACAGAGGGGGTATGAGAAAAAATGGATAGAAGAGAACCACAGGGGAATGTAAGAGGCTACAAGAGAGGGAGGTGAGGAAAGAGACGCTGTGGGGAAAGGAGGGGAGAAATGTAAGAGGCAAGAGGTAATGGGAGTGAAGATGGGGAAACAGGAAATTAAAGAAGAGAAAAATAACAAGGGGAAATCACAGGCAAAAACAGGGAGTCAAAAGAGAGAGAGAGAGAGGGAGGGAGCCACAGGAGTGGGAGAAGGACAGAGAGGACAAAAGGAGAGGGAGAAAGAATGACAAATGGGGCACAAAGGGAGGAGAGGGTGAGGAAGATAGATAGTTGGAAGGCTGGGATGGGTTAGGGGAAAAAGGAGAGAGCTGAGAGGAGGTAAGAGATAGATAGTTGGGTGAGAGTGAGAGGCGGGGGGGGGGGGGGGGAGTTGGGATGGTCTGCCAGAGGAATAAGATGATACATATGAGGAAGAGAGATTTAAAAATGTATGAGATGCAAAAGAATAAGTGATGTGAAATGCTGATAGATGGAAGGACGTTAAAGAGAAGAGATATGAAGAGAAGAACATAAGAAAACTGTCAGCTGGAGAGAAGGGAGAGGGGGAGCTGGAAGAAGAAGACATAGAAGGGAAAGTAAAATGGAAAGGAGTCAGGAGAATTCAAAAAATGAAAGGAGAGGAGAGAAGACTGTATGACCAAGAGAAAAAGGCAACGATAAAAATGTTTCTTTTTTAATTTTCAGTTTAAATATCTGATTATGTAGCTTTCAAAGTTGTAAGTTATTTTATATGTATGGTTGTTTGGTTTTTTTAAATTTTAGCTGTCTTATTTATTTTTATTTATTTGTTTGTTTTTTCTATACCGATGTTCATCGGATATATCACTCCGGTTTACATTGGAAACAGAGGAGTCTGTTAGAGTGGACTTCTTGTTTTACAATGGAACATTGTGTCGTTTACATTTTTAACATTTTACATTTTTAGTATTTTACATTGAAATTTGTGACATTGTCTTGAATATGAATTGTAGAGTTTCTTCTCAGGGTTGGTACAACCCAAGTGACATGCTTCAAGTGGGGGGGCCTTCTGCTGCCCCCTTCCCTCCACCCAGTTGATGCTCTCCCAGATTCTCCCTCCTACTCCTTTGCTGTGGCAGCTACCTAACTCCTCACTCACGCCCTCATTGTAATGCTAGACAGCCATGGATCAGATTGTAGGTATCAGCATAGTCACGATCTCTGCAATGCTGCAGTACCCCCTCCTCCCCCTCCTGGACATACTTCCAAAAGAAGAGGAAAAGGTGGAGCCACAAGGCTGCTCACAGTCCTTGTGTTCAGGCACTTCTCAATCTCCCAGTGTACATTTGGAAAGCAGAACAGAGGATGTTAGCAGTGATGGAGGCCCCAGAGGAGAGCAGTGGGAGTCCAGCAGGAGGTTTGAGCGGTAGGAGGAGGGAGGGGAGGTTGGGCACCATTGGTGGGGAGATGGAGCAGATGGGGGTCATCTACAATGGTATTACCAGGGCTGGGGGAGGAGCACCAAATTTTGAAGTCACACAGGACAGCCAGAAACCCTTGCACTGGCCCTGAATAAAGGCTTTGGCATTATTTAAGTGTATCACCTCTTCTGGTCTTTATCCGGGAAGGCAGGGAGTCGAGTTAAGTCCTTTGACATTCGGCGGCATGGATTCTCTGACCGGAAGGGAGGAGGTTAGATCTCCACAGCCCAAGGTGAAGGGGAGTAACTCTTGCTGTGGTACTATCTCAGGTGTTCACTGTGAATGGGTGTGGGTGCCAAATAAACAGATGGGACACTCTTGATGAGATTTCCAAATCAATCATACTACATATCTTCCAAGATAATTAATTAGCACTATACACACCTGATTCTGGTTATATCCATGTCTCAAAGTTGTTCTCCAAATACCTCTCTATCTGAGAATGTGCCCCTCAGTTTTGGGGTCCTAAAACATTCTCACACCACCACCCCCTCTCGGGACTTAGAATGGTGAGCATTCCAGGTGAGCCAAGGGTCTCCTAGACATGACAGATTCCCTCCCAAATAATATCTGAGGTCCAGATAGACTTCAGATTCTCCAAAATACTTTCATTCCTTTGTTTCCCAGAGGAGAGTCTCCGTGGGGCTCTCCAGATGAATAAAACCTTTTTCTCTCATCTCTCCTCTCCAGATGGTAATTTGGGCTCTTTCAGGAATGAACGATCCAGGCAGCAGGGAAAAGCACAAACTCTCCTTTAGCTACTCTTGGGGCAGGAAGGGTGACAGCAAACTTCTTCCCAAAACAAAAAAAGAAAAAACCAATCCTTTACAAATACCAAATCACTCACACCAGAGTTGCCCCTGCCCATCCGCTGAGTGTGAGCCGGAAACAGCAGGTCGTGTCTCGTCCTAATCCTCTTCCCTCCTTGAGAAAGGACCAGGGAATCCAGGAAAAAGCAGTAAAAATCTAAAATTACATAAATAAATTACAAAAACCTTGAGGCAAGCCCTCCAGCCAGGTTGTGAATCAGAAAGGTAAATGGCTTCCTTCCTATCCTGGGAATGCTGGATAGGAAGGCCTAGCCCACCAGAGTCAGGGAACCAAAGAAAAAAAAATACACCTCTGTGACTACTAATGCAATGTCCCACCCTGCATTCCCCAACTCTTCCTGCCTTTTAGATGGCAGGAGCTCACCGCTCCAGCAGGCCTTAGGTAAGTGCTGTTAAGAAAATGGTGCCCCCTCCTCTTCTAACTCCTCTACCCTACCTCTAAATCTAAGGCCTTCCAATGGAGGGCCCAAGGGAGTCTCTACATAAGGAAAGAGGACTCCTTAAATTGCACAAAACTGTAGGAAATTAGTCCTATGTCCTTCTATAATTTATATATTTAAAAAAAGGCATTAGAATGGGAGGGATTTTGAATAAATCAAATCAGCTCTTCAAAGGTGCTTTAGAACACTAAGCAAATGTTCAGAAGCACCACAGGAACCACCTTTAAAACAGAATTTTCAAACAACCAGTACAGCAAAGAATTACGACACCTGCAATTTGGCTATAATGCAAGCTGCATCTCCAAGGAGCAATGTTCCCTCTTAACTTTTTTCCAGGGTGGGTGCGGATGTTCCCTGCTGTTGGGCACATTGCTTTTGCTTATGAAATAGGGGGGGGGGCAGGAGCCCCCCCCCCAGGAGGCTTTTTCTACCACAGTGCCACTACTTACTGCTGCCGTTAGCCAAGGACCCAAGTTCTGTCTTTCTCCTTCATCCTTCTCAGCTTCCATCTCTACTCGTTACCATCTCTCCTCCTCCCATGCTTTTCTCATCTTTCAGCTCTCACCTGCGTCACCATTTTCCTCTCTCTTAGTCTTACATTCCTTTTGTTTCCCATCCCTTCCTCCTCCCTCCCCATCCCTCCATCTATACACACCACCCCCCTCATCCATAGGAAGTCTCCATTTCCATTCATAACCTTTGCCATCAACCACCTTCTCTTTCCTTCTTCCCCAGCATCCACCCTCCTGTTTAATTCTCCCTCTTCCCCAGCATCCGCCCTCCTAATATGACATGGCTTAATGTGGAAGAAACAACATGAATTTAAAAGGGAAGTCTTACTTACCAGTCTATTAGAATTATGTGAAGATAAAAATAAACGTGTGGATAAGGGTGAGCCAGCTGACACAGTGTGTCTGGATTTTAAGCAGGCATGAAAGACTACTCAGTACATTGAAATAGGAGGCAGTGTCCTATTGTGGATTGGCAACTGGTTCAAGGATAGGGAATTACCTGGATTATGCAACAACCTGGATCAGTGTAACCTCACTTCTCTAATTCATGCACTAATCACCAGTCAATTATTAGACTATTGTAACTCACTTCTGAATGGTATCTCCCAGTACAATTGTAAATGCCTCCAACTCATGAAAAATACCTTGGCCACAAACTTGTAGGGGCTAAAGCATCAGACCATATAATGCCCATAATTACACAAGCTTCACTGGCTTCAGCTAGAAAGCAGGATAAAATTCAAGGCTTTGTTTTCAAATGTGTGAGTAAACAAGCCTCAGCGTATCTCTTTCTTCTCCTGACCTCCTAGGCCCCCTCTAGAGACCTCCGTTTCTCCTTCTCTCTGGCCCCCTCGCCCACTGACTAACCTCTGCAAAACTGATCTGCTCATGCATATACATGCAGAACACAAACAGACCCTCACCAAATACAGAATAAAGAGACTATAATGTATAAACAGAAACATATTAACAAAAACTGAACTGGAAACTGTAAAAAGCCAGACTCTGTATGCAGTGCAACAATGTAAAAACAGAAAACATTACCATTCTTCATAAAACAATAAAATCAAGAAATATGAATCAATAGTAAAACCATATAAATAAAAAGAGTAAATATTTCAAAATAGCTGACAGAATAACATCCAAAATTATAAAAATCCTATACATTTTTTTATGTCCCCAGCACCAACAAAATATTTCAAAATAGCAGATGCACCAAATAATACCCAATAATCAAAACTAATCAGGATAAAAATATCCTCTGTCCAGGCATCTTTTGGTTCTGTAAGACCTCCTCCCAGCTCTTCTTCTATCCTTGACCTTTCCTTGCCAGATGATGAAGATACTAAAGTCATCACCAGTAAATGTTCAGCATTCAATAAGGTCAAGATTACTAAGCAGGTCAGCCTAGAAGTGATCCTAAAGCAAATGAAAGCTGTATCTTCTTCTCCAAATGATTCCTTGACTCTCAGTCTCATTAAAAACCCTGTTCTCTGATTATTTTCATTTTTGGTTCACATCATCAATACCAGTCTCGAATAGGGCATTGCACCTCACATACTTAAAAAAGCAAGGGCACGCTCTATATTAAAAAAATTGAATTCCGATCCTTTCCTCTATGAAAACTACCAGCCCATTTCTAACATACTTGCTTCATCAAAACTGATTTAAAAAGTTGTTTCATTTCAATTCACAGTCTTTGTAGATAAGCCATTTGTCTTCCATTCAAAGCAATCTGGATTTCGCAAGGCTCTCTCACTTTATTAAATGATATTACCCTTAATCTGGACTACCAGAAGATCTGTCCTCATTGCCTTTTTAGACATCAGTCCTTCACTCAACATGATTGACCATTACCTCCTGGTCAAATGCCGTATTGACATCGGACTACATAACATGCCACTCAAGTGGTTTAAATCTTTTCTCAGTAACAAGTCCTACAGTTTGGATTGGACCTCCACCTAGCTCAGTCCCATCACCTGTCTTGTGGCATCTCCTAGGGGTCAATCATCTTCCCTACACTCTTCAATCTATATCTTTCCCCACTGGCTACCCTCATCCAAAGCCTCGGGTTTGGATATTATTTTTAAGCTGACAACATCCAGATCACAGCCAGTCTAGAAGCTAGTTCTCATATCTGTTTATCAGACTTCAGTAACTGTCTCACCACGATGGCAAATTGGTTGCATTCATCCAAGTTGAAAGTAAACCCTGATAAATCGAAAGCAATGTGGTTTTCTAGGAAGCTAAATATCCTGAACCTCCTAATAATGGCAGAGACACAGATTCAACAAGGATACAATTACCACCCTGGGCTTTACTGTCAGCTCTTCACTCAAGTTGACATCCAAAGTTTCCAATCTTGTCTAGTGCTCATTATAGACTTCATTCGGCATTTAAGAACTTTCCTGGCTCAATCTGACTTGAAATCATAGGCCTATCCCCTTGTGTTAAATCACCTGGTCTATTGTAATGCTCTTTATCTTGGCCTCTTTTCTCAACTAGTCAGCTGCCTCCAAATTATAAAAAACATGACTACTAAATTCATTTTCAACCAAAAGAAATTTGATTACGTCACCCCTTTGCCAAAAGAGCTTCATCGGCTACCTCACCTTCAGAGCACTCTGTTGGGGTAACCCTTCCTACATTATCAACATGCTAGCTGCATACTTTGTTCCTCTCAGCATGAGCTACTAAGGATCCCATCTTATAAAGAAATCAAATTAGACTGGGGTGGTTCAAGGCAATCTGCTGCCTGAGGCAAGGGATGAGATGGTGCCTGCCCCCCACCCCCCTAAAACGTGGCACAGATCAAATCAGCGAGAAGGTAAAGGGGAGGGGGACTCCATGGAATCGGGACCTTTTGGTAATTTGAAATGCAGAGGAAGAGGTGGAGATGGGAGGATCAAGATTCCCAGAGGAGTGGTAGAGGGTCAATGATAATATTTCTAGGAAGATGGTAACCCTGCCACACTCCCAAGAATCCTACCACCTGTCTCTGATTCTTCCCCAGCATCTGCACCCTGGGTAAGTGGGAGATGGGTAAATGGTGGGCATTTGTGTGTGGCGCACACTCAAGGCCAATGCAAGAGTAGTAGGAGCCCTAAGTGAACCGTACAGCCTTGTTCCCTCCTCCCCCTGACTCTTCCCACACACAATTACAAATTATGCACTAATAATAATAAAGTTTACATGAAAAAGGATATCAACGTACAGTCTTCTGTGGTAAAAATCACATAAAATAACATGTATATTATATTTCCATACATTGCTGAGGTACCAACCAGAAAACCCTTTAATAAAGATATTTGGAACCCATATAGTATTAGGCCTTTTGTAACATGTTTTGGGTGTGGGCTTAGTCCTCAGAAAGCCATGAATAAATTGAATTACAGTTACAATATAGTAAACCTTCCATTCCAAAATAGTACTAATTGCCAGCCTTCAAACTGTAACAACCTTACCTATGTAAAAGGCAGCACTGCAAATATTATACCAGGCACTAAAACACCAATGCACCTGTTATTAGGAAAACAGGACAAGCCAAGCTGCTATAAATCCCTGCTCAAACTACACATTAGCAGAATACTTCACCCTAGACATACATGCAGAACACAGACAAACCCTCACCAAATACAGAATAAAAAAGAAACCATAAAGCATAAATAGAAACCTTCAGACAAAAATGGAACTGGAAGCTGCAACAAGACAGACACTGTATGAAGTGCAATAAAGATAAAGGAAAAACTGACATTGCCATTCCGCATAAAACATCAAACAATAAAATCAAGAAATATAAAACATCATTCATAACAGCAAAACCATACTAATAAAAAGAATATTGTAAAACAGGTGACAAATAGAACATTCAATAATTTAAACTCATAAACTTTTTTTAAAATATCCCAAACACCAATAAAATATTTCAGATAGCAAACACATCAGATAACACCCAATAATTAAAACTGATAGAGATAAAAAAAATATTGTCCATACTTAGGAATTTTTGGTTTCTAGTCACCCTGAAATTGTCATGGACTTGTGACTGGGGTACACACACTTTCTTCTCTCTCTCATAGACACACAGTCTAACACACACATGCTTTCTCATGCCAGGGCCTCTCTCCTTCCTTTCTGTCAATGCTGGCTGGATGGACTTTGTTTCTTTGACTGCCAGCCCTGTCTCGCTCCTTCTTTTCTTTGTCTGTGATGACCCTGCCAGGCCTCATCCTCTCTTCCACCGCTGCCGCTGACCTCGGTTGTGCTACCTAGTAACATCAGGCCTGACTCCACTTTCTCTTTCTCACTCACCTACTGTCTCCTCCCTTTTCCTTCCCTTCTCACTCACACCCTCAACCTCCCTCAAATCAGCATCTTCTTCCTTCTCTTTCTGCTGGCAAATTAGGACACTGCCACTCTAGGTTGTCCTTCTTCCGCTGGCACATAGGTCTTATGTCCTCTCTCTCCACTGACCCCTTATAGTCCCTCCCTTCCCTCTCACTCATACTTCTCCCCTTGTATTCACTTCCTTCCTTCTCACCCCACATCCCACCTTACCCTGTCAGTCTGTTCCATCCCCTTATATTCCATTCCTTCCTTCTCATTCACCCTTCTGCCCTCTTTCTCCTCCCTTCATTCACCTCAGTCTGCAACTTTCTTTCACTTCTCTCATTCATTCCCCCCACACCCACCTTTCATTCACTCCTTTCTCCTCCCTTCCTTTTCACTTAATCCTTTCTTCCTTCCTTTCCCTTTCAACCCCTCCTCACCTCAGTAGCTAGGTCCAGCCCAGTCTTCATTCGCTGGCTGGGCCTGGCCTTCCCACCAACAGCTACTCCATGGTGGCCCCACCACTCTACTTTCTCGGGGCCTGGCTTCACCGTCAGCGGTTCTTCTTCAGGACAGGCTCTGCCACTCTTCTTTCACTAGCTTGACAGTAGTTCTTCTGAACTGCAGGCTGCGCATTGCTGGGGTAGGACATGCTCTTTCTGCCGGTGGAGGGTGGAAACCCCACCAGCATGCCAGTAAATCATACAGTGTGATTCACTTCCTGTCAGCAGGGGCTCTCTTGTCAGGCGGGAAAATGTCACTGTAGGGACATTGTTATGGGAGAGGGCACTTGCTGCCACCCCAAAATCTTGCCGCCTGAGGTGACCACTTCTCTCTGCTTAATGATAGAACTGCCCCTGGAATTAGAATGGCACTTTCCTATTAGCTCCCAACTTTTGGAACTCCCTTCTCACTTTTCCCGAATTTTAAAAGACCAGCGTGCATAAAAATCCAGCAGATAGGCGCGTGGCTGGGCCATGCACAAGCCAAGTGCATTTTAGAAACAGCCCAGCTACGTGCATATCTGGCGGTACGTGCAGAAGTGCCAGCAGATCAAAAAGGGGCAAGCCGGGAGTGGGGTATGGGTGGGCTGGGGAGTAGGGCGGGAGCTGGCCGGGACAGCGCCATTAGACATTGTCCTGGGGAAGCGCATGCTGTGGAAGTTACTTCTTCTCCAAAGGAACAGTATTGAAACAAAAAAATTGGGGATAGCTAGGTAGGGGTTATGGGCCAGGGAGGGAAACGGTAGGAAGGGTAGTTAGGGGGAAGGTCTTAACGGTGACACGCACATGTTATAAAATAGCCACGTCCATTGCGCATGCCGGGAACCTCACGCACATATACGTGCGCGTGTGGGTTTTAAAATCGACCCCATTATGAATAGAAAGGCCTTAAAACTGTGCTTTTCTTACAAGCATTTGATAATTGATTTATACTTTTATTTATTTAATGCTCTTCCGATAGATTATCTCATTTCTGCCTTTAGATATTTGATTTATTTATTATTGCTTTTCCTTACAAGCTTTTGAAATTGATTTATATTTTCCTTGTCTTGTTGCTCTCCTGATAGGTCATCTTATCTCTATTTTTGATTCTTGTAGTATTCGGTACTTACTACTTTTGCAATTTATAGTGTTATATGTTTAGTTTATACTATTGTAGTCGGTCCCTGCATGTGCTGTGAACTTCATCCAGGGGTGCCACGGGCCTTCCGAGGTTCAAGTCCGGTGGCAGGAAAGAAAATCTTTCTTGGTCCCTGGCACAGTCAATCACTATTCAACCGGATGGCTCACACTCCAGCAGGATGATGCCCACCAAGTGCAGAAAGACCCAAGAGAGGAGCAAGGAAGTAAAAATCAATAACAGGGTGAAAAAACAGTCAATCCAATGTCCCTCCATCCACTCACTGGTGCATGGACGGAAATAACCACTCAGAGTCCTTTGAGGTATTCAAATTAAATTGTTTACTGTAATTTAAGTACGAGTATCCAAGCCAAGACTGAGAACAGCAAAAATAGCATCAAAAATAGGAGAAGATCATTTTAGGTATTCTGCTAAATCCCCCTTCTACTGCACTGTCCTCCATATCAAACAAATCCTCCCCAGTGAGGGTGGGATAACTGGAGGGTAGCTCCAGTATGAACTGGTCAAGATGGAAAATAATCGCCAAGCTCAAAAAGCTTTAGAAAAAATCCCAAAACTTTCAAACTGTAATTCGTCTTCAGAAATCTCAAAAAAGGTCTCAGCTATCTCTAGACCAAAAGTCCAAAACGCACTTCTTCTCACTCTTGCTTCTTCTTCTGCTCAGGTAAAAAGAATCCCTCTGAATTCGGTCCTTCAGGACCCCAGGGGAACGCCCTTCCACCCAGTCTGAACGAATCTGTGCCCCAAATTCTCTTCTTTATTTCCAAAAATCCGCAAGCCTCAGCTGTAGATCTAAACCTCCAGGGATGAGGAAACTCCTTCTCCTCTCATAACTCCACAATCGCTGTCTTGAGATCTGGGGGGAATCTCTAGCTTCTCTCTCAGTGCTTCTGTGTCTCCTAACCCACTGAAAACTGAGCATGCTCATGGCGATATTTATATCCCACACAAGCCTTCCCCCAAAACGAAGGGGTTATGGCAGGGGGAGGATTCAAAAAGGGTCAAAATCGCTGCCCATTGTTGGAAAATATAACACTGGCAAAGTCCCATCGCACTACATTTTTATTTCCTTTTCTTGTAAACTGTGTTTGGTCTTGAACCAACTGTGATCCTGATTTTTATTGTAAATCGCATTAGCTTCCTTATGGCAGAAATGTGATAAATCAAATCAAATTAATCAACTAAATAACTATGCCTGGCAACCTTTGGTTTCCAATCACCCTGAGATTGTCATGGAATCGTCGGGGGGGGGGGGGTGGCAGGGACAGGGAGGGAAAGAGAGTTGCACAAATTTCATCATCTCTTACTCACAGGCAGGCTGTCTTACTCACTGTCTCACCCAAATGCGTGCGCGCGCACACCCGCACACACACACACACACACACACACAGGCAGGCTGTCTCACTCACTGTCTCACTAGGGTTGCCAACTGCCCAGTTTTGGACCATACAGCCGGGTTTTTAGGCGTGCTGTGCAGAAGCTAAAAGTCCGGTTTTGCAGGTGGCTCCTCCTCTCTCTCGGAGAGACAGGCAGGGTGGGGAGCCTCTAAGAGGTAAAATGTATTGGATTCCTGCCCCCACCTCTTTTGTTATGCTGTGATTGGGCAGCATAGGGAGAGTAGGTGGGGCACAGCAGAGCCATCAGCAACCTGTGGCTGCACAGATTTCTGTAGTAATCACCCTCTTGGACGCCCCCCCCCTCCCACCCCTCCCAGAGCATGCTGAGCCAGGACCCCAGAGAGGGGCTGCAGTGAGCCCAGTCGAGACAGATACAGGCACAGAGGAGAAGGTGGAGAAACAATCAGACAGATGGAAGTGCAGGGTGAGGAGAGGGGAGAGACACAGAGGGGGGGAGAGGGGAGATAGATACATGGGAGTGGGTCACAGGGTCTCTCACAGTCCAGTCAACAGCTGCAGCTGTCTGGGGAAATTGCTCTATAGGCTGTACCCCCCCACCCCCCTCAGGTCTCACTCTGGACCCATGCCTTGTCCCTTAGCAACTTTGAATTTACCTGATGTTAAACAAAAACATATATAGTGTACTGTAGTGATCCCCTTTCCCTCTGCACATGCCTGTACCCCTTTCCTGGCCCTTTCCCTGCCCATCATATCCTGCTCTTAAGCCAGTCTACCCCCCTGCCTATTATCTCACTTCAGGCCTATTGCTGGGCTGCCGGCCTGCCAAAGAGAAAGACTAGGCCCAATGGTAATGAGCCTGGGAGGAGGCGTGGGGGGCCATTACCCTCTGCACAAATTTTCAATGCATTAGCGAGGCTGGCCCAGCAGGAGGGGGCAGATGAATGGGTCCGGGTCTTGTGCGGGCTGTATAATTATCCCTGCGCCCGCGCACTCTCGCACCTTACAGAAATCAGTGCCAGCAAGCGTGATCAGTCCCTAGCGTCTTTGCTTACTACTGCTTCCAAGGTCTGCTCTCTAGTTCAGGGGTTCCCAGCCTTTCAGAAATACAGACCCCCTTTTCAGCGTCTAAAGGTCTCACGGACCCCCACTCAAGTCTCTTTAATGTTTGCATGACATAAAAGGAACAATGATAGGCACTCCAGAATCATTCAGAATGTATAGAACTTTGATTTTGACTGAATGTCTGGGGAAGGGCAGTTTCCAAGGCTATTGAAAAATTGCTCTCATAACTGAAGGCTGAGTCCATTGCACCTTCCAATCCAGCTGCAATGGGGAAAAGGAAGCAAGTTTTTAAAAAAAACACTCCGGGATGGCAAACTCAGGGTGACCTGGCAGAAAATCAGCACCGGTACCTGCAAACCTGCAATCTCATTTTCAAAGGGGAGACTGCTCGCGGTGCTTCCTTTTGAAAGCTCGGGCCGGCGGGGGAAAGCCAGTACTTTTGTGCCTGCCTGCTTTTCATCTGCTTTGAAGCAGGTACAAAGTACATGTGTAAAGGTGTGCACGAGGACTTCAAAATTAGACCTCTGCATGCACTTCCCCTCCCCCAAACTAGGCCTTCTTCTAAAAACCTGCCTGCTGATCACAGCGTAGCTACTTGTACCCTCGGTGGCGGGGAATAGTAATTTCCAGAAGGGCCGTTTCACGTGGATAAAACCGGTGTTTACCCACATAAAAAGCTGTGAAACTAACACTCCCTGGAGATTGACTCCCTTTAAGCCTGCTTTTCTTTTATACTTATTTTCTTTTATGATATATACAGAATAATGAATATACAGAAAATGATAGTTACAAAGTCATTTAGATCTGCCTACTTGTCAAAGGGAGGAGGTCTGATGAGATCTCCATGTCTGTCTGAGTGTCCCCCTAAACAGCTTTTGTATTTAATGTCATCTCTACAACTGCCTTTCGTCCCGCCTTCCCTTCTCGCTGATCCCTGGTCATCTTTCCCTTCTCCCCCCCCCCCCTCCCCCACCTGGACCTATGTCCCTCCCTCTCTCTCTACCTCTGTCCTGCATGATTCCTGGGGCTCCTCTCCTTCTCTCTCCCCGATAGGCTGCCATCCACTCTCACTCCCCTTAACCAGGTCAAGCGTGGATTCCTGTCTCCCTCTTTATCTTCCATTTCTTCATTCCTATCTCATTCCTTCTTCCCCCTGTCTTTCCCCTCATACTGTCAATCCCAGTCTCATTTCCTCCTTTTTTCCTTTGAGCCGCTCTGCTCACTTTTCTGCTATAGCTCTCTTCTCCTCTCCTCTCTCTCTCTCTCTGATAGGCCAGCGGCAGATCACGTGGCAGTGGTGAGAAACGTTCCTCACCGCTGTGATAACCCAGCTTTCCTCAGCGAGCAGCAGAGGCCGCAAAGGTTCTGACAGCTGCATTTGGCCCCTCTCTGCCCCACCTCCACTAAACATGTGGCAGTGCGGTCTGACGCTTCTCAAGGGTACACAGGGCCCCCTCTCTGTCCCTCCTACCCCTGGTCGGCAGCAATGTGGGGATGACGTTTTCAGGGCCATCATAGGCTCCGCTGTAACTCCCCAGGCCCGTGGCAGCAGCTCAGCTAATCACAGCTAGCAGCAGCCCGCTCATTTTCTCCCCGGCTAAGCTTTCTTGCATCCCTCTGGAAGACCCTCTGGGATGATCTCGCAGACTCCAGGTTGGGAACCTCTGCTCTAGTTGAACTTCAAAGCCCTCACCCGCTACCGCTGCCAGTCAGCGCAGCTTACCACACACACAACATGATTTCAACAATAAGCTAGGGGACATAGAAGAGCTGCCCCCCACCCCCCCTGCTCAGCTCATGGTGATCATTTTAAAAGTTTTTTCACGTACTGCAGGCAGTGGATTTTCATAGGTGCTCTTGGCTGGAACAGTGTATTGGGAGCAGCTGCCACCACCACTTAAAATTGCTGTAACACTACTTCGAGTGTGCAGCACTATCCAGACACACATGAGAGGAAGTCCCTGCTGCATGGAGCTTACATTCTAGTAGAGTGCACCTAATGTACTGGGAATGAGATTCTATGCAGACATCAAAACAGCCTTTCAGGATGCTCTCTGGGTCTTCTTAAACCAAGCTTATTCCTTCCTTCTGAGTCTCTCTCGCTGCCCTGAATATCAATTTCATTTTTTTTTTTTCAAATGCCAGGAAGCAGTGATTGAACTTGCTTCCCTGTCCTTTGCTGTAGCTGCAGCTGTGTACGTACACTGTGCATGTCTGAATGACGTTGTGACTGTGGCTTAGAAAGGGAAAAAGCCTTCGGTGCAGACTGTGAAGGCCAAATCTGCATATTTTCTTTCCAGGCGTCAGACTGAAAAGTTACACATCGGATTTGCTAGGTGAAAACTGCACAACGGGCTTGTTTCATCTCCCACAAGAATAAGCATCTTTTTTGTTGTTGTTGTTCTTCTTCTTCCTCTGAGCATACAATCTTCCTTGATCAGTTGAGAGATCGCCCGGGACTTATCTAAGTGTGTGGGGTTTTTTTAACTCGGTATTTCTTCTGGCGGAGAAGGGTTCCCCTCGTGAGCTCAGGAGGAAGTGAATGAAATGTCTTGAGAGAGACCGAACTCCTCTGGGATTGCTACAAGAATGGCATCAGTGCCAGCCACATAGTGGGAAAAATGTTGCCAAGATTTTACTCAGTTTGTAAATTGTTTATGTAACCTCCCCCCCCCCCCCCCCCCATTCCATCCTTGGCATAGGCAAAGGGGCACATCTGGGCTGCTGCAGGAGACTCGGTTAGCTTGCTGTATAGCCCTTGGAGTTCTTCAGCGGGGGAGAAAAAGCAATCCTACGGGCCCAGAGGGTTAGGAAACATGCATCGTTCAGTTAAAAAAAAATCATTTTCTGATATAAAAGAATTTCTGGGATATGGTACATCTGTAACTGGTGACAGTCATATAGAAAAGCAAAAGGCGATACACGGTCCAAAATCGCAGTCAATATCAGTCTGGACACACCAGGGGTTTCTTCTACCCACCACTACCCAGCAAATGCACTCTTTGGAGAGGGACACTTCCTGGACTTCTCCCCCTTCTTGGTGCCAGTACACGAGATGCAGATCAGTTCTTTCACCCAGAAACACGTTTCTTGGAGGAAAAATCCACTTTTTAGAAATCTAAGGCAGCACTTCAGTGAAACCACTAGGAGTTTGGCACTAACTCCTCTGTTCAACACTCGGACCCTCTGGGTCTTCTTGGTCTCAGGATCCTTTGGGACCCCCCAAAAACCTCCCTAAATCCTAGAAGTGGACAAGAGGAAAAGAACACAAGCCAGAGTCACCCCTGGGGGAGGGTCAGGAAACACTATGGATTCCTATTCTGACTTCAGTGTCTGTAAGGGCTCTGATGTCTTTAGCAAGGGACATTTTGGCGTCACCCTTACATTTACAGCAGTACTGAACAGGTATCTGCACGCTTATGTCAGGCTTGCAAAATACTAAACACATACGTACACATGGGCCTGTTCAGGAGAGGCCTGCATTGCTGCTTATGCCTAGAACCCCCCCCCCCCCCCCCCCAAAAAAAAATATATATTTAAAGAGGAAAGAAAATAGTTCTTCGAAAAACAAAATATAAGTAAAAAAAATATATATATGCAGCTTCTTCTAGCTTTAGGCAGATAGCCTGCGGGAAGGAACTGGCATGAGATCATCTGCCGCACAAGCAGTTTGAAAATTCTTAAGCAAGGAGGCAATGTTTGATGTCATCAAGGTCGGAGGCTTGAATAATGCATTCCGAAGTGCAGGTTCTTTGTGCTTAAAAATGAATAAGGAGAGAGAGGGACGAGAGTTTATTAGTGATGGTCTTATAAAGCTGCTTCTAGAGAAGAGCTTGCTTTCATAAATTATTCTCCGGTACAATATATCCCAGCTGCATACATGTCCATTATGAAGTCCATCACTAATAAGAGCAGTTTGCTTTAATGACCATGCTAAACGACCATTGCACAGTAAGTAATGCCCCTGGAAGTCCTTACATATTTTGCAAGCAAGGAGTGAAGCAGTGGGGCTGCAGGCATGACCAGTGGAGAAGTTAATTAGCATTTTCATGCTGATCATCTTCTCCCTGTAAATGTAACCCCAACGGGAAATAACACATCACTGTGTGCTTTTTTGTGTGAGCCGATTCCACAGAGTCACAGTTTCTGTTTGGGGTGAGAGTGGAGGCGAAGAGGATAGTTAAAAAAAAAAAGTTATATTCGGCAGCTTCCCAGTTTTAAACTGGTTGTTTGTTGACCCAGGAGCTATGGAAGAGATAAACCTCCCGAGGCAGAGAATGGTCTGGGAGCCGCTCTTCTGGAGCACCAACAATGCATGTGTCCCTATCGCTCGCGTGACAAAACATTGTACTGCGCAGCTCGTGTAGGGTCTTTATTTGAAGTGTGGGGAAATGGGAGAAAGGAAGAGAGGGCCCTATTTTGAATATTAACCTTGCAGAAGATTTAGAGGCAGAGAACGCTTGAGTGACCGATGTGCCAGAGAGGCAGAATGTACATAGCGTGACCGCTGACCGTATTAAATCACTGTAAGTCTTTCCGTTCCTGTCTGAGCCTAGCATGATCATCCGTACCCCTCCTCTCCTGCCGGAAGATTAAAGCGGCAGGCCTGAAAATAAAGGCTTTACAGTCCTTGACATTCATGCCTTGCACTAGTAGTATTAGTAATGGTACAATCCTCCTTGCAACCATTCACTCCTGAGTGCGCCGATGAAGCAAAAGCATAGCCCCAATTGTTATTTCTTCCGCACTCTCTCATTTTCTTTTAATTGTTGCCTACTATGCAGTGTACACTATTAGAAGAAGCTCTTCAAAGGAATTCTAAAAGGGCTAACATCTGTCTGTCTGTTTTCCTCTTTCTACCTCTCTGTCTCTGGGGACTCAAGTAAAGGTAACTGCAATATGAAGGAAGGGATATTTGGCAAGTGGCAGCTCTCTTTGGAGACTGAACTTGGAGCTTCCAAAATATATTCCTCTTAGGCTAGTCAAGTACTCGATAACTCACACTCCTGAATCAGAATTCATGTGCTGGCTAATCTACAGGCTGCGTCCGTGGGCTGAGCCGGAGACCTGCTCCTGTTTGGATTTCACAGTCCAAAAATGTGTTCCTTGACCTGCAAACTCTCAGCCATTATTTAAATAAGGCAAAAATATCTTTAATTATAGAGTAAAACTGATTTAATTGAATCATGAATTTTAAGATTGTAAATAGATTTAGCCCAGCTACACCATGCAAATCTTTCAGCAGAGGACCCAGCAAATCATTTTCATGCATTCATCTGTTCACATATTCACGAAACTGGTGTAATAACTGTTAAACAAACCATTGTTTTAAAAAAAAAAATCATGATTATTCCAGAATGGGTCTTTTAGAACTTGCTTAACATATGGAGCAAGATGTAGCCTATTATAATGTAATTTAGATGAAAAATCTGGTTTTAAAAAGGTTGTACTGTAAGGGCTTTTCCCAAGGAATTCTCTCAGTCTGTTTGAGGCAAGTCTAGCTAAATCCGTTCACTTCAGACTTAACCTGCCTCTTCAACTTATCAACCCAATCCCCATAAGTAGTGGGGATCATGGCTACTTTCTGCTGAAGACACACTTCCACTTTTCTGAGTTCAGCCTCTAGGTTGATTTTGTTTTGTGTAAATATCTTTATTGGCATAATAGTTATAAACAACAAAACAGGTAGACATGACAAGCCTATGATTTCCATTAACTCCAATGCTAATACAAGCTAACATATTCCAGTTCGCCATACAAAACTCCCCTGTTCTCTACCCCCTCCCTACCCCCTCCCCACCCAACTACCCCAGACCTCAAATATACATTGACAATCTTATTTTACTGGCCCTTCTTGGCTTGCAATATATATTAACAGTGCATATATCATACACTACTTTGATTATCAATAAGAGAGAACATTATCTACACCCCTTGGTCCCTAGAGGAACGCTCATACAATGGTCCTCCACCTTGAATTTACTTTGAATCTCATCTGGCAGCTCTTGTAAAAAAGAACTCCATACTTCAAGAAAGGATTTTTTAGATTTCCGAGGTTGCAACAACCAAGATCTGTAATCCAAGGTGAGCAGTGCTAATAGTTCCGAGTGCAAAATGCCATCATTGGAGCCTCTACCATAATCCATTTTGCCAGAAGGCATTTCTTAACAATCGCTAAGCCCTTGTTTACAAATTGTAAACTTCCTGGCTCTCCACATAAATCTATTTTTCCAACCTTAGTAAGCAACGTGATGCCTAACATGGGATTGGAATCTATAATAATGCAGTCAATTTGGATACTGCACCCTTCCAGAAGGCAGCTACTAACGGGAATTCCTAGAGACTATGCATTAATGTGGCATTCAGGGTGGAACATATAAAACAACTTGCAGACTCAGCAATTCCCATTTGAAATGCCTGCTTAGGAGAAACCACCAGTCTATATAAAACACGCAAATGCTGATCTCTCAAAGCAGTGGAGACAATATCTATGAATGCAGTAAGAGATCCTTCAAGAACATCAGGAGCATAAAGACACTCTCCTAGGTCAGACCCCCATTTAGTCGCCAACTTCTCCATTATATCATATTTGGCTTCCCTTTGCAAAAATCTGTACATATGAGATATTTTATATTGTTTTGTACGATATATATATATATATATAGCAATCTTTTGAAAAGCTGTAGAGGTAATAGGTAGCCCCTATAAACAGTTGTTTAAAGGCCAAAAAATCTCACTGTTGAAAACCAAGTCACTCCTGACATGTCTCATGTGTATTGTACCATTTTGAGCTTCAACAAAGAAGCTTAAAGTATCATATTTCTCTGCTTTAAATCTTGGAAGTATCTACAATCCTGGCCTGGCCCAGAATAAAAATCAGAGTTTCCACAAATAGGTAACCATAGAGAGAATTCCCAGGACAAATTTAAATGTTGTCGTAGCCCTCTCTACGCTTGATGCATACCACTCACTAACATATTGGATCTTATGAGGAGATAACTTCTCTGCGCGTGCATGAAGCACAGAACGTAGATCCACAGGATCCATGAGCAAGCGTTCTAAGCTAGTGTCATCATTTACACTGGAGTTCACAATCCAGTCCCCCAAAACCCTCATCATACATCCCAAATTGTAATACAGTAAATAAGGAAAACCTCAACTTCCATCCACTACGGGGACTGCGAGTTTGGAAAGAGCTATACGCACTCGTTTCCCCCGCCAAATAAAGGCAGAACAAAGCCTCTGTAAATTCTGAAGATTATTCTTCTTTAGCACAAGAGGTATTATCTGTAATATGTACAATAGCTTAGGCAGCAGAATCATTTTGATCAAGGCTATTCTACCAAGTATATTTAACAGTAGGGCCATCCAAGTCTGCATCTTGCTTTTAAATGTGGTTATAATCAGATCTACATTGCAACCATACCATTGCCCTAGATCCCTATGAATATAAACTCCCAAATATTTCAATTTAGACTTAGTCCATTGTAGAGGAAATCCTGCCCAGGTCTCTTTCAACCCTTCTACCAAAGCTAACGCCTCAGATTTATCTTTGTTAATCTTGAAACCTGAGAAAGTGCATATTGGCTAAAAATATTTAATACTTCCTCCAAATGGCATTTAGCTTCAGGCAGAAAGAGCAATATGTCATCCACAAACAGGAATAATGCTGGAAGATTATAGCGTCGAATTAGCTCCATCTGCTGAAGGTACCCATATAACAATTGAGTTAGTGGTTCGATCGATATTATGAAAAGTAGAGGGGATAGGGGTCACCCCTGTCTGGGTCCTCTGGTTAAGCAAAGAGGGGGGGGGAGAGATAAGTTCCCTTTAAAAAAAATGCTAGCAGTGAAGTTGCTATATAATACCTTAATCGCCTGTTTAATAAATCCCCAAAACATCATCCGATCTAACACGCTTTCTAGAAAGGACCAGTCAACTCTGTCAAATACTTTTTCCGCGTCAAATCCAATTAGAACTGGATCCTCTACACCTTTTTCCAGACATATGGTTTGTAGTACTGCTAATCGTCGTATGTTCATACTAGGCTTCCTTCCCTTAACAAAGCCTGCTTGACCTACAGAAATGATATCTGGCAGGACTAGTTTCAATCAGTTGGCTAAGATTTTTGCAAATGATTTAATATCTACATTTAACAAAGATATATATAGGTCAATAAAATGAAGCTAATCGGTGATCCCTTCCCGGTTTGGGCAATACTATAATATGTACCATCTTCAAGGTGTCTGGCATTTCCCCCTTCTCTATCATACCTAGAAAGAGATTCTTTAGAGACACCACTATTTCTGGGTTCAGAGATTTATAAAATAACGCAGTCAACCCATCAGGCCCAGGAGCTATTATCGGCTTGAGCTCGGCTATAGCTGTCTGAATTTCTACGGCATTAATTAAGCAATTCAAAAATCCCAACTAGTTGTCCATCAATGCTGGCAAATGAATCCCCTGCAGGTATTTCTTCATTGCTTCTGCATCAGTATTTTCCTTAGAATATAGAGAGTGATAATATTACCCAAAGATTCTCCCATTTCCCTCTGAAATGGATACCAAGTCCCCATTGCCATCCTTCAGGGCATAAATGAGGCCCCCGACTGGGGTTTAACCAATTTTGCCAGCAGCTTACCTGCTTTGTTGCCATGGATATACACTTTAGGATAGATTTTCAAAACGTATGCGCGCAGTGGAGGGTATAGTTTAGCAAATACGCATGGCGATGCATCGGGGCCTTCCCCAGTTCCCAACCCCCCTAGCCTAACCTCTCTTCCCCTTCCCCTATCCTGCCCCCCCCCCCCACCCTTATCCCTATCCTAACTAGCCCAAATTGTTCTGTTTTACCTTTTGCTCCTGCCAAGGAGCAGGAGCAAGTTGTGTGTGCCAGCACCCTGCCGGCGCGCGATCCCCCGGCACAGCGGCAAATGGCCACTGTGCCGGGCGCCTCTAGCCCCACCCCCCCCCCCCCCCCAGGACCACCCCATTTTCAAGCCCCATGACTTAAACGCGTCCCGGGGTTTATGCACATAGCTGGGCTGTTTGAAAATTGGCCCGGCTCGCATAAGGCTCGGCCACGTGCATAAACCCTGGGATTTACGCTCACTGGGGTTTGAAAATCTACCCTTTTATATTTAAGAGCAGTCAACGATGTTACTGCTCTATGATGTAGTTTGTCATTAAGAAGATTCTGGAAAGACCAAAATGCTTGCATATCTGCTTCCAAGTTCAAATTCACAAACTCTCTTTTTGTTTCTTTGACTTTATTGGTCAAATCCAGAATGTCCCGATCTAGGTCTCCCTTTTTCCTTATGGTATACCTGATTATTTCACCCTGTAAAACTGCCTTTGCAGTTTCCCAGAACGGTGTGGCCTGAAAATTATGCTGTTCATTATAGCTTTCAAATTCTCTCCATTTCTCACTAATAAACCATTTAAAATCATTGTCTCGTAGTAACCATGCTGGCATTTTCCAGGTACTGTAACTAGGCCGATGCAACCCCAACTCTATGACACATGACAATGGTCCAGTATGGCCAATGGTTCAATCTCTGCCCGAGAACATTGTCCAAAAAGAGCTCTAGACACAAAGATATAATCCAATTGAGATTTGAATGGATGGTACCTGGCTATGTTGGTATAATCTTTGGTGTGAGGTTTTAATATACATCAAATATCCAGTAACTGTAGTGTAGTACAAAAAAAATTCAACCTTCTAGCAGCTTGATTATAAGCCCTTAAATTTTCTGGATACCGGTCCATTTTAGGGTCCATGATACAATTCATGTCTCCCCCCCCCCCCAGGATAAGCATTGCTTGCCCCATCCCCACAATTTTTGTCATCAGCTTTGTAAAGAACTTGTGATCATAGGTACTGGGACCATAAATAGCAGCTAATACAGTGGGTTTCCCAAACAATGAACCAGCTACCACTACGAACCTCCCATCCTCATCTACTTTTTTTTCTCCTCTGTAAAAGAAACAGATTTATTCATTAAAATAGCCACTCCTTGGCTCTTAGAGGTGCCTTGAGATGCAAACATTTGCCCTACCCATCTACGTTTCAATTTCATATGCTCTTTATGGGACATATGCGTTTCTTGCAAGAATGCTTTGGTACCATGTAACTTTTGAATTTGGGACAGCACTTTTTCCCTATTTACGGGCACACCCAAACCTGCTACATTCCACATGACACACCCCATATTAGTAGTATATTCAAATGTGATATGACAGCCCTAAACCAATGTACCAACATCACCAGAGCTCCCTCATGATACTTAATGTTACCACGTATTCTCTGCAAACGTATGCCTGTATAGACTATGGACTTCTGCCTATTGCCAAGAACCAATATAGACACAGTACTCCTAAATAGTCCACTCCCTCAGTCCTTTCCCTTAAACACTCATCACCCCCTCAGACCCTCTCCCCTCCCTCCCTTGTCTTCCCCCCCCCCTTCACCACTCTCTGTGCACATTCGTCTCCGGCATCAGAGTTCAGGTAGACACATTGATGTGCTCAGATACCACCCCCTATCAAATATCCCCGACCCCAAATGGCGCCCGATATAGCTTGTGCAAAACTTTTCAGAAGCAACAGACGCAATGCAATACATTAAATAGTTTGCAAAGAGATCACCAAAAATACAGGTAATATATAACCAGCACAGCTAACCCTTTTAAATTTGCTCAAATGGTCCACTTTAGGAACTTAAGCTAGTAAAATGTTCAAGGATATAACCATAAGAGTGCAATCATCTTCTGCTTCCATTATACCAGCGCAGCCTTATCCATGAAAAGTCAGTCTGATCGTTCTCCACATACAATTTCAAATGGGTCAGTCAGGAACGCTATTTCCCGTGGTCTCGGCAGTAATACCATGTGCCATTTTTTTGTACCACTTCAGCTACAAAAGTTTGCACCGACTACACTGAGTTAAAAAGTAGCAATTTCCCGGCTTGCCATACTTTTAACTTCGCAGGGTAAGCTAAAGCAAACTTGCTCTGTTTTTTTCACAAGTTCAATACACTTGGCAGAGAACTCCCTTCTTTTCACCGAAACCGCAGCAGAGTAATCTTGGGAAATTTCCTCGAAAATCCAATAATCTTTTTTTAATGAAATTGTCTTATTAGTTCTGCTTTGTGCGCAAAGTTCAGAATCCAGGCAATGACTGCTTGCGGCTTCGCAAAGTTGTCCCGCCGTGGCCCCATCCTGTGCGCTCTCTCCACTTATTTATTTATTTATTTATTTAATTAAAGGCTTGTATCTACCGACATTCGTAAGAACATCATCGAACATACATGCAGATGGCCTTGCAAGGACGGCTGTTCCAATGCTCTTGGCAGCCATTTTTCAAGCTTCTCACTCAAATCTTTGTCTGGTAGAGGGAAGCCAACAAGGCGAATATTATTGCCCCTGGACCTGTTCTCCAAATCCTCCAACTTTTCTTCTTTATTCGTTCATAGATTTTTCCAACTTGGCAAGTTTGATCTGCATCGCACTCACCTCCTCTTTGTTGCAGCACATGCGGGCCTCTGCCATATCCATCCTGTTATTTAATGCCTCTAGGGCAGGGGTGGGCAATTCCAGTCCTCGAGGGCTGCAAACCGGTTGGGTTTTCAGGATATCCCTAATGAATATGCATGAAAAAGATTTACATATGACTGAGGCAGAGTGCATGCAAATCTCTCTAGTGCATATTCATTAGGGATATCCTGAAAACCCGACCGGTTTGCGGCCCTCGAGGACTGGAATTGCCCATCCCTGCTCTAGGGAGTCTAGAATAATCTGTATTTGAGCCATTAGCTCATACAATTTTTGATCCAGTTTCTGATCAATCGCATATACCATGGCCTCCATTAAAGTGAAGATCGTGTGCTCATTAAGGCTGCTTATCTCCTCCTCACCTCGCACCTCCGCCATTTTTCCTCTTTGCTTCATCCTTTTCTCAGTAGTTTTCCGCACTACTTTAGTGGACATAGCCACTAAAAGTATCACCTGGCGTGGCTGCACCCATTTACTTTGTCCGAGGTCTGGAAATGAAACAGCAGGGGGGGGGGGGTCTTGGTAAAGCGAAATAAAAGATAATTAAGAGAGCGGTACCCAGAGCTACATGGACTTATGTCTGCATTGTTTCACCACATCACGTGACATCCGCCCCCCCCAGGTTGATTTTTGGTATTGGAATAGCACTGGCATTCTCATGGCTAACCCCTGGGATGCTTCTCTCAACTACAGTAGTGCCCCCTGAAAGCTTTAACTGCCTTACACTCATTCTGGGCAATGGCTCCTTTCAATTAACAGCCCCATCCACCCATCATCGACAACACTTTCCCTCCCCATGGCTCTCTAAATGCCTCCCCATCAATCAGACTTCTCCTTATTTTGTGCCTCAATCTGCTATGGCTAAGGCCTTGAGATAGATCGCTCCCATCATCCCCTTTGCAAGAGTATTCCCCAAGATCTCCCAAAGAACCAGGTTCCCCAGCATAGTTGACCTCCACTCGTGGCATTCCCTTGTATGTGTGGGCCCCCCCTCCCCCTTTGTCTGGACTATGAATTACCCCTATGCTTGGGATGGGGAGTACCACATAAGAAATAATATTTACTAATATGACTTATCTTTGGGTTCATAGCCTGAGTGGGGGATGAGACAGGGTCCCGGTCACACCGATACCACAATTCTGTGCCCTTCCAAACAACTTCTCACTTGTGGCACCACAGACCAGATAAAATCATCACACCAGAATAAAACAGTAATTAACCCTTTTACTAGTATTGTGTAAGTAGACAGTAAATCCAACCAGAACATTAAATGGGAAAAGTACAGTAGTGACGTATAATATAAACAATGCCAAAATAAGGAACACTAATAGAGAAAGGTGGGGGAGGGGGAGGCAGTGTCTTTACTCCTGAGTACTCGAAAAGGGGGGGGGGGGGCGAGGAAACAGATCCACCCCAATGTTATCAGTTTGTAAAGGGTGCAACTTGTCCCAAACACAATGTTGTGTTGAAAAAAAAATCAATAAAATGAAGAGGTCCCTCTTGATGGTGGAGTTGGTGCTAGATGACAAACCAAATAGATGAGCACTGCACTGCTCTCTCTCCTGGGGAGCTTCCCCAAATGGTTTACTTGGTACTAAACAGAAAGCTGGCCTGGTTTAAGTCTCTTACAGAAAGATCACGGTCCACCAGTATTTCTTTCCCAGTCCTATCTCATGTGGATATACCTGCCATGCTGGATGCTGGTTCTTGCAGAACATTTATCATTCACAGGAGAGCACACAGGTGTTTTGATTTTTTTTTTTTTTTTTGTATTCCTTCACCTTGGCTGCAGCAGTCTGCAAGGTTGAAAACCCCTTTTGGGCAGATCCAACATGCATCACTATGATCCAGATGCAGCTCAGTCCACATTGTAAGGCTCCAACAAATATATATGCTTGACTTCAGCAGAAAAGCTGAAGCAATGAAGATGAAGTCTGAATTTGGGGACAAAAGGCAAGCAAATAAACCTCCCTCCTCTGCTAAAATACTCTGTTCAAAGTTTAAATTACTTAATTCAGTCTCTTAGGAGGGTGACCCAGCCATGTGCTCCAGGGCCTGGATATCTCTGGAAGGAGTCTCTCAGCTCTTGGCTCCTCTGTTTCTTGTTGGGATTTTACATATAGCTTGGCTACATGAAGAAAGAATAGCTGTCTGTCTCTCTATTTCCTCAGAGCACAGACTTCTATCTCTCCCTCTTGATAATTAGCTCTTAAGGAGAAGAACCGACTGCAGAGCTGCCAGATTCATTCCTCTCTTCCTGGTTCCTAGCTCCAACTCCTGGTTGGCCCCGCCCTACACACACAGACAGCGCCATCTAAATTGTGTCTTTTCTACCTTAAATGGTCTCCCAGGATTCCTTTGGTTTCCTCCTCTACTGGCTATTTAGTGCTTTTCTCTGGGCAGGCTAAACAGTACAGCCCTTTTCCCAACTTGTTAATATTGTGAGTGCTGGATGCAGGTTCTTGCAGAACATTTATCATTCACAGGAGAGCACACAGGTGTTTTGATGTATTTTTGTATTCCTTCACCTTGGCTGCAGCGGTTTGCAGTCTGCAAAGTTGAAAAACCCTTTTGGGCAGATCCAACACGCATCACTCTGATCCAGATGCAGCTCAGTCCACATTGTAAGGCTCCAACACATGATAAGCTCATGGGGGCAAGAACCTGATTTATAGTAGCTTGCTACCTTTGTGATGTGGATTTTTCCCTCAATGGGCTTGTAATGCTCTCCCCTGTCACAGGACTAGAATCCTGCTGGGTGATCAGTCTCATAACTAAGGGGACCATAGATGAGGCTCTCACTGCCATACTGCTTACCATCCGTCACCTTTTTATAAGGGCAGGATTTGGGTTCGTGGTCTCTGGCTGCAAACAAAGCATTAGTAAGGATTAGCCTCTTCAAATACCTTGCGGCTCATTCATCATCACCAGGATAAAACTCAGTCTCATGACCGCTCTGACCACAGCCAAGACAGCGGAGATTGCTCATTACCTTTCTCCGTTTGCTGAGATGCCCCTCGGCTTCCTTCCCCCGCCCATCATATTATTGCACATTAGTTCCAGTGGACCACATGGGCAGAGCTCCGCTTTGTGGCCACACACACCACAAAATGGAAATTAGGTAGGACCCCTGGTTCTTTCCCCCTTTTCTCTGAGGTATCCCTAGGGTTCTTTCCTTCTTAAATCTTCTCTCATTAACCTCGTATTCTTCATCACTCCCCTCATAGTATTCTCCACATGTCCATACATCTCCCCTACACTCAGGAGAAAGTCAGAATTCAGTACAGGGAGCACTTAAGTTTATTATAACAGAAACTATATTCCATCTTCTTCCCTGAAGGGGGCAATTCCCTGGCTTCTATACTTGCATATGGGATGCCGGGCCTCTCCTTTAGGCTGCCTTAACTGTCTCAGTTTACTTCGGGGCCTTTCTTGGATTCTTTTACTATTCCTTCTGTTTCCAGTAATCACCAGTTCTCCTCATAATGCTTCGGTGAAGGAGGAGTCAGAAAACGGTATCCCCTGCGAACAGTTTATATCCACTTTAACAGGACCTCTCCTTGGTCTAAACTTTCTGCTCCATCGTTCTTCAGGGAAGGCTCTGCAGGCCCAGGCCACCTGCAGAGCTTCTTCCCACCAGCTCAGGGTCCACCGTCACACTTCCCTAGTCTGGCCCATAGCTTCTCCTGACCTCTTCTTTCCAGTTGCAACCCTGTAAGAAAGGGAAAGCGAGAACCAAGTGCAGACTGCCTTATTAAGGCCCACTACACCCACCATAGGTTAGGTACTTTACCAAAATTAAAATGTTGCTGCTTAAGACTTTTACATCAGCCCTTCCAAAACAGGTAGGTTTAGCCACACCCCAAGTCCGCTTATCAACTGTAAGAAAAAGCACAGCATTTCAAGTTGGCACCACTCCCTTTACTCAACCATCTACTTGTCCCCAGATATGCTTTAGCATCTCTAGCTCTCCCTCCAACTCTCTTATCTGTTTGGGCTGCTCCTGCAGCTCTATCCATGACCCTCTGTGTGGTCTGGCTAGGTCCGGGCGCAGCTTCCAGTCTGCAGTGTTTGGCTCTCTCCCAGCTATCCAGTGCTTCGTTCAGCCTCTCACATTTACTCAGGTGGTTTCAGTGAATCTCACTGGTTGCCAGCCTTTTGCGCTCCTAACTCATGTTGTGCACAAACCTTTTAGGAGCACAACTTCAATGCACATAAATCATGTTCTGCACACAACAATGCAAACAAGCCATGTTTTATGTACAGAAAGCAGGATTTTTTGCACAAATTGTGTTTTATGCACCCGAATGCCCTGCATCACAAATTCCTGGTTCAGCCCCGCAGAGTAACTCTAGCCCCAGAAACCTGACTCCACTTCTGACCAGAAGTGAACATTCCAGCATTAAGAAAACACGAGTTAAACTTATGCAGCTCTCTATATAGAAGAGCAATAGCTAATGCCTTGAATAACATGGGATTTGTATGGAGGAGGACTAATTTGTATGCACAGTTTTAATTTGGTTTATGTGCACATTTTTTGTATGTTAAAACTGTTGGTTGCACTAAGAGTAAAACTGTGCACACAACTGCGCTCTAATATGTGCACACAGCCGAGCACACTTTATTACATTAGGACCTAAGCAGGGACCTGATGAGCCCAACCTGTTCCTGTCAATCTCCATCCATTGCATGTGCTAGCCATTGCCTCTTCCTGTTAGGCTTAAGGCTAGACTACAATTCCCAGCATGCCTTTCTTTTCAGTGATCTCACTTTGTGCCCTCTGCCTGATGGGTTTTTTTTCTCACAGTATCCTCTACCTCTCTGCCATTCTTCAAAGATCTGACTTGCTTATCGGCCCCTGTATCTCTGACTGTTTGGTGGGGGTGTAGTTCCCTACAGGAGAACTTTAATTTGGTTTATTTTTCATTTTTTTAAGTTGCAGCTTTTTGAGTGATAATGGGACTGATAGTAGCAAAAATATTGCAAGGCAGGGAGATGAGCCCAATATGTTGTTGACAGCTTAAATGAATAGAACAGATGTTGTTAAGAAATGAAATTTACAGTGTTAGAAATTGAGAATGATATGATCCACATTGTTAGTTGAGAAATCTGCTCTTAAGATGCTGCTCACTTGGTTCCCTCAGTGGAATGGCAGACTTCAGAAGTGGCCCCTGAGCAAGGTGGCTGTATCAGGCTCTTGATAAACAGGAAGACTGATAGCTGAAAAGAAATGCCTTGTAAGTCATGTTTACGTGATATCATCACTCAGTGCTGGTGCTCTGACAGCATTAATAATGCTATTTATAGAGATTCGAGTGCTCATGCCGTGATTACCATGCAAGCCGAGCACCACTAATTACAAATTATATTGATATAAATAGCACTGTAAATCCTTGTCAAGCTTCCTCACAGGCACTTAAGAGATAACATTCAGCTGTGCTTCTGCCAGAAAAGCAGAAGGGTACCGTGAGCAGCACATTCATTTTGTAAGTCACTTTTTACACATGTTTGTGCAAGTTAGAATTAGTTCAGAGATCTGTTCCCATTTTTTATGTATTGGATAAGGTCTTGTGGAACCAGACCTTACACGGCTGAGCCTCGTCGGCACTAGACCAAGGTTTATTGAACACGGTGTGCCCTGTATCTTTCTAAGTATATGTGGGGTGGGATGCGGATGAATTGAAAAGATAAATAGCCACAACACGGTAAAGTATCTGCATCCAACCATCCGAACAATACTATCCGAAACTTAATGATGTTTTTGCAGCAGGGTCCATTTGCATCCTCCCAAATTGCAGAATGCTGTTGCTCTCAGTCTCAATGCACCTGGATCATGTTTTCAACCACAGCACCCAGCGTAACTTGCCCTCCTCAGCCTAGAAAACGGTTTCCCCCTGAGTCAGGTGAGAAAATTGCCATCCAGCGCAGTGGAAAGATGGGCCCTAAACGTACCCGTGTTCCATTGCTGACGTTTCAGCTGACACTGGGATGTGATTGCTTTTATTCTGATTTTATTTTTTTAATTTCTTAAACTCTGGCTGCCTAGGCAGTTACCGAGAGGCAGCTCCTGCGCATTAGCATGCCTCTAGGTTTGTTAGCACAGAAGATGGATGAATCCCTCTGTATGTAATTTGCAGACGGTCCCTGGGGTGTTTGGGAGGGGCAGTGATCGAACCCCAGATGCGACTGCCACTGTTCTTAGCCCCTGGGTGTGAATGAGAATAATGGAAAAGATGCAGAGTCCATTCCTCAGTGTGGGCAATGTTACCCTGCTGCAGTTTTACTTTGGAGAAGGAACACTTTAATGTTAAATGGCTAGGAAAAGCTGTGGAGGAAGTGAAAGAGAGAGAGAGAAAAAAAAAGTTTGAGACAAAAGTCACGCCGCCCATTGGGAAGAGACAGAAAAAGGGAAAGACAGAGAAGAATAAGTGCCCATGACCTTGCAGTGACATTTAGAACTGGCGTCGTGATTTGAAAGTTACTACAAAGTAATGGTATTCATTCCTATAACTAATTATGAGATGCCGGGAAGGGCTGCTGCATACACAAGTGCATTGTCTTACCTGATATGTTCATTTATATAGTGATTAAAGGAGGATTCCTGCCAAGAGAGAGTCCTGCATTGAATAGGCTACCCACTGCACTGAACTCTGTCAATGCTAATTTTGTCATTTGCAGGGTTGACACATCTGTCTGAAGCAGTGGCCCGCTTAGCAGCAGTGCTAGTTCCCTCAGATCAGGGGTCTGCAACCTGAGGCTCCTGAGCCGCATGCGGCTCTTTCTTACCCTTTACCCCCCCCCCCCCCCCCCCCCCCCCCCCCCATCCCTGGCGGAAGAGGAGACCGTCGTCTTACACTCGCAGCCACACCTCCGACACTGCGCTCCTGCAAAGCACGCACCGCCCGCAGTCTTAGGCTGTGGTTCGTTTTGACCCACATGATTATCCACATGGTTTAACGGGGCATCACGAGGTGTCCAGCTGCAGGTTGCATGACCTGCTGACCCAGCAACGAGTGATGTGGCGGTTAGCCTGCCCATGAAAACAAACTTTGTTTCTGATGTTACTGTAAGAGCAGGGATGGGCAAACTTTGTGGTTTTTTCCTGACACCAGGGGCCATGAGGGGCCACTCTCAGAACTCTACAGACAGGGAGCTGGAGGGGAGGGGGGGTCCTCTCTTTGAGCTCCAGTTGGAGGATGGGTGGGGGGAGGGGTCGCCTTGCAGCAGTTCCATTGGAGGGACAGGGGGGCTCCTTGACCATAAAACACACATGGTTGATATATGCTATAAACCTTGCAGCCTCGCCTACATCAGCTCTATGAGTTTTATGCAGCAGCCCCAGGCTCTTTCAAAGTTGAGAGGACCAGGACTGGAAGATTCTCCAGTGGAGTTTTGCTTACCTCTGATATGGCCCCTTTAAGATTAGGCCTTTCCCTTCACTGGCACACAGCACTTCAGCCGAGCCAGCTCTCTCTGTGTCTAACTGGAATAAAGACTCCAGCTCTGTTCTAGCTCTTGTGACTTCAGCTGTCACTTGAGCCTGGAACTGCTGCTTCGTGTGTGCCAGGGCCAGTGCTTCCATTAGGCACACTAGGTGGTCAACTAGGGCGCTAAGATTTTGAGGGTGGAAAAATCCCACAAGTGTGAGTTCTAGAGGGGTGCCGTACCAGAGCCAATACTGCCAAAAAAGGAAGCACAGTCCTGGAGCCACTGTTTTGGGTAGGAGGAAGCACTATGCTGGAGCTGCTGTTAGTAGATAAATTGGGGGCAGGATGAATAACTGAAGGTTCATGTAGGGTACCAAATAGGCTTGCATTGGCCCTGGTGTCTGCCCATACCAACAGACAGCTCCTTCACCCCCAATGGGGCTGTAAGAGACAGCAGTGGCTTTCTCTTTTTCCCACTGCTCCCCTCTGCTCAGGCTGCGGTTTCCTCCCAGCCCTGCTGACTCTCCTGCTCTGGCTCCCCAGCTTTCTCGTGCTGACCTAGCTACTCTTCAGGCCACCAACCTCACACCGCTGCCGCTGCCCCTGCCGCCATCATGGCATAACTTGCACCCTGCAGAGACAGTAGCCTTCACAATGCCGCCTGTCCTCTGTGGTGCATCACTTCTGCCAGCCTGGCCACTTTGTTATCTGAGGTCTGAGTGGGTGGGGCAGCAGATCTTACCTGGAAGTGATTGGGGGGCGAGGGCCGTGGAGTCCAGAGAGCTTAGTTGGAGGGGGTTGCGGGAGCAGGAGCTGTGAGGGAGGAGGGCTGGGACTGCAAGGGCTGAGGGCACGAAAGGGTGATGGGAATGGGGGCTGTAAGCGCTGGGGATGTACACTAAGTGCTGGGCCTGTGCGGGAAGAGTAATGGGGCTGTGCGGGGAAAGGGGTGCTGGGGAAAAGTGCTGGGGCTGTGGTGGGAGAGTGCTGGGGCTGTGTGAAATAAAACATAATTGAGTTGAATTTATTTGGGAAAGGACTTTTATACCCCCACCAATTTAGTTTTCTTTCTCTTACTTCAGTCACAATTAATGTGACATTCGTTATTATATCTATTAGGCTTTGTGCATCTACATTATGGAAGCAATAATTAAACTCCCCACAATGGTGAAAATACTTGCAGGTAATTTTGCTTTTCTTATTGTCGTGGGATATGTTAGCCACAGAGATTTGCGTCTTCTTTTCTGGGCCAAACTATATGTGTTATTTGCCTCCCCTGACTTAATCCTGCCCCCAGAGACGCCTCTGCAATATGCGGGTAAAAGGATTTGCATTGTGGGACCATATTCTCTTTTGGCTTCTGTCCTGAGAAAAGGGGGACGGAGGCTCAAGGTTGGAGCCCTCAGGCCTTCCAGGAGGAGGGGGGGTTTCTTAGGGTCCACAGAGGATCCTCAGCTTGAGAACGCCTAGAGAGGTGGTGACAAGAAGAGAAAGTGCAGCTAGCCCCATGTGCCTTGCATTTCACTGCTGATTTGCCTTGAGGGTTTAGAGAGTGGATTTCTGGTTGGAGCCAGATTTGCTGCTTGGAAGGAGCCAGCAGAAGATCACCAGTCCAGAAGAGTGTTCCAGTGTAGCTGCTGGGTTGCATCAAACAGCAGATGTCGAGAAGGGAGAGTCCAGGGAGGGGGCCCCATCTCCAAAGAGTACCTCAGAGCTTGTGGGTAATAAGAGGAAAGAAACCCCTAGGGCATGAAGATTGTGCAAGGACTTCCCAGTGCGGAGCACTCGACCACTCGGTGCAGAGTAGAGAACAAATGAAAGCGGTCCACTCCAGAAGTTGCATGCCAAAACAGAAAGAAAGTTTACTGAAGAAAATACAGCTAAAGTTCCAGCAGATGACAATAAAAAAAATACAACACAAATGCGCAAGGCAGAGAAACTCAGCCACAGCTCACAGTTCCTTAGAAAAATCTCAGAGACACTGCTGCTTCAGCCTCTTAAACTCACAGGACACTTTTCACTTCCTTCCCAAAAGCCTTTCATTGGGAAACGATACGGAGTCCTTGAAATTCCTCGACAAACTCACAAACTGGCTGGCCTGCTCAAGACAGGTCTTCCCACTGGCTTCCAGTGATTTCAATTTCCTGAGTACCTCTGCCACTTGCAGGGCAAGGTCCATTGTCTCCTACAGACCAAAATGTGGAACCCCAGGACGGGCCACAGATTCTTGCTACCCTCTCTGGCTCCCAGCAAGGCCCAAACTCCCAAGCAGAAACTCTTTCGGCCAGGGCTGTCGCTAGTCACGGGCACACAGGGCTGGTGCCCCCAAACTCAGACAGCGGTTCTGCTTACTTCTCTGCGGGGAACAGGAAGGGAGGGGCTGGAAAAGGGGAACAGAACGGTTATTTTCTTCTCTACAGTGTCCGCTCCAAACTCATCCACCCTCTTCTCCTGGAATTTGTTGCCAGAGGATGTGGTTAGTGCAGTTAGTGTAGTTGGGTTCAAAAAAGGTTTGGATAAGTTCTTGGAGGAGAAGTCCATTACCTGCTATTAATCAAGTTTACTTAGGGAATAGTCACTGCTATTAATTGCATCAGTATTCTTGGTGTTTGGGTAATTGCCAGGTTCTTGTGGCCTGGTTTGGCATCCATTGGATGATGGACCCTTGGTCTGACCCAGCATGGCAATTTCTTATGTTCTTATGTCCCCACAGGAGAGGGAGAGAATGAGATTGAGAAATCTCTGCAAGAAGCATGTGGAGAGAGAAACAGAAGCAAAGGTCAGGGCCCCTGATCTCCCGCAGTTCTGCAGCCGTGTTAAAGGGCTGCAAACTTTGGCCCTTGCTGTGGAATTGTCCAGTCCTGGCCACATTGCCACGGGAGACCAGCGACCCACTTGGAAGAGGAGCATGGGTGGCACTAGGATGGCACATTGTTCTTCTTACAGCCCCTCTCCCTCCTTCCCTCTCTGGAAAAGAAGGATTGGTGGCAGTGGGATGACATAATCTTTCCCTTCTGTTCCCCTTGCCCTCCTGGGTTTCCCCGCTCCCCCTCTCCTGTCACAAAACATGAGGAGGAGGAAAGTGGCGTTGCAGGGCCTCTGGTGCGTTCTCCTCCTCCCCTGCCGGGGCCCAGTTGTCGTGCTTTTAACTGTGTGGTTCAAAGCATGGCGCTTGGGCCCCAGCGAGGGAGGAGGAAATGGAGGAGAATGGAGTGTGAATGAGGGGATCCCCTGTGGATGCAAGTGGAGTGAGGAGACTGGAGGGGGTATTGGGGTATGAGGGGATCAAAGGGGCATTGGAAGGGAATATATGGGGGTGTGATTGGGAGTGGGCTGAGGCTTCCTTCCTTATCCACTTCATCCTAATCTTCCCTCCTTCTCCTCTACTGCATCCCTTCTCGCCATTCCTGATCCCTCTTCCCTCCTTTCCTCTCATTTCCTTTCCTTTCCTTATCCTCCCTGAATCCCCCATCCTCTTCTCTCTCTTCCTCTGTGCCTTTGACCTTCATCCCTTAACTCTTTACTCTTCCTGCCTAAACTTCCTTCTTCATTTCCTTCTTCTGCAATCTCCTCTCTTCCCATTCCCAGATCCCTTCCCCTTCTTCCTTCCCAATCACTAAGATCCCTTTTCCTCTAACAAAGAACCAAATAAATTAAGTGAACTCAGAAATGACATAAAACGACTTTATTTTTATAAAGTAAAAATATTGACATTACTTAAATCGCAAAATAATGCAAATGTAACACATAATTTCCAAGTCTTATTTGTTTTATTTATAACAATTTGTATTCTGCCTATTTCCAGGCTCTGTTCTGAGCAGATTCCAAAAGCATAACATAAATAATAAAATAAAACAAGAAATAAAGCAAATGAAACAATAATCACAATCTAAATTAAAACAACAAATACAATAAACAAAGTAAGCAGAGATTGATCAGTAAACAGGGTAACATCATAAAGGAACTAAAAGAAACAACCAGAAGAGTTAATAAGAGGCTTCAGAAACAAGTTCGTTTTTAGATGTTTCCTAATACTTTTGTAATCATTGGGTCTTACAAATTTGCAGGGGAAGGCTATTCATTAAACTAGGAGCCACCAAAGAAAAAGCATGGTGGCAAATTTCCTTTAATAAGATTAAACAACAAGCAAGAACAAATTCTCAAACTGTAATCCTCTGGTATTGTGAAACCATCTTAACTATTCAGCAAGATATTGTGGTTCTTCTTCATGAAGTGCTCAAAAAGTGCACTTTATTCTCTGTAAAGCGTACAGTTGTAAAGCGGCTACATAAGAACATAAGAAATTGCCATGCTGAGTCAGACCAAGGGTCCATCATGCCCAACATCACAAGAACCTGGCAAGTACCCAAACACTAAGAAGATCCCATGCTACTGATGCCAATAATAGCAGAGGCGATTCCCTAAATCAACTTGATTAATAGCAGTTAATGGACTTCTCCTCCAAGAACTTATCCAAACTTTTTAAAACCCAGCTACACTAACTGCACTAACCACATCCTCTGGCAACAAATTTCAGAGCTTAATTGTGCATTGAGTGAAAAAGAATTTTCTCCGATTAGTCTTAAATGTGCTACTTGCTAACTTCATGGAGTGCTCCCTAGTCCTTCTATTATCCGAAAGTGTAATTATGTTCAAATGTTTTTATTAAGTGAAACATAGAATAAGCATCACAAAATCGTAATCAATACATTGAAACATATAAACTGGAACAGGTGTGGTACAGACAAATAGACCATAGAAAATAGCTACGTAATCACTTCTTTTTAGAATAGAATAATCCCCATTCCCAACTCCCCTGGAACCTAACCACCAAAAGTGAATTCTGGAACCCAAGGTGCATCATTCCTTTGCCCCTCCAAGCTCCATAGGCTCAACAAAGTGGAATATAAAGGCCACTGCATTCCGTCCTCTACTAAATCCCTCCCCCCTTCCCACTCCCAACAGACCACCCCACCCTAATCCTCCGAAAGTGTAATTAACTGATTCACATCTACTCGTTCAAGACCTCTCATTATTTTAAAGACCTTTATTATATACCCCTTCAGCCGTCTCTATTCCAAGCTGAACAGCCCTAACCTCTTCAGCCTTTCCTCACAGGGGAGCTATTCCATCCCCTTTATCATTTTGGTCGCCCTTCTCTGTACCTTCTCCATCACAACTATATCTTTTTTGAGATGCGGCAACCAGAATTGTACATAGTATTCAAGGTGCGGTTTCACCATGGAGCGATATAGAGGCATTATGACATTTTCTGTTTAGGAAGGCCTAAATAAAGGCCATTACAAGATTCGAGGACCAACAAAACAAAAGCCTGAACAACTGATCTAAAACTCTCACGTTCCAGCATGTATTTGAGACAATGCAGCTTCCTTAATTTGAAAAAGCCATCTTTTTACAACTAACTTTAATTGAGGTTAGAATTTAAAAGAGCAATCAAAAATAGAAACCAAAAATGCGTAGTATCTAAAAAAAAGGGACCAGAACTCCATCCATCAAAAATGGAGGTTCTGAAGAGAGTTAACTAGGGGTGAAATCAAAATTGCACAAATTTAATAAAAGGCTATTCTCACCCATCCAATGTTTAATAGTAGTCAGAGTGTGTTGGATCCAAAGATAAGTTTCTGAAAGATCACTGGCAACTGGAAAAATCAACTGTAAATCATCAGCATAAATCTTAAAGGAAATCCCCAAATCTTGTTAGAGCACAAGGGCTTGTGTATACATTAAAAAGAAATGCCAGGAGACAGAAGCCTTGAGGAACCCCAAAAACAACAGTGTGCCAATTAGAAGTTCTTTGGCCTACACGAACCTATTGGCAGCAGTCGGCAAAAAAGGATCAAAACCAGTCTAGTACGACTCCCACAATCCCAACTTCTATTAGATATTGCAACATCACAGCAGGTATAACAGAACAGTACCAACAATTAGTGGTACTTTCTGATCAAGTTTCTGCAAGATAAAGTCCTAAATAGATATTTGAAGGGTCTCGATGCTGTTACCTGCTGTAAAGCCATATTGAGATTTGTGTAAAATTTTATTCTCACTAAGGAACAAATCAAACTGAGTTGATATAATTTTCTCAATTAACTTCCCCATACCACCTAGTCATACCTAGCTATACATGCAACTAAGCACCACCCCCTCCCCCACCCCCCCATCCACCGCCATTTAAGTTTTATTTTCCTCTTCTATCCTTTGTCTCCGGCTACTTTAGCTCCCAAGTTCATTTCACCTTGTTTATTGTAACCTTTTGCTTTCTTGCTTCTTGTTAAATGGTTCATTAAAGTTATAATCCCCCTTTGTTCCTTGTAAACTGATATGATATGATACTGATCATGAATGTCGGTATAGAAAAGAGTTAATAAATAAATAAATAAACAAACAAATAAATAAATAGAGGAGGAAGCCAATATAGGCCAGTAACCAGCCTGATCCAACGGGTGGGGGAGTGGTATTCTTAGGAATAGGACAAACGATTGCCTTCTTAAAACAAATGGGGAATACTCCTTCAGATAAATGTATGCAATGTATCCATAAAAAGATCTTTCAATCCGCACAAAAGCCAAACAGGTCTAAAGAAGAATAAGAGGACCTTAATTTGGAGTGAACTGGTTTGATCTTAGTTTTACCTACATAATCGAAGATTGCCCATTTCATAGAGGGTCTGCAGGAGGTGTAAAGGATATACTATCTGGGTTAGGACCAGATGCAACATGAGAATGTATATGTTCTGTTTTATCCCTATAAAATTGTGCAGTATATTCACAATCTGATATAATTATATGTTCATTAATCATAATGAGTGTAGTCAAACGAGATACCAACTGGAACAGCTCATAAGGGTGATTTAAAGAAGATCGTAAGCATATAGTAAAATAGGATTTCCAACCTTATCGAACTCAGAATGATAAGATATCCGTGCGGTACAATAGCTCTCTTTTGCTGTAGATGTACCTGGTTTTCTCCACAGTCTCTCAGAGCATCTCATTGCTCTTTTCATTTCAATTAGTGTGGAAATAAACTATGGGACTCATGTACTTAGAAGTAGTAAGGTTTGAGTGGAGCCACCTTATCAATAACTTTATTATGGAATCACATGGAGAAATAGCAAAGGAGGAGACAGAATTAGATTGAGATGGTCTGTGACAAGAGTCCATTCATCTTTAAAATTTCTCTAAATCTATCTTGCCTTTAGAGAAGTGGTGAAGGTCCTTCATATGACTGCCAGTGACGATTGTGGCTGGGTGAAATTTAAAACTAAGCAGGCGATGGTCAGACCACCCACACCTCCTCAGAGTTTAATTCAGGAATGACATTATTAGAGCATATGTCTGTAGGGAGAAATATATCAAGACAATGATTCTTACGGTGAGTGGGAAATTGACAAGTTGGGATAAACCAATAAAAGAGACTGCAGCTAAGAAAACTTTAACTTTCTTTTCTTTAAAGCAATCTACTCTAACATTAAAATCCCCTATGGCTGTCAGTTTCCCATAGCGCAAATAAAGGGAAGACAGAGAGTCTAATAAAATCTCTACCAGTATACCTTCACGACCTGGTGGGTGATATAGAAAAGCAATGGCCCAATCCTCTATGAGGACAACTAAACTTTCACTACCTCGAGCCATCTTATTTTGGGTACAACGAATAGGCAGTGATGTTCAGTAAATCAAAATTACTTCCCCCTCCCCACTCCACACCTTGTGGTCACTCCTTGCATGATGGAAAAAAGCATAATCTGGAGGACAAACCTGATGTGAAGTATTGGGACAGTGAGGAGGGTGAGAGATGGATAGGAAGGATGAAGAGGGATGAGATCCGAGTGTGAGAGGACAGAAAGAGTGAAACGATGCTGATGTGAGGGAGAGATTTAGAGGCAAAGAAGAGAGAAATGCAGGAAAATTGACTGGAATATGTAATACAGTTTTTGCCTCCTAGAGCAAACTGGATTCTCTCAGGCTGCAATGGCTTTTATTGGATCAATGTTACATCATATTACTTCAGATGTGAATAATGTCTCTGATGTGTCATCTGAAGAAGAGACTTCTGTGGTTTCAAAAGCTCATGTACAATATTTATAGATAATTTGTACGCTGATCCAGTAAAGGGTTTCAGGATCTGCCTAGAATCCCATAAATGGAATGTAATTGTCAGTATTAAGTTATTGTATGTTCTATGTATAATTTGTTTTTGTTATATTGAGAAAGGTGGTGGAGAGCTAAATCATTTTGTGAAACGAGGAGCACCTCACCAAATGGAACAGAACTGGTAAAAGCTCCTCGATAAGAAACTGGAGGCACGCCGCTGATCGTGTAAAGAATCAGCCAGTGTGGCGATCTCCTCAGCTGTTCCAGCAGGAGCTCAGCAACCCCAGTGCCCTGCGTTTTCCCAGGATCATTGTTAGAGTGTGTGTGTGTGTGGTGGGAGGGGGATAGAGGTAGATCATGGTTGTTGAATTCAATTATCAAAATCTCAGGGGAACACCGTATGGGCCTGAGTCCTATGGGCCTGTGCCCCACGCATAGCAACTTGCAACTCATAAACTTCCTGAGATCTCCTCCCAGGGCTCCGTGGAAGTACCCTTTATACTCCCATTTGCCCATTCCCTTTGGGGAAGAGCCCTCCTATCGCTCCCTGCTCACATGAACTCCCTCTGAACCTCCCGTTGCTGGAAAATTCCCTGTAATAAAGGCTGTACCCCCTTCACTGTGATCTCCAAACTGTTCTGTTCTGGACTATGGACTTCACTATTCTCCACTGTGCACTCCATCGATTTTATTCATCTGCATCAAGTTATTCCAGAAAATGGTTAACTTTTGAACACCTCCGAACTGTGTGGCAGTGCGTTATTTTTGCTGGAAGGGGTCAGAAGACTTCCCAAAAGCCTAAGGGCCTTGAAAGACTGTAACCCCCTCCCCCACACACGCATCCCCAATGGAGAAAGAATGCCCAAATGTTCCTCAAAATTCGAGCAGCTGCTAGAAGATACTCATTGAATGCCACAGGTTTAGCTTGAAGCAGCACGGAGATGGTTATTTATTCATTTATTGTAATATTTACTAGGATGAGGAAATATATCCCGTGCTGCTCCGTTCCTAGGAGCCTGAGCCGTCATATTTATTCAGCCCCTACTAGCTTTTCTGTAAAGGGAGTAATGTACACGTGCTTATACAGGGCATCAACACAAAACCTGTCTGACTATGTGGGGGCAGAGCGGCCCTATCCGGCTAAGATAACCGGATAAGGCTTATTTTTCAGCTGAAGTGTAGTCCTAAAGTTAGCTGGATAAACTCATTTTCCTAGCCAGCCAACAGCTGAATATGGACCTCTGGGAATCCTCACCCACTTTTATGAAGAACAAAAAAGATTACGAAATGTTTCTGTTTTTAAATAAGGAGCTCTTCTAAAGTTCCTTTCTTATTCCCATAATTTAGCCTAGCAGTTCATGGCAGCTGGAGTTCATTTGTTATCCACTCAATAGATTGGTTAATAGGAACAATATATATGGTTATTTTTTTTAAGGGAATTTGGAAAGCTCTACCCTAGGGGAGAGAAGAGATAGTGGGGGATAAGATACAGATATTGATATTCCCAAAGGTATAACTAATGCACCAGAAGTAAAGCTTTTCTTTTGGAAAGTTTTCAGACAAGAGGTTACAATTTGAGACTTCAAGGATGAAAACTGGGTAGTAATGTCAGAAAACATAGGTGCTGAATACATGGGACAGCTTCCCAGCATAGGCAGGCAAAAATATGGTCAGAATTCAAGAAGGCATGGGATCAGCAGCACAGAGGATCCGTATTTGTGAAGAAAGTGAAGGAAAAGTCGGAAATTAACCGCGAGGCGCTGCACCAAGCAGTAAATCGTGCCGACTAGAGTGGCCTTGCCGCCCTTATGTGCCCTAAAGGCTGAGAAGCGCTTGCTCCTGTTTATCCTTTTGGAAATCGGATGAAGCCTACTCAGTGACCATTCTGATGCTTTAGCACAAAATGAGTGCTCCTGGCAGCAGCAGGAAGGCCTTTTCAGCACGCACAGGGCAGCTCATAGGGCTCATAGGGCTGAGAATGAGAGGTAAGGCCTTGGTAAGTCGGGTCGCCCAGGACAAAAGCCAGCAGTGCAGCCGTGGGAGCACATTTACCTTGCTCTACACGAAGCTGCCTTGAATTTCCAGGACGTGCTTGCCTCTTTAACTTCAGACACCGTATACGGTATATTCAGTAGAGAGAATACAAGAATTTAAGAAATGCATATAGAGATATATTTATTTGCCGTCATTTCTAAACCTCCTCCCTGGTTAAAAGTGACCAGCCGAGGAGATGTACAAATTAAAATCTCAGATCCCACACTACAAATAGAAAACAGCAAGCACACTAAAAACACAAAATTGATAAGCCCAAAGGACGCAGAATTACCACCCACACCATAGGTGGGAAAAGCCAGGATTTTACTTTCTTCCGGAAAGCCAAGTAATTTATTTCCAACTTGACATCCAGTGGGAGTTTATTCTGTAGAGAGAGTGCAACTGCAAAAAAAAACTTTCTGGCACATACTCTGGATCTTGTAACTACCTTGCCAGTGGGCACAATCAATAAAGCAGATTGAGCGGAGTGCATTTCTCGGGTGGGGGCGTACAGCAGCACAGTTTCTCTTTTAAACAGAGGCCCGTTTCCAGGCAGGACTCTAAATACCAGCGTTAAGATCTTAAATCGGACCCCTTCGCTTAATCAATGGCCAGTTCACGGAGTGTAATAATGGAAAAGCTGGCATTCCCCTTCTGCGACCGCCAACCCGCGGAGCAGCCACAGGGAGGTCGGCAAGCAGGCCATTACAGCAGTCCAGTTATGGAAACTGATGGCAGATAAAAGCCACCAGTCCCGTCTAGTCAGCCTATATTTGCTACCTTACTATTGGCTGTGTATTCGTAGCTAGTAAACATGCAAACAAATTCAGCTAAGGGCACATAAGCAGCTGAGGCCGTAGATTGTCTGGTGCGCTCGGAAGAGGGGTCAGACACAATAGAGACGTGCCTGTTTTTCTTTCCGATTACTATGTCACCATGAGCTGCTAATCAGCCTGTGACAGGCTCCGGTGGGAGATCGTCTCTGGAAGGTCAGGAGGTAGAGCTGCTCTCACATTGAAACACCTCGGAGATGCGCTTTCTAAACTGGCTTTTCCCGTCTTCACAATAATACAATGATGGTTGTTTTTTTTTCTTATTGCAGCTATTTCCCCCTTTTTTCACGAAATATACAGCACGAGGATTAGATCATCTTTTCACAAGCAACCCCTCCAAAATCTCAATCAACGTGAACTGTTGCTGTGTACCATATCGGCTGCTCCAAAAAATGTCAAGAAAGCTGGTCCGTGGTCAAACTTCTTATCGCTTGCTTAACGACCTTTCCCACCCTCAAAGGATCTTTCCTTCAGAAAGTCAGTATCACCTGCCACAAATTGCTAAAAATGATCTTGCAAAAACAAGCCAATTTAGGTTATTTCTAATGGAAAAGGAAAAGAGAGAGGGTTTGGTACATTTAACATACAATATTGATCTGCTGAAAACTAATTCATAGCAGTTTGCCACTAGAAGGCTGGCATATACAGGAGCTGTATCTGATAAGGCCAGCATTTTGGATCTCATTGGCATTCATAAGCTTTAACCCAGGAGACATTCCATTCCTCTGAGCCGGGCAGCAAACCCGCTGCCTATGTGGGCCGTGAAATCAGTAGTATGCACGCCACACTGAGCTGACTGGCAGGCTCTGTGTCTGCCGCAGCGCTAAAGGAAAGGATTAGGGGCAATTTAATCAATTTGTTTGGCGAAGAAGAATAAAATCCTGTTAATTTTTAAATCAGATTGGACTCAAGCTCAGATCAGTCTCATGGAGCCTGGTGCCATGCCAAGGTATTCAAATAGCACCCTTCACTTCAGCAAAAAAAAAAAAAAAAAGGTTTATTATGGTGATTGGCACAGCAGCCATGCCCCTTGGGAGCTCACCATGTGGCATGCAGAGCTTCCTGTCTTGGCAATCAAAACCTGGGACATTGCAGGCATTTCTACCTTAAATTCCACTGTCAGATCCCCAGCCTGGCTGGCACCAGTGAAAGGAAACTGTAAGAATGAGTGAATCACATCTGGAATTTAATTATGTCCCCTTCTTGCTCACAAGTTGTCTTTTGTTGTACAGCCCACTTACCCTGATTTCAAGGTATGAAGTGCAAATTAAATCCTCTTGGGCACAAAACGTTCATGCTAGCCAGCTGATAAATGTTGTTAGGAGACCAGGAAAAATCAAGATCCGGGGCATTGTGCCATATGTTAATTCTGCTAAGCATGTTTTTAACGTTGAGTATAATTTGAAAATTACTGAATATATTTCTCAGCCTTCCAAATTACTGCATAGGTTTTATTGGATCACTTGTTGATTCATTTTTTTGCAAAGCACAAAAAGGTCAATAAACAAAAAAATACAAGGCGTTCCCTTTTTGTTGGACACCCTTAATACATATCTTGGCTATCTTTCAGGAGCTAACACTCCCTTCCACGCTCTTCTCTTTTTATCACTCTGTTAACATATCGAACCTCTCCCCCATCTGCCTTTCCCTTTTCCCTTCCCCTTCATTCCACCATTGTAATGTAATCTGCAATTCACTTGTATGTTCAGGCAATGTCATCTTTTGTTTTGACTTGCTCATTTGGTTAGTCAAGAAATGTATTATGTTAGTCCAGTGAAAAGGTATTGCATATTTTTTTTCTTTGGTCTGTTGATCTTTACTTCTGCGCGTTCAAATGGGCTAACCCAACAACCACACTGCTTCTTTTACAAAGAAATCTTAACCTCATGTATGTACTCATTGTGACCGAATGGAGCGTGGACTCCCAGAGAAAACAGAAGCAGGTGGCCCAGCCTCAACTACAGACATTCAGTACATTTTCTTCCCACTGTAATGCAAGGAGGCTTGATATGCGACATACGTTTATCATCATGGCTAGATAGGGCAAGAATGTGTATGTTCAATATTCTATATACAAGCAAGGATAAAGGGCTGCATGGTTTTAATTAGAACACAACCGTTCTCCAAGAACAACATGAGTGTTCTTTATCTAATCTACAGAGGATAGATCCTACATTTCCTGCGAGATACTTCCAGTAACAATTTCTTGTCTTTTCATTATCCTGGGACCTCAGCTGCTAGACAACAGTGTTTTACACTATTTCCCATCGCCTTCCCTTAAAATGATCCCTGAAAAGGATCTCTGCTTCCTGGCAGGAAAATGGATTCCAAGGGACAGAGTTAATGGAATAAGAAGCTTGCTTTTGGGAAGGTTTGGAATACTGCATACTATGCTTTTATTTTTAAGGTATATTTTCAACAACTCTAATCCCAACACATACACACACACATGCACATGTTACATACAATTATACTCTCACTAAACAAATTGGGTATACATGTGTTCGTTGTGTTGTTAGCTCAAGATATAGTAGACATATCTAAAGGGCTAATATTTTTTTAATACTGTTTATATTATTTGCTGAACTTTCCAAATGATGCTCAAGACGGCTTACAGCATTATTCATATTTAGTTAGAATAAGTCCCTGCTTCAAAGAGCTTACAATCTAAGTACCTGATTCACTATGAGGCAGATTTTATAAATTTGCGCGAGCGGGTATGTTTGTTCGCGCACCAGGCGCGAACAAAAGTACGCTGGATTTTATAAGATACGCGCGTAGGCGCGCGTATCTTATAAAATCCGGGGTTGGCGTGCGCAAGGGGGTGCACATTTGTGCAACCTGCGCGCGCCGAGCCCAGCACACGCTGCCTGTTCCCTCCGAGGCCGCTCCGAAATCGGAGCGGCCTCGGAGGGAACTTTCTTTCCACCCCCCCCGCACCTTCCCCTCCCTTCCCCTACCTAACCCACCCCCCCCCCCCCCCGGCCCTATCTAACCCCCCCTACCTTTTGTTGGCAGATTTACACCTGCTGAAAGCAGATGTAAATCTGCGCGCGCCAGCGGGCTGCTGGCGCGCCATCACCCGACCCGGGGGCTGGTCCGGAGGCCTCGACCACGCCCCCAGGCCGGCGCCCCACCCCATGCCCCGCCCAGAACTGCCCCCTGACCCCCGGACACGCCCCCGGACACGCCCCCTCCCCCGCCCCTTTTACGAAGCGGGCTCGAGAACCGACGCCAGCAAAATTGAGCATCGGCTGTCAAACCCGCTGACAGCCGCCGCTCCGGTCCAAAAGGAGAGTGGCCTGTGCGCGCGCCGCGGACTTTACTGAATCGGCCCGTATGTGTTCCAGTGATTAAAACTTGCAGGGAATAAATCACTGTGCAGCACTTTGGTTAGTTGGTTAGTTGTTTCATTTGTTTTGCTGTCTTTACGTATGTATGCAGTGAACTTGATTCTCAGTGGCAGACCTAGCAGAGGCAGCTGGAAGCAATGAGGTGTAACGCCTTCATTCTGTGTAGCCTGTAGCTGAGAAAAACCGCTTTCTTGTGTTTTATTAAAACACTTTCCATGGTAGAATTGTTTAATTTATTTTCATTGGAAAGGAGTCCAGAGATATCCGTAGCAATATAAACCTTTCTTTGCACATCGAAGTAGAGGTAGGTTTCCACCCAGCTCCATTTTATCAGGACAGACCAGAGGAAGATAGCGATTACTTCCACATAAGCTTTTCTAAAAACTGCTGTGTCCGAGCTTAAACTTGGACGAGTTTTGGCAGCCTTTGGCTCTGAGCTTTGGAATCCCATTCCTAATAAGGCCCGGCAAGTTAAAGATTGCCTTCTCATTAGAAAGAAATTTAAAACATGGCTCCTTCTTCTCAGAATTGGTGGAGAGAAGTTATTCTTTCATCCTTATTGTTTACAGTGCTTTGATTTTGTATTAGGCTATGTATTTGTTCTGTTGTAATTATTTATTAATTTAATAATTACTTAAGTTTTTTTATGCACTTAATATTGTGTGTGTTGCTGGTTTTGCTTTGTTATAATTCGATTTGAGCAACCTCAATGAAAAGGTGAATAAGGAAAAAAAAACCACGGTGATGCTGATGCCGACGAAGGTTCTTTAGTTGTGGGATCCATATTGGAATTTTTTTTTTTGCTTTTGTGTGTATATTTTATGTGTGACTGGAGTTTTCCTGTAAGTGTTCCATGTTTACTGCAGCACCCTTCAGTGTTGCATAGTGATGCTTACCAGCCAAGGACATGCACCTCCTGACCCAAGAGCACTCTTATCTGAGCTAAAAGACCAGCTTCCATGGCTGAATAAACAGGAGAAGCCTGTCTCCATTACCCTGGTTGCTCATTTTATGTCCTCTTACCACTCTCCTCTGTCACCCCCCCCCCCCCCCCCCCTCCAAAAGCCTAATTACATTTTGGGGTTTTTTCTCTCTTCTTTTGTAGAACCCACATACATCACAATAGGCCCTCCCACGTGTGAGGTGCTGGTGAACTGCACACTGACCGAGAAGGATTGTGTCTACGGTTTCCAGTTAGATCAAAATGGTTGCCGGGTGTGCCAGTGCAAAACCAGTGAGTATAAAAGAAATCTCTGCTTGCACTCTCTCCTCTTTGTACTTTCATATTGTTTGAATAATATGTATGAGGCTCTTGCCTCTCTGTACCTTGGTTCACTTCACAGCCAGATTCCCGGTGCAGTATCCTGGGACACCTAGCCGCCTGGGCCACAGTTCTAGGTCATAAAACACTGCTTCTTTGCACCACAGGACCCTGCAAAACACCCAGTAGCACAGCTGCTCCCACATACAGTTCAAAGAAAAAGGTTATATCTCTCCAAAGTCTCAGATACCGCACCAGGTTCAAACCTCGGTCCCCAGGGCCTTGCTCTCTTTCTCCTCAGCACAGCTGCTGCCACGCACAGTTCAACAGGGGTTTTATTTCTCCGGGGCCCCCAAAACATCCCGGAAGGTTCTGAGCTCAGTTCACGGGGTCTTGCTCTCCCTTTCCCCAGCACAGCACTCCTGCTTGCAGGATAGTTAGACAATGCGCTTCCTCTGAGTTTGCTTGCTCACTGCAGTCTGTTCCTGCCCCTCTCCCACGGTCCTATGGCCTCCCTTGTTTCAGAAAGCAGTGGCTCCATAGAAGCCCTTTACGTTTGGAAGTGGGACAGCCTTGCTCAGCTCTTCTCTCCTCCTTCCACCATCTGCTTTTCCCTTTCTTGTGGCTCCTCCTCCCCCCCCCCAGATGATGTTAGCCCCTGAGTTCATGTTCTGGTGACTTTCTGCTCTGCTGCTTCCCTGGGCACGGTCATAGGCCCCTCCGCCAGCCCTGTCTATACCTGAAACTTTTGGAGCCTTCCTCCGGGCTGACTTGGAGAATGGGACACACTTCCCATTACAGATGGTTCCAAATAAGTCTGTGCTATTTCAGTTTTCCTCAATTTTTACCTAAAGTTAGTGACCAAATGAGTGAAATGTAACCCCTCTTTTAGGTTGGCTAGGAAGGTCGGGATCGCACTCAGTACCAGGGCTCAGTTCTCAGTGCCAGGTAAAGTCTCTCCGAGTGGGCGGTGGTGATGATGGGGGTGGGGGTGGGAGTGGGGGGGAATAGACCTTCAGGGTCTAGGTTGTTAGTGCAAAGTCTCTCTATGGGTGCAAGCTCAGGGCTTAAGTCTCTCAGTTTACTGGTGCCACACAAACTGTGCACGCTGGTTGGCTGTTCCAAAATAAAAGTTTACTATGGATACTTGGTCTATTTGTATCAGCTGGCACCAAACACACTTCCTTCTAGTTGTATCCACGATTAGCCATGAATGCCAGTTTCAAACTTAATCTGTGATGGGCTCCTTGGTATTTGACCCTGGGCTCCCTCTCTTCCAAGTATGTGGAAAATAAGATGCCCAAGGGTGGAAGGGAATCTACTGTCCCTGGTGGTTCTCCCTTTCCAAAAATTACCTGTGGTCCAAAGCTTGACGCCACAAACTTCACCGCTCTCCGTCTTGTTCTCCTGAGGTGGAAACCCCTGTGAGAGATCTCCAGTCTCACCCCTTCTTTACAGCTGTCCTCCTTCATACTCCCAGTTCTCTTCTCGGATGTTTCAATGGATCTTCTGGGCTGAAAGATACCAAAGTCACACAGCAGGGAAAGCAAAATCCTCTTCTTTCCCCCACTCTTCTCTTGGGCAGGAAGGGTGGGCAGGAGACTTCCCCCTGAAATCATAACTTCAGCAACACTCCAAAAAAAATTATATATATTTATTCAAAACACAGAGTTGCCACAATCCAACCACTGTCTGTGAGTCAGAAGATGTGGGGGGGGGGGCGTTTTTCTCCCTTCTTAACCTCGCTCAGCTCAAGGGTTTCAGCAAACAATGAGCCATGATAGAGGAACCAACAGAATAGATCCCTTCCACTTCCAGACGGAAAACCTGTGCTGAGCCCTGGTCTTAAGCAGGCTTGGGCCTACCACTGCGGCAGCCTCTGGATGGAGGAGGCTGTGGCAACAGGGCGAGGCCGTCCTACAAATTATACCGATGAGCCCTAAACGCTAGCGCCACTGACTCGTGGAGATCCCCGTGCAGTCACGACGGAAATAATCTGGACCCGTTGTCCAGTTGTGATGTTTTTAATTGCTGCCTGGGAATCTGCGGTGTTGTTATGCTGGAAAAGCAGGGTTATTTATTTATGTCGTGTTCAGGACGGACTTCAGTTTTAACATACATAATTGATTACTGTTTCTATACTGACTGGGATGTGTATTTACATCCCGAAAGGCGAGGGGAGGACAGGCTGCCCCTGTTTGTTCATTTATTTCAGGTTTCTTGTGTCTCGCTTATCATAGATCACAGTCATTCATGCTAAGTAAGGAACAGGAATTACATAAACATTCAAATGCACACCCGGCACTGACACTTTGGAAAATGTAATCACCATGAAACGTTACTAATTAACCAGAGGCTTGCGATAATAAATGAGATTTTTATTTCTTGTGAAAAAAGCGTAAGATCTGTAATTTCCTGCTGTTCAGTGCATTCCAAAGTGTGGACCCCACAGTGGAAATGGACGTCCGTGTGCTGTCTGTCGGCGGCCTCCCTGTGAGAGGGACAGCAGTGACCATCTAGGAACATAGGGCTGAAATAAATCTCTCAGATATTGTGGATCTCCATTATTTAAAACTTTAAAGACTAAAATTATTATTTTAACATACATGTGGCAGGGTTTTTTAAAAAAAAAAATTCAGACTTACCATTTTATTTAGCTCACATCTTTTCATTGGTAATTCAAAGCAAATTACATGCAGGCAGATTCCCTGTCCTCAGGGGTTTGTAATCTAAGTTTATACCTGAGGCAGTGGAGGGATGAAGTGACTTGCCCCAGGTCCCAAGCAGCAGCAGTGGGATTGGGATTCCCTGATTCGCAGCCTGTCGCTGTAACCAGTAGGCTAGTCCTCCGCTTCTGTTTTGGATCCAGACTTGTACAGGATCACAGCAGTGCTGCCTCCTGTTTGCATGCAAAAGCCTAACCCATTTCCCTGGTCAGTACTGGAGAGCTGCTGCCGGGAAGTAGCATGGCATGTTAAGGACTGAGGGTTGCTTCCACAGAGTCATGGAAAGGTAGGGCTGGAAGAAACCTCCAGACATCCTTCTGGTCCTTTCTCAGCCCTCGGGCAGCATCCACTGCACCTCAACCATTTCCGACAGTGTTTATCTAACTAATCTGCTCTTTAAGGCAGTCCAGTGACGGATTCCCCCCAACTCCCCGGGTAAACGTGTTTCTGTCGAAAGCTTTATGCAATATTAGTGTGTTGTCACTTTGGCAACTGAGCTCCAGAAAAGGCACTAGCAGAGCAGAAAATAGCTAGTGCAGTAAAGCAGGATGCCAAGACTATTTTGTAGATATGTCAGTCAAAAGAGGAAGTGCTGATAGTGGGATTGTAAAATGAAAAGGTAAAAAAAGAAGAACATGTGGAAGATGACAAGAAAAAAGAAGAATGCTAAAAAAAAAACAAAAAACTGTCCCTCTGGATATAGGAATGGTTCCAGAGCACTGGAGATGGGCCAGTGTCTCCTTTTATAAAAGTGGGAGTAAGCAGGAGGCTGGTATGCATGGGCTGGCTGATCTGACAGTGAGAGGATAAATTAAGTCACCTCAAAAAGAAAGGATGGTAGAGTGTCTTGAATCCATCAGATTACAGGATCCATGGCAGCATGGCCTTACCAGAGGGAGATTATGTCAAATAAATGTGGTTGTATTCTTTGACTGGGTGATCAACGATTTAGATGAGGGTAGATCAAGTTTTGTACATGTGTTAAATTTGAAATGCAAATAAATGAACCATTAATGAAAGATTTAGATGAGGAATGAGTGGTTACAAGTGTTGTACTTGGATTTCAGTAAGGCCTTCGAAACTGTCCCACACAGGAGGCTTATAAATAAGCTAAACAGCCTTGGATTCTGAGGTGGTGAGAAACAGATTGAGTGCTAAGTAAAGGCCAGTGCAAGGGGATTAGGGCACCCTAAGCGAGCCTTCTCCCTTGCGCCTCCACCCCCCTCCCCCCACCCTGTCTCGCTGCCAACCCCCAGTCTCAGCCCCAACTCCTACCACATTCTCATTCTCAATCACGCCTGCCAAGTGTGTGGTTTTCTGGGTTGCGAGCAGGTTGGGCACTGCTCGTGGCCTTCCAAATCTCCACTCCTCTTTACCGTTGCTTTTGGCCCCATATGGCTCGCACCCAGTGGTGTACCACGGGTCTCCGTCGCCCGGGGGTCAATGCCTTTGTGTGCCTCTCCAGCATCCCTCCCTTAATCCTTCTTGTACTAATGCTTAAGGCCACAGAAAATCAGTGGCATCTCTAGAGAGAAGAATTTGGGGGGGGGGAGCCAAAATGACATTTCTTCATCACGCCCACCTCCAAAGCATGTACCCTGCTTTAAAATTGCTTATGAAAAAAAAGTGTTAATAAAAAAGTCCAAGGGGGTATTCTGCGTAATTTTAAAAAGCTGGCCAGTTTCACATTATAAAATTATGTTGATAGCCTCATTCAACTAATTCTATATGGCTATGAGAGTGAAGTCTGGAATATATAGGAAGGGACAGAATGTCAATATAAATCCTGCGCCTCTAGTTCTGTAACTCTGTGCATCCACTGAAATTCCCCCAAACAATGGAGCTTGGATGTTTCCCTTACAGCTCATCATACTAAAAGATATTTTCAAATTCTGGTGTCACCTCACAGTAACAGAAGCACAAACACCTTCCACTGCCAGGCACATTGTCAACTAACACAAAACCCCGCAAAAATGACCCTCAAAATCTATACAGCAAACCTATTGTAACATAACAGTAGTAACACCAAGGACTCAAACAACAATAACCCTACCTGTGAAAAAGCAAGGGTAAATATTACACTGGGTGCTAGAATACCAATACACCACCTACTGAGGAAACAAAACAAACTTGATTGCTATAGATCCCTATACAGACACTACATGCTAGCAAAATCTCTCATCATGGTCACACACACAGGGCAGAGACAGACCCTCATCAAATACAGAATAAAGGATCAAAGACAAGACAAAAGGAATAAAGACAAGACAAAAACTGAAATGGAAACCCCAAGAAGCCAGATTCTATGTGTAACAATGGAAAAATAGAACGACCATTCCTCATAAAACAAAATCAAGAAACATAAAACATCAGTTATAATAGTAAAACCATATTAATAAAATAATATTTTAAAATTACTGATAAATAAATTTCTATTAATTATAATATACACATTTTTTTAAATTTTTCAAACACCAAATAAATATTTCAAAACAGCACATATATCAAATAACACCCATATATCAAATAACACTCTTGATTTCCAGTCACCCTGATATTGTTGAGGATTAGGAGGTTAGGGGAGAGCATGAACTGTATCCTCTCTCTCTCACACACATACTCACATGTCCATTCTCTCTCACACATACACTGTCACATACATACGCATTCATGCTCTTATATCCACCATTACCTCTTTCTCTTACAGACACTGACACACTCTCAGGCTCTAAGACCCTCTCTCCTCCCCCACACCCCCCACACACAAGCTCTTACTCCCCTGGATTCTCTCATACACACATGCTCTCAATCTCTCACTGGCTCCCTCACATACACACAAACACACCCAGGCAAGCTCCCAGTCATTCTCACACATACACACACACTGACCCCCAGGCAGGCTCCCATTCATTCTCACACCACTTCTTCCCCACCCTTCAGGTATGTACACATTCATTCTCATACACACAGAGACCCCCAGGCAGGCTCCAATTCATTCTCACACACACATACACCATACACAGGCAGGAACCTATTCTCACACTTACAGACTCCAGGGAAAACACCCATTCATTCTCATACACAAACACACCCTCACGCAGGCACTCATGCATTCACACACATACATCCCCAGGCAGACTCCCATTCAAACACATGCACACACTGAAGGCAGACCCCCCTCTCTTTCTTTTGCCAGCAACTTTGGAGCCTCTCTCATTCTTCTGTTACCGCTGTCACTGATGCCGGATGGCTATTGGGGAGGCGCCGATTGCTGCTATTGGCACCGAAGCCCATTCTGCTGCCTCCTCTGTGCAGGCCCTGCAGTACTAAAAATTTGCAGGGCTTCCACTTCCTCCATGAAGATCTTGTATATTGTGAGATTAGCATAGAGAAAGTGCTACTCTTGCACATTCCCAAAGATTACATGTGCCAGATCACTAAAAAGTAAATTTTTTTTTACCTTTGCTGTCTGATCTTAGTTTTCTAATTGGTTGGTCACAGGATTTTTTTCCACCTTCCCTTTTTTGTTTTTTGCCAATTCCTTTTACATTATCTTTTTTTCTATTTCTTTTCTCTCCATCTGTCTTCCTCCCTCAAACACACAGTCAGGTTCTCATTCTCACATACTTTCTCTCTCTCACACACACTCTCAGGCTCTCATTCTCACACATAGTCTCTCTCACACATACACACACACACAAAGTCTCTCACACTCACATGCTGTCTTACGCACCCACAACTCTCACTCTTACATGCTCTCTCTCATACAATCATACATACACAGGATCTCTCACTCTCGCATGCTATCTTGCTCAAGCACAGGCTCTCACTGTCACATGCTGTCTCTCTCACACACACCGAGGCTCTCACATGCTGTCTCTGCAAACATTCAGGTCCTCAATCTCACACACACACAATTTGCCTAGTGCTTCCACCGGCCCTGGTGCTAAGCAACAGAGGCTATGAGGAATGGACTTCACTACAAAGAAATGGGGCTATCAGTGGAGAGCCTCGGTCCTGCTCTTCAGTGTTCTCATCAGCGATATTGCAGAGGTGTCAGGTTATGGCCCCTTCCAGACATAAATATAGTTCTGCTTCATATTCAATACATGGGTTTTACCTACAGACACAGATTTTCTTTACAACTCGCACAACCTTTAATTCAGCAATCTAGTACTCACGGTGGGTGTTTTTCCAGATCTGGACACACCAAATAACTTCACTGGTATTCCCCATTCAGAGCCCAAGCTTACCCTGCAGCAGTTGAGCCTCGCCTTCCAACTCCGCCGTAAAGCCCCCAGCCATCAGCTGCTCTGAACACACCTACACCCTCCCCAGGAACCTTTTTTTTTTTGAGTCTTCCAAGGATGAATCTGAATCCTCAGAGGCATGGCCATGTTCTAGGATAAAACAGGTCTGAGGCTGCTTTAGTTTGAACCATTCTTTATAGCCTCACTAGCAATACACCTACCTTCCACCTGGCAGACCCTGCTTCAAGGCTTTCTAAAAACCCTTTTCTTCCCCCCTGACAGGAGTGGTTAGAAAGAAAGGGTTTGTCTTTGTACAAAGAGCACTAAGATCTGCAGCAAAGTGGACACACCAGACAGAGCAATAAAAATGAGCAATCTGAGGAATTTTGAGAAATGATGAACCGTATAACAACAAAGATTTAATTCAGAAAAAGTGTAGAGTCGTGCATTTGAGGTACAGTAAATCCAAGAGAGTGGGGCACTGATGTACACCAGGGACGACAGAGTTCTCGGGGGTGATTGTATCTGATGATCTTAAAAGGTCTGTGAACAATGTAACAAGGAAGGAGCAAGAGGAATGTTGGGACGCATAAGGAGAAGTAAGGGGTGGTGATACCTCCTTGCAAATCATTGGTGAGACCTCCCGGAACACCGTGTCCCGTTCTGGAGGCTTAAGGAGATAATTTTTAAAAGGAGTTAGACGTGGAAATGTAACATACTATCATAGGAATTTTAAAAAGCCATCTACGCACGTAAAGTGCCCTTACACACGTGCATATCCTATGGACTATTCAGTGCCATATATTGTAGCAATTTTCAAAAGCCCACTTACATGGCTAAAGTGCATTGTCATGTGTAAAACCCAATTTTAAGCGTGTAAGTGCTTTTGAAAACCAGGCCCTAAATCTCCAAAATGCCATAGACAGAGTAGAGGCAGTTCAGAGAAGAGTTACCAAAATGGGTGAGAATAGACGCCATAAGTCCCAAGAAATGAGACTCAAGGACCCAATATGGTGTACCTTAGAAGTGAGGAAGGGGAGGGGAATTTGATGAGGCATTCAAAGGCATAATTCCCCAGAATTGTGCATGCTTTCAGAGGAAAGGGGTCATAACATGAGGCTCAAAGTGGACAGACGCAGGAGTTAAATAAGGAAATACCTCTTCGCAGAAAGGGTGAATGGGGCATGGAACAGCCTCTCTTCAGAGGTGATGGAGGGAAGGAAGAACAGTAGCAGAATTCAAGAAAACATGAGATAAGGAAAGAGAGAGCTGTTAGTCAGGAGAGAATGAAGGCAACGCTAATGATCAAGTAGGCTCTGCGGTACTGCAGCAGGAAAGGCTGATGGCAAGCTATAAGGGCCTGGTCTGTATGTATTTGCCATCATATTCTGTGTTTCTGTGGCATGATATAGTGCATTTAGCAGCTATGAGTAAATCCTTCATGCAACGTGCAGCACATCTTGTACCAGTCACCTCTGATAGCCAGCAGAACAGAAAAAGAACATCATGCAGTGCAGGCCTTGTCCTTTTCTCCCCCTTTAATGCAGTGTAAGCCTAGACTTGAATGCATACCATGAGTTACCCACACTGAAATGGAGCAGAACTTTGGAGCCTCGTAAGCAGAGGTGTTGTCTGGAGCACAGTTTTTTCCATGATGACTTCACTAATACGTTCCCTCCCCCCACCACCACCGCCATACTGGATTTTTTTCATAGTGCTTTGTATGGTTGTGATGTGCTTGAAGAAGATGCAGAGATGATAACAGACATATTGGTTTGTATAGATAGGATAGCAACATCTTCTCACCCTCCTGTAGTTCCAGGCATATCATGCACAGACTGTATATACCCAGGTATGTTTTTTGTTTATTACCGTTGCTTGTGTATATATTTATATGTGTGTGTGTGTGTGTGTGTGTGTGTGAGTGTCATGGAATAGGAGGCGATGTCCTTTCGTGGATTACAAACTGGTTAAAAGACAGGAAACAGAGAGTAGGATTAAATGGTCAATTTTCTCAGTGGAAAAGGGTTAACAGTGGAGTGCCTCAGGGATCTGTACTTGGACCGGTGCTTTTCAATATATATATCAATGATCTGGAAAGGAATACGACGAGTGACGTTATTAAATTTGTGGACAATACAAAATTATTCAGAGTAGTTAAATCACAAGCGGATTGTGATACATTACAGGAGGACCTTGCAAGACTGGAAGATTGGGCATCTAAATGGCAGATGAAATTTAATGTGCAAGGTGTTGCATATAGGGAAAAATAACCCTTGCTGTAGCTACACGATGTTAGGTTCCAAATTAGGAGCTACCACCCAGGAAGAAGATCTAGGCATCATAGTGGATGATACTTTAAATCGTCGGCTCAGTGTGCTGCAGCAGTCAAAAAAGCAAACAGATTGTTAGAAATTATTAGGAAGGGAATGGTTAATAAAACAGAAAGTGTTATAAAGTCTGTACCGCTCCATGGTGAGACCGCACCTTGAATACTGTGTACAATTCTGGTCGCCGCATCTCAAAAAACATATAGTTGTGATGGAGAAGGTACAGAGACGGGCAACCAAAATGATAAAGGGGATGGAACAGCTCCCATATAAGGAAAGGTGGAAGAGGTTAGGGCTGTCCAGCTTGGAGAAGAGATGGCTAAGGGGGATATGATAGAGGTCTTTAAGATCATGAGAAGTCTTGAACGAGTAGATGTGAATCAGTTATTTACACTTTCGGATAATGGAAGGACTAGAGGGCATTCCATGAAGTAGCAAGTAGCACATTTAAGACTAATGAGAGAAAATTATTTTTCACTCAACGCACAATTAAGCCCTGGAATTTGTTGCCAGAGGATATGGTTAGTGCAGTTAGTGTAGCTGGGTTCAAGAAAGGTTTGGATAAGTTCTTGGAGGAGAAGTCCATTAACTGCTATTAATCAAGTTTACGTAGGGAAAAGACACTGCTATTAATTGCATCAGTAGCATGGGATCTTCTTAGTGTTTGGGTAATTGCCAGGTTCTTGTGGCCTGGTTTGGCCTCTGTTGGAAACAGGATGCTGGGCTTGATGGACCATTGGTCTGACCCAGCATGGCAATTTCTTATGTTCTTACATATATACTGTATATAATCCTAAAGATTATTTAAAAGTTCCATTATGCATAGCTTATGTTTCTATTGCTTATTATTATTGTTATTATTATTTTTACTATTACTTTTACTCTTATTATTATTATATTATAGTGTATTTCTAATGTTCCACTTGTCCATTGTTTCCGCATGTTCATTGTAACTCATGTTTCATTGTATCCACCCTTTGGCGACAGTTCAGTTTCATGTAAACCGGTGCAATATGTATCCTATACAGGAAATTAAAAATAAAAAAAAAAATAATAAATAAATAAAAATAACCACATGCAGGGGAATATAAAATAAATGAATGAGTGATGGTGCATTGTGGAGGCTGACAGAATTTTCTGTGTTTAAATATCACAAAAATGGTCAGGCAGATGGTGTAGTGGACCTGACATAGAAAATTAGAAATGACGGTAGAAGAAGACCAACAGGCCCATCCAGTCTGCCCAGCAAGCTTTCACACTTATTTTCTCATACTTATCTGTTACTCCGACCGCTGAGTTCAGGGCCCTTATTGGTAATTTTTTATTCTAATTTCCTTCCACCCCTGCCATTGATGCAGAGAGTAGTGTTGGAGCTGCATCAAATTGAAGTATAAAGCTTAATGTTTGATGGTATTAACCGTCGTATCAAGCAAGTTACCCCGATGTTTGTATACTCATACTGCTCAGATCAATGCCTTGTTAGATGTTGTCTAGATGTACATCCTTTTTCTTCATTCCCCCTGCCATTGAAGCAGTGAGCTGCGCTGGATATGCATTCACAGTTAAGTATCAGGCTTAATTTCTTTAGGGGTAGTAACCGCCGCAATAAGCAAGCTACTCCCACACTTATTTGTTTACCGATACTGTGCAGTTCAGTCCTTGTTGGTTGTTGTCTGAATATAAATCCTGTTTTCTTCATTCCTCCTGCCATTGAAGCAGTGAGCTACGCTGGATATGCTTTCCAAGTGAAGTAACAGGCTTAATTGGTTCAGGGTAGTAACCACCGCAACAAGCAAGCTACTCCCACGCTTATTTGTTTACCCAGACTGTGCTACCTTGTTAGTTGTTGCCTGAATGCAAATCCTCATTTCCACAATTCCTCTTGCCGTTGAAGCATAGAGCAATGTTGGAGTCGCATTAACCATGTGAACGTTTGTTGAGTAAGGGTATTAATCACCAGGTAGTAGCCGTCATTCCCGCCAGCCACCCCCATACCTCTTCTCTTCATTCCCATCCTCCAGGCTTTATGGATCCACATTGTTTACCCCACACCCCTTTGAAATCCTTCACAGTTTTGGTCTTCACCACTTCCTCCGGAAGAGCATTCCAGGTATCCACCACCCATAGGTGAGGGCTGTATTCTGTCTTTCCTCCCTTCCTCCTCTAAAACTATTTGATTGCATTGCTATAGCAGCAACCTAAACAAATAGGGGCGGATTTTCAGAGCCCTGCTCGCCTAACTCCGCCCAAAACCGGGCGGATTTAGGCGAGCAGGGCCCTGCGCGCCGGTGAGCCTATTTTACATAGGCCTACCGGCGCGCGCAGAGCCCCGGGACTCGCGTAAGTCCCGGGGTTCTCCGAGGGGGGCGTGTCGGGGGCGTGTCGGGGGCGGGCCCTGTCATCGCGGCGTTTCGGGGGCGTGTCGGCAGCGTTTTGGGGGCGGGTACAGGGGCGTGGCTACGGCCCGGGGCGGTCCGGGGGCATGGCCGCGCCCTCCGTACCCGCCCCCAGGTCGCGGCCCGGCGCGCAGGAGGCCCGCTCGCGCGCGGGGATTTACTTCTCCCTCCGGGAGGCGTAAATCCCCGGAGAAAGGTAAGGGGGGGGTGTAGACAGGGCCGGGCGGGTGGGTTAGGTAGAGGAAGGGAGGGGAAGGTGAGGGGAGGGCGTTAGAGGATTCCCTCCAAGGCCGCTCCGATTTCGGAGCGGCCTTGGAGGGAACGGGGGTAGGCTGCGCGGCTCGGCGCGCGCCGGCTATACAAAATCGATAGCCTTGCGCGCACCGATCCAGGTTTTTAGCAGATACGCGCGGCTCCGCGCGTATCTACTAAAATCCAGCGTACTTTTGTTTGCGCCTGGAGCGCAAACAAAAGTAGGCCTATTCGCGGAGTCTGAAAATCCGCCCCATAGTTATTAGTATTCAATCTTTTCACACAATTATTCCCAGCTATAGTCTCAGCAGTACAGATCAGCAAATTCCTTAGTAATTCCCACAAAAATGTTGTGGTCCATAAGTCCCCAAAGAGGTCACTGGACACTACTTAGGAGCCTAGAAATTAAACTCTGATTCCCATAGTGTCATGGCTAGGTAAACCAGCAGACCCTGTTGAATACTGGATGCAATCTCTCAGGTCTTACTGCAGAGGAGAGCCAACTCCCATTCTGAGCACAAGCTTATATTGATCAAGGCACATTTCCCCTAGAAGTTCACCCTCACCCCTTTAAAAAGGCTACTAGGAATCAGGCCACACTCGTTCTGTAATAGGAAAATCTTTACATAACCAAAAGTAGAGGTTAAGTGTCAACATTTAAGATCAAAATAAGGAACACATTTATATATATTTATATATATATGTATACACACACACACACACACACACATGTATATAGACCCTCAGTCTGGCCCTATATATTTCTAGTAGTGGTTGCATGGAACAGCCTCTCCATGGAGATGGTGAAGATGGACAATATCTGAATTCAAGAAAGCATGGGACAAATACAGAGGATCTCTCAGGGAGTGATAGGAGTTATAAAGTTAAATAGTTGGTATGGATGGGCAGATTCGATAGGCCGTATGGTCTTTTTCTGCCATCATGTTTCTCTGTTTGTGTACAACAACACAACTACCTACAGCACATTTCTCAGAATATCAAGTTGGACTACGTACTGACATAACATCAACATCGTTTATCTGTGTCATGCTTTTCTATCATGAGAGTTCAAAGCGCGCTGCATCCAATTTTGGCTGAGTAATAAGGATCAGGGACATTGGTGCATCAGAGGATTACAATTTGCAAGCAATAGCAGATGTGTGTATTTATTTATTAGTTTGTAAATTTATGTGTTAGCATTTCATATTCTGCCTTTTCCTAAAGGTAGGCCCAAGGCGGATTCTGTAAAGTAACAAGGCATTGAATACATAAGTGATGGATACATACAGATATGATATACAGATATGAGGCAAATTGCAAATAAATATGTAAGAAGTGGAGTGCATTAGGAAGTGGGCGCATTGGGTATAAATTGCATATATATAGTCAAGAAGTAGATTAAACATTTACTAAGCCATGGCATTACTGCCACATGGAAAAGTACCCAGGGATTCACTAAACTGTAGTACCAAGTACTGCAATTTAGTGAATCATGTAGTACTTTTCTGTGCTTTGCCGCAGTCAGGAACTTCCCGTGTTCCTGGCCACTGCAACATGGGATGGCGGCCCCTGTCCTGGGCCACTATATTTTTAAGGGGCCACATTGCCCCAGAACCCGTGCCCCTCCCCCATTTCTTATGTCAAAAAAATCCCTCTATACCTCCAGCTGACGATTGCAAAAAAATTCCTAAGTAGAAGCAACTGCCCTCTTGTGGCATTTTGCCCCCTTGGATCACTCTCCTCAGCTTACTTGTAAGCCTAATGGCCTAGTCAGGACAGGAGCAATCTCCACTCACTCCTTTCCCGCCGGTGCCATTTTTCAAAATGGTGCCAGCTGATCCCAGGTGTTCCTTTTCACCCCTCCTCTGCCCCCCAGAAGGGCATGAGTGAGCAGGGATCACTCCTGCCCATTCTAGACCACAGGCTTTCAAGTCAGGGGGGTTCCGGGGTCACATTGATGCATGGGGGGCAGGCCCACGTGGGTCTAGGATGACACATTTTTTGGGTTATTTTTGCAGTGGTTTGGAGGTGCAAGGGAAGGGGTGGGAAAGTTTTTCCACTGGATCCTCAAGAATTGTATTTATAAGGCAGAAGGAGTCTGGTGAAATTCGAGGCCTTTAAACTCCAACCCAGAGAGCACTGGAACAGTCATTAGCGTTCAGCGAATAACAAGGCTTGGAAACTTCAATGCAAGCCACGTTATTTGCTTCTCATTATAATGAGCTTCGTGCACATATTTGCATGCAACAACTCATTACCATATCCACATTATGCTAGATTTGTGGACAAGGAAATAACATGCCACAGTTTCATATTTTGCTTATTATTTGTGCGCTAACATGTTTTAGTGTGCGGTAAACACAGTTTACCTCATGCTATCACATTAGAACACTTTAGTAAACAGACCCCATAGTACCAAAACATGGTAGATGACAACCAAAGAAGACCAACTGGCCCTCCATTCTGCCCAATTGTACCATATTTAGAGGCAAACAAGAAAAGAAACGATTGTTGAGCTAGATTTGCTAAGTATTTCTCCAATGGACACATCTGAAGAAGAAAATGACGTGCTCTAGAAAGTTCTTACCCGCCATCTTTGAATAATTCCAGTGTTGGACCAAAAAAAAGTATCACCACCTGCTAAAAATCTCAGACACAGATTGGGAGACACCCACAGTTGCAGGCTGTCATGTGCGTGGCATAAAGACTGGACACCTTATCTTATGTCCCTAGCCCCATTTTATTTTATTGCCTTTCCTGAGATTGCTGCTCAGCTTTGCATGTTGTGTTCCGGTTTTCAGATAGGTCACTGTGCTACCAGTTTGGTTTCCTGAGGTCGATCAGGACATCAGCACTCCAACTTACTGCCTGCACCAAAGAGAGGATATTCTTACAATCTTCCTAAAGTTTGCCCAAGGAATGTAATTAGCAAGGACAAAAGAACAGATAAAGGGGAAGTCATCACAGTTTTATTTGTTCTAGTTACCGGGAGAGTTACCATAGAATATTTTGTCAGCTTTAAATCCTGCAAGCAATTTTACAGCTGGAACGGAAAGGGATGGAGAAGTAGCACCGGATCATAAATTACAACGTGGCATATTTCACACTTGGTGCCATCACTAGCAAGCATTTGTGACAGCTTTGCAGAGACTGATAGCTGTGGCCTGGAATTGAATTGGAGATGTAGGCTTCTTGGGGTAGATTGTATCACATAGGGAATCACCTTCTTGGTTTTAAGGCATGAAAATGATAAACCCGGTGTAAGCTTATGCGATACTGATACTCTGACAAGCAGGAATTTCTGCAGGTCTCAGCTACTGCAGGACTCGGCTCAGCTACCGCAGGACTCGGCTCACCTCAGCTCAGGACTCAGCTCAGCTCAGCTACTGCAGTACTCAGCTCAGCTCAGGACTCAGCTCAGCTCAGCTCAGGACTCAGCTCAGCTACCGAAGTGCTCAGCTCAGCTACTGCAAGACTCAGCTCAGCTCAACTCAGAACTCAGCTCACTCCGCTACCGCAGTACTCTGCTCAGCTCAACTCAGGACTCAGCTCAGCTCAGCTACCGCAGGACTCGGCTCAGCTCAGCTACTGCAAGACTCAGCTCAGCTCAACTCAGGACTCAGCTCAGCTACTGCAGGACTCGGCTCAGCTCAGGACTCAGCTCAGCTTAGGACTATGCTCAGCTCAGCTACCACAGGACTCCGCTCAGCTCAACTCAGGACGCAGCTCAGCTACCGAAGAACTTAGCTCAGTTCAGCTACTGCAAGACTCAGCTCAGCTCAACTCAGGACTCAGCTCACTCAGCTACCGCAGTACTCGGCTCAGCTCAACTCAGGACTCAGCTCAGCTACCACAGGACTCAGCTCAGCTCAGCTACCGCAGGACTCGGCTCAGCTCAGCTACTGCAAGATTCAGCTCAGCTCAACTCAGGACTCAGCTCAGCTCAGCTACCGCAGTACTTGGCTCAGCTCAGGACAGCTCAGCTAAGCTTCCACAGGACGCAGCTCAGCTACCGAAGAACTTAGCTCAGTTCAGCTACTGCAAGACTCAGCTCAGCTCAACTCAGGACTCAGCTCAGCTCAGCTACGGCAGGACTCGGCTCAGCTCAGCTACTGCAAGACTCAGCTCACCTCAGCTCAGGACTCAGCTCAGCCCAGCTACTGCAGGACTCGGCTCAGCTCAGGACTCAGCTCAGCTCAGGACTATGCTCAGCTCAGCTACTGCAGGACTCAGCTCAGCTCAACTCAGGACTCAGCTCAGCTACCGAAGAACTTAGCTCAGTTCAGCTACTGCAAGACTCAGCTCAGCTCAACTCAGGACTCAGCTCACTCAGCTACCGCAGTACTCGGCTCAGCTCAACTCAGGACTCAGCTCAGCTACCACAGGACTCAGCTCAGCTCAGCTACCGCAGGACTCAGCTCAGCTCAGCTACTGCAAGATTCAGCTCAGCTCAACTCAGGACTCAGCTCAGCTCAGCTACCGCAGTACTTGGCTCAGCTCAGGACAGCTCAGCTAAGCTTCCACAGGACTCGGCTCAGCTCATCTCAGGACTCAGCTCAGCTACTGCAGGACTTGGCTCAGCTCAACTCAGGACTCAGCTCAGCTACTGCAAGACTCAGCTCAGCTACCACAGTACAGGGCTCAGCTCAACTACCGCAGTACTCGGGTCAGCTCAGGACAGCTCAGCTCAGCCTCCGCAGGACTCGGCTCAGCTCATCTCAGGACTCAGCTCAACTACTGCAGGACTCAGCTCAGCTCAAGTCAGGACTCAGCTTAGCTACTGCAAGATTCAGCTCGGCTCAACTCAGAGCTCAGCTCAGCTACCACACTACAGGACTCAGCTCAGCTACCGCAGGTCTCGGCTCAGCTCAGGATAGCACAGCTCAACTACCGCAGGACTCAGCTCAGCTCAGGACTCAGCTCAGCTACCACAGGACTCGGCTCAGCTCATCTCAGGACTCGGCTCAGCTACCACAGGACTCAGCTCAGCTCAGGACTCAGCTCAGCTACTGCGGGACTCAACTCAGCTACCGCAGGACTCTGCTCAGCTCAACTCAGGAGTCAGCTCAGCTACTGCAGGACTCAGCTCAGCTCAGGATAGCACAGCTCAACTACCGCAGGACTCGGCTTAGCTCAGCTCAGGACTCAGCTCAGCTACCGCAGGACTCGGCTCAGCTCATCTCAGGACTCGACTCAGCTACCGCAGGACTCAGCTCAGCTCATGACTCAGCTCAGCTACCGCAGGACTCGGCTCAGCTACTGCAAGACTCAGCTCAGCTCAGAACTCAGCTCAGCTACCACAGGACTCGGCTCAGCTCAGCTACTGCAAGACTCAGCTCAGCTCAGGACTCGGCTCAGCTACCGCAGGACTCAGCTCAGCTCAGGACTCAGCTCAGCTACCGCAGGACTCAGCTCAGCTACTGCAAGACTCAGCTCAGCTCAGAACTCAGCTCAGCTCAGCTACTGCAGGACTCGGCTCAGCTCAGCTACTGCAAGACTCAGCTCAGCTCAGGACTCAGCTCAGCTACTGCAGGACTCAGCTCAGCTACCGCAGGACTCGGCTCAGCTCATTTCATGACTTAGCTCAGCTACCGCAGGACTCGGCTCAGCTACTGCAAGACTCAGCTCAGCTCAGGACTCAGCTCAGCTACTGCAGGACTCAGCTCAAGTCAGGACTCAGCTCAGCTACTGCAAGACTCAGCTTGGCTCAACTCAGAGCTCAGCTCAGCTACCACACTACAGGACTCAGCTCAGCTACCGCAGGTCTCAGCTCAGCTCAGGATAGCACAGCTCAACTACCGCAGGACTCACCTCAGCTCAGGACTCAGCTCAGCTACCGCAGGACTCGGCTCAGCACATCTCAGGACTTGGCTCAGCTACCACAGGACTCAGCTCAGGACTCAGCTCAGCTACTGCAGGACTCAGCTCAGCTACCGCAGGACTCGGCTCAGCTCAACTCAGGACTCAGCTCAGCTACTGCAAGGCTCAGCTCAGGACTCAGCTCAGCTACTGCAGGACTCAGCTCAGCTACCGCAGGACTCGGCTCAGCTCAGCTACTGCAAGACTCAGCTCAGGACTCAGCTCAGCTGAGCTACCGCAGGACTCGTCTCAGCTCAGCTCTCTGCCTGAATTCAGACCTGCATTTCACGGGAAGGTCGCAGATATCCTATCAGGAGGGGTTTCACATGTTGATGGAACCGGGCAGGCTGGGTGGATCATTTGGTCCTTTTCTGCCATCATTTCTATGTTTCTATTAGCTTGCCCTGCACTTTCAGGGGGTAGCAATGTAGCCTTTTCAGTTTAAACGCTGATATGCTATTATCCTTTCAGATATCTGAAGGTCTGTATCATATCTCCCCTGCACCTCCTCTCTTCCATGGTGTACATATTCATGTCCTTCAGTCCCTCTTCAAAAGTCTTCCAATGCTGACCGCTCACCATTTTTGTTGCTCTTTTTTTGACCGCCTCTGTCCTGTCTTTATCCTTTTTGTGATATGGGCATCAGTACTGAATGCAGTACTCCAGGTGAGGCCTCACCAAGGACCTGTACAAGGGCATTATCACTTCTTTTTTCTTACTGGTTATTCCTCTCTCTATGCAGCCCAGCATTCTTCTGGCTTTAGCTATCACCTTGTCACATTGCTTTGCCATCTTTAGATCATCAGACACTATCACACTAAGTCTTTCTCCCAATCCATGCATATTAATCTTTCACCGCCCATCACATAAAGCTATTTTGGATTGCCGCACCCCAGATGCATGACTCTGCACTTCTTGGCATTGAATCCAAGCTGCCAAATCTTCAACCACTCTTCAAGTTTTCATTCTCTCTACTCCTTCAGGCGTAACCACTCTGTTGCAGATCTTAGTAACATCTTCAAACAGACAAACATTACCTTCTATCTCTTCCGCCAGATCGCTCACAAAGATATTGAACAGAATCAGTCCCAAAACCAGTCCCCGTGGCACCACGTAACACCGTTCTTTATTCAAAGTAGGTTCCATTTTTAATTACACGCTGCCTGCTGTCAGTCAACCAGCTTGCAATCCACAATACTGCCTTGGCACCCACTCCCAAGCTTCTCATTTTGTTCACAAGTCTTCTGTGTGAGACCGTATCAAAAGCTGTACTAAAATCCAAGTAAATCACATCGAGCGCCCTTCCTTGATCCAACTCTCTAGTCACCCAATCAAAAAAATCAATTAGATTTGTCTGACAGGACCTTCCCCTGGTGAATCCATGCTGCTTTGTCGAGCAACCCATCGGATTGTAGATAGTTCACTATTCTTTCCTTCAGCAGAGTCTCCATTAATTGTCCCTCCATTGAGTTGAGGCTAACCAGCCTGTGGTTTCCAGCCTCCTCTCTGCTCCCACTCTTGGGAAGCGGGACCACCACTGCTGTTCTCCAATCTTTCAGCACCACTCCCGTTTCTAGGGATCTATTGAACAGGTCCTTTAGCAGACCTGCCAGCACATCTCTGAGCTCCCTCAGCATCCTGGGATGTACCTCATCCGGCCCCATGGCTTTGTCCATTTTCAGTTTTCCTAGCTTTTCCCATATAAGAACAGAAGTACTTAAGAAATTGTCATACTGGGTCAGACCAAGGTCCATCAAGCCCAGCACCCTGTTTCCAACAGAGGCCAAACCAGGCTACAGAACCTGGCAAGTACCCAAACATTAGATAGATCCTTTGTTATTAATGCCAGTAATAGCAGAGCCCATTGCCTAAGTCAACTTGATTAATACCAGTTAATGGACTTCGCCAAGAACTTATCCAAACCTTTTTTAAACCCAGCTACACTAACTGTACTAACCACATCCTCTGGCAACAAATTCCAGAGCTTAATTGTGCATTGAGTGAAAAATAATTTTCTCTGATTAGTTTTAAATGTGCTACTTGCTAACTTCATGGACTTCCCCCTAGTCTTTCTATTATCAGAAAGAGTAAATAACTGATTCACATCTACTCGTTCAAGACCTCTCATGATTTTAAAGACATCACTTCTCCAAGCTGAACAGCCCTAACCTCTTTAGCCTTTTCTCATAGGGGAACTGTTCCATCCCCTTTATATTCTCTTCTGTAAACGGAGTTTCATCTACTTCACCCTAATCCACAGTCTTGTTAATTAGCAATGATCCTTCTCCAAGGTTTACTTTAGTGAACACTAAACTGAAGTATTTGTTTAATATTTTGGCCATTTCTTCGTCTCTCTCCACACATTGCTCTTAGTCACCTTTCAATTTCACTATACCACTTCGGACCTTTCTCTGATATATCTGAAAAATGTTTTGTCACCTCGCTTTACCTCTTTGGCTATCCTTTCTTCCGCCTGACATTTTGCTTTCTTGATTTATTTCTTCGTCTCCCTCAGTTTCACCAGATATTCTTCCCTGTCTTCTTCTTTTTGGGATCCTTTATATTTCTTAAACACTGTTCTTTTTGCTTTTTATCAGCCACCTCCTTTGAGAACCAGATCAGTTCCTTATTTCTCTTGCTTTTCTTTACTTTTCTAACATATAGATTTGTTGCCTTTTTAATTGCTCCTTTCAGTTTGGCCCACTGTTGTTCTACTTCTCTCATTTTCTCCAAGTCTTCTAGTTCTACCTCCAGGTACGTCCCCATTTCAACAAAGTCCATATTTTTGAAATTCAAAATTCAGGTCTTCGTGTGACTTCTCTGTATCCTATTTGCGATATCAAACGATACCGTTTGATAATCGCTGGTGCTGAGGTGGGCACCCACCCGGACATTAGAGACATTATCCCCATTAGTGAGCACTAGGTTGAGTATAACTCCCTCCCTCGTGGGTTCCATTACTATTTGTTTGAACAGAGCCCCTTGCACGGCATCTGCTCTCTCTCTACTTCTGGTAGATTCAGAAGGGATTCTCCAGTCTATGTCCGGCAGATTAAAATCTCCAACAAACAACACTTCTCCCAGAACTCAGTGCAACTGCCTAAACAAAGCAAAATAGGATTCAGGAAGGTTTTTTCCACTGAACAACAATATAAGTCATTGCCTCTTGCCTTGTTGTGCACTAGGCACAATAATTAAAATCCTAATTTCAGCATTGCTTTTGCAGGTGCATTACATACTAGAATGAGCTTCCCTATTGATCTCACATATTGCCGAGTTATAAAGCTACAGGACCAGACTGAGGGTTGGAAAGGAGAGCCGAGGGTTCTGTAGCTCCAGGCTTCGTCCTATTCCATGGCCTTCTGGCCTCAACTGTACATGCTCTGTCTGTCATGCAAATGTTGGAACATGTTTGTGCTGTCACTACAGAGAAAAAGAATGAAAATCTGGATTGCAAATAAATGAAAAGTTCATTGCTCGGATGCTGTTATCACTTTGGCATGCACAGCTCTGGTTCTGATATTATTGTAACTCATCCAGTATTTTGCCCATTTCATGCTGGCAGAGTTTTATGCTGTGACCTGGGTTCTTAAATCATTAGTATCATTGCCACTTATTAATTTGCATATTTTTTTTTATTTTATAGAAACTGTGAAGTAATGTTGACACACTGGCATATTATTTCATTTTAGCAATATCTGTGAAAGGAAAGGGGAGGAAGTCTAAATAATTTGCCTCCAACCTTCCCCTTCCCCAGTACCAAACCACAGATTTTGTTAATGTGACCCTCCCAACCTATATAAAAAAAAAATTACATTAGACCATCAAAGTAATTAAGGAAGAATGCCGAAACAGGTTCTGGAGTAATTTTGTGGTTGGATTTTAATTGTCACTCAGATGGCTTTTTTTTATTTCCTCTATGGGTCTGAAAAGAAAGCATGATAGGATTCTTGGATCTGAACCTTTTTTCTTTTTCTACAGGAGAAGAGCTGTGCACGGGGCTTATACTGGGCTGTGCCTTGGACTGTCCTTTCGGCTTCCAGACTGACATCCACAACTGTGAGATCTGCCAGTGCCGCCCACGGCCCAAGAAATGCAAGCCAATCATGTGCGACAAACACTGTCCTCTCGGATACCTGTAAGTATTCACATAACTTCACTGTTGTTAGCAATACACTTGTTTTTAACTAGTGACAGAGTAAATACCACTTGGCCCATCCAGCTTGCCCACTTTTCCTAGTCCATGCTGCTAAGGGAACAGTGGATTCCAGCAGCCAGCCATAGAATCTTGAGCATGACCTCTGGCGCTTTTTCTCAGGTCACGTTTGTGCTGACCCCCTCCCTGATTTATTCTCTGCCATTCAGCGGAGATGAGCTTGCAAGTTCCCTGTCTGATCATGTGATGCAATAATGTAAGTGCTAAGGAATTTCAGTGCACGCCACCACCTGAGATTCCCTTTCCCCAATCTTCCCTGCAGGGTCCAAATAGTGAAATCAACCTTTAGTCCACTCTACAGGTTGCAATTCCTCTGGTGGGTCCTCTCTGCGGTGTCCTAGAATTATACTTCTGGAACCCAAATATCTGGTGACGTAATTCACTGCCACCAGTACAGGTTCAGTTATATCCACTGCCGAGCTCTTAAAAAGGAGTGTGTATGATCAGCACTGGAATTAACGAAGCCCTTTTTCTCGGTTATAGATGGCGCTAGCTGATAGACTGGACACACCCTGCAGTATCATGTTGCCTGTTCAGATATTCCCCGTGTATAGAATTTTTGCAGCGGTCTCACAAGGGTACTAGCATAACCCCTATGTCTAGCCATCTTAATCTCCACTCTTCTCTTATCCTCTGTTGCATGTTACACCACTTTCTGTTCTTTCTTGACAGCCTGTCCTTCATTTACAGCCACTTAGTCAAAACAAAGCGAAGTCTTCATCATTTGAGTTGAAGTATTCTTTGAATACATGAGCTATATTTTTTAGGAGCAAAAGTATGAATTCAGGGCTACAGGGACACCCAATTAATGATAATTATGAAGCAATCAGGATAACTGAATTTTAGAGTTATTACATCCATAATAACATAGTAAATGACAGCAGAAAAAGACCAGTCCAGTCAGGCCCAGTTACTCCTGACCACACGGTAGTACGATTTTTTCTTCCAGATTTATCCTGTATGAAATAGCATCTACCAAAGTAATTTGTAGACCGGTCAGGTCCTGCCATTTTGAAGTTTTAAAGGCAGATTATTAGTTTATAGGGGTGTGCAGCCCCCATACATGCACCAGCTGCTGCTGAGACCTGCACCAGTCCAACTTCACTATAGCGAGAGTCTCAGGGTCAACCAGTGACATATTGTAAAGAGTCCTCGGAGGGGTAGGAGACAAGTGGGCATCTATCTTGCCCCTTTTACCAACCAGGATCTCCATGGAAGGGCCAGGGTAGTTCCCAGCACCTTTGTTTGGGGGAGGGGGGGTTTGTAGGATCCGGCGACATTTTTTTTTTGGGGGGGGGGGTATGTTCCCAGGACTTGGCCACATTTTGGACAGCAGCCTTCATTAGGCTGTAGGAAGGCATCCTTCAGTAGTGCTCTGCCAGCTTGCACAGTAAAAACAAACAGTTTTGGCTTGTTTACACATTGCTGGGATTTTTCTTATTATTTCTGTCACAGAAATGAATGAATTGAGTATAAGTATATTTGCAACAGGTTCAGTTGGAAGAGGATGAAAGTTTCACTTTTAAAAATAAAATGTAAAAGTCTTCCCCCAAAACAATTCACCTTTCTTGTGTCTGTTTTACTTCTCTGCAATTATAGCTAAGTGCTTTTTCCCTTTCTCTGGTCACTGAGGATTCTTTTCTGTGTTCTTTCTTTCTCCCTTGATCTTGTAATGTTTTGACCTGCTCTTTTTTTGGCGCTATCACAATTATTTACCTAGCAACAATCTGTTGTATTGGGTTGCAGCTCTTCCTTCCAGTCACTCCTAGACCTGGCAGTGATACTGGGGGTGGGAGGTGGATGGGGGAGGTCTAAGCTTTCTTCCTTTGTCAAGGGTCAGGCTGAAAGGTTTCGAGATTGTACGTTTTTGACACTGAGGACAATGCAGAACCCTTACTGGCCTTTCGAAAAGAATGGCAGAAAGCAGAGATAGCTTGGCGAACAGAAAGGGGAGCCTGCAACAAATCTGACAGCTCTGCCTGCCACCAGTGAAGGTGTCTGCTCAGACAATGAGAATTAGTCTGCGAGGAAGCATCCGGCAATCTCAGGAGAAAAAAAAACTTTAGCGTAATGTCAGAAAAGGCAGCAAACAAGAGTGTTCAAATGGAATCAAATCAAACTGTGGATTTTGGCCTGAGCAGGTGGGATTTGCTGACGGGGCTCTGCTAATGCATTCGTTCAGTGGCATGACAGCACGAGCTCCGTGCCGGCAGAATTTCAGGAAGTAATGGAATGTTTTGATTCTCATTCTACTCTTTCATAATGTCTCATCTAATCTGAAGATTCTGGGATTTCAACATCATGAAACTTCTCTGTGTTAACTTTCTTTTAAGTAATGTGAAGACATTACAAAGAGCCTAACATAATGGAGTTTAATGGTGCAGAAAACCAACACACAACACAGAATCTGTCTATTAGATGGAATGTAACAGCACATAATATATCTACTTAAAACACAACTACCAGTACATGTAAAACGATCCTCTTTTCCCTTGCCATACTTCTCTGCAGTCCGACTCTGATATCTACCTCAAAGCAGGCAAGAGTTCCACTCTGCTTCGTGCCACCCACCCCATATCTTTGTAGATAATTTAAGTGTTAATGCAGAGCCAGTGTATGCACAGAAATAAAGGTCGACAAATAAAAGCAAAAAACTATATATATATATATATATATATATATCAGGCAGTACCTTTTTTAGTTGAATCACTTAATACCTTTCTTGACTAGCTTTCAAGAGCTCAAACTGTTTTCCTCAGGTCGGAATTTGAATGACATTACCAGAAAACAAAAAAAGTAGGTTGGCTGCCATAATGCAAATGGTTGTAATAATGAGAAACGTAAGAATTATGCAAAAAAAAAAAAAGTATAGCTCCAATTGTAGCCCTTTGATTGCATTTCAAAGGAGATCCAGTGTTTAACTAACCTCAGATATCTTAAACCCACTACCTGGGCTCCCTGATGCTCAGAGCAGCCATTCTTGACATTGTGGTGCACAGGAGTAAAATATTGTGTTGTTATTCTTTCCTTTCCGGCCAAATTATTTTTCCCATCACCACCAGCTCTTCTCAGGTGTCTTTTCCAGCGCTGCTTTCCAGCTTATGACCAAATGATATACTTTCCAGTGATGCGCATGTGAAAGACATTTCCGGCATGTCTGTCATGGAGCTGAGAACTTTTTTCTTTTATATGTGATCTCAGGATTATACAAACTGTAGTGTGCCGTGCGCCTGGGATTTTTCTACAAGTTTGTCAGAAGGCACTGGGAAGGTTGCACATCAGATGGTGCTGGCCACCAAAAAAATATAAAGTCTGGAAAAATGTCCTATAGTACATTCTTGCTCCCTCACAGAAATAGAAAGGCCAGACTGTGAAACTTTTGCTTTCTCAGCAATGACAAATTATATTTAACATTTTGGGGGCAATTTTGAAAGCACCCGCGGGCCTGGAAGCTAAGTTGGAAAACTGGGGACAGCGGGGGAACGTTCGGTGCTTTGTGGCTGGGCACTTTGCACCTCAAAGTGAAATCCTCACGTGTACTTTCCGTCCCCACGAGTAAAAGTGCACGCGCTGTTCACAGAACAAATACTTCCCCCCTCGCCGAGAGGTGAATTTTAAGAGCCACGCACGGGAGCACTTGTGCACGCATTTGCCGGCTCGCGCACGTGGACCCTGCGATTTTATAACGTACGCGCGAGTATGCACGTCTACGTGCGCCTATTATAAAATCAGCTGTACGCGTGGACATGTGCGCACGACTTTATACTGGCGAGCGCAAATGCCGTCTCAGTCGCGTAAGTGGGGGGGGAGTGGATTTTAGTAGATACGTGTGCCGATGCAATGACCTGTTTCCCCAGTTCATTCCCAGTTCGCCCGGTAAAGGAGAGAGGTCTTCCTAAGCCCTCTAGCTAACTTGTCTCTCCTTTACCCTGTTAGGCCCGACCCTTAAAACCCTGCCTGACTTGCCTGGTTTTTATTATTTTATTACTTACACGCCTTCCGTGGCAGAAGTAAAGTTACGCTGCAGGGGACCCTGGAGCAGGCTCATGCGTGTAAATACTTACGCGCAAACCTCACGTTATAGACAAAGCCCGCCCATGCTTCGCCCCTGCCCTGCCCCTTTTTTGAACTTTTCGATTCATGCGCAATCCTCGCGCGGTTTCTAAAATCCGTACGGCGCGCACCGGGCCGAGCCACACACGTATCTCCCGGCTTTGACACGCTGAGCGCTTTTAAAATCCACCAGTCAGGCCTTTTCCCCTGGCTAAACACCCGTATTCTCGCCTACAAAGTGTTGAAAATTCTTGTAGGGGGGGGGGATTGTTTTTAAAGCCAATTCCGCAGGTTAAAAAAAAAAGAGCTTCGTCCACAGAAAAGTGCTTTTCAAAGATTGCCTGCTCTTTGTGCGGGTAAAATTGTGCTCTGTCTTGTAATGAAATTCAGCAAGTCCTTTAAGTTGGAAAAACGTGGGGGGGCCGGGGTTCTGTGCACGCTGGTATTTTTCGTGGATGGGGGGGGGGGGAGTAAGCAAAGAATTTCGGTGGCTTAAGCCTGTCCAGAACTGCTGCAGCGGCCGTTTATCCACGTTGGCCTTGATTCAAAGTTTAATCTACGCTGCCGTGATGGTCTTGATCAAACCTGCGAATGTGGAGTGGAAGTGCATTTAGCCAGTCTGTTTAGAAGAGGCCCTGGGGGTCTAAATGCCTAAGAGTTTTTTTTTTGTTGTTGTTGTTTTTTTTTTCATCTGCGTTTTCTGCTTTGCTGATCTTTTGTCATCTAGGAAGAACAAACATGGCTGTGATCTCTGTCGCTGCAAGAAATGCCCGGAGATGCCATGCAGCAAGGCCTGTCCAATGGGCTTTGAACAGGACAGTCATGGCTGCCTCAGCTGCAGTTGCAGAGGTAGGTGCACGCCTTTCTCCTCTGTGTCTTTATTGCTCTCTCAGGGATATCCACAGTGGGCCCAGCGATGGATAGAAAAAGTAAATTATAGTAATGAAACCTATGAAGTGATATTTATAGGTCCTAGGGCAGAAATAGATGTCGGTTGCGGTCCTGTTTATTAGGGCTTTGTTTCCCATTTGTAGTCATTTCTTTTTTAATTACTCCATTCTAATGAAGTAACCCATCACGGAGATCAGAATGACTTTTTAATGAGCTGATACTTAAGGCAAAAGGATGGACTGAATTTCTATCTCCTTCTCTCTCTGGGTCTTGATTTCTGTGTTCTTTGTCCCACTGTAAAAGCGAAGAAAGCCAGTGCACTATATTTATCTGTCCCCCCTCCCCAGCCATGTATATTTACTCAGCCAACTCTTCAGGATGTACAGAAGAATGATGAGTTCTTTCCCCCAAATCCCTGGAACATATCCCGAGACGACACACTGTGTTCTATGATAAACCATTAAATGCCATAAAACTGCTACTTTGTGATTCGGGCAAACAAAAGTTGCAGCTTCTGTGCATTCCTGTTTTGTTGTTTATCTTATTATATTCATATCTCCATCCACACATGATCACCTTCAGAACTTTTTGTTATAATGGGCACTGTATCTATAATTACTTATATGTATAGCAAGATAGAGATAGGTAGAAGAATAGCAGAGACAGAGATGTGTATTTGCAAGGCAAAGATGATCTGTCAAGGAGATCACTAAAGGCAGGGGGTAATTAATATATGACAGAGGTCTATATTGCTCAACATTGAAGGGACAATATTTCTGCCTTTGACTGAGTGTTTGCTTTAAGTTTTCATTCCAAAAAGAAGTGCAAGGAAAGGAAATGGGTTCTTTTTATTAAATTGGCCCTTGCCTGCTATGTGAACGATTATTTGTTCATTTTACATTGGGTCATATTATCTTGGCAGAACCAATGTAAAGGGCTGTTTCAAACCCTGAAATAAGGAAGGCTTGTTGTATTTATTTAAAACTTTTTTCCTATCTGCTTCCCTGACAAAGCAGTGTAGAGCAAGTAAAATAATAAACTAACAATGTTACAAATCAGGCCAAATCATAATTAATAATAGGCCAGGATTGGAGATCAGCCAACAGACACAAATCCATAAGCAATGCCCCAAGGTACACGAACGTGAACAATACCCAGTACAGAGATTCTGAACAAGGCCACCCTCATGGATCACAGAAGTCACAATCTCGTTGTTAGGATTTGTAAGTATGTGGGCCCTTAGGCCGAGGTGAGAGATGGTTCCGCCCAGGGGAGGAGCCCTGCTGAGCCTCACCGTTGGGAGGCGGAGCCTCGGCTGCGGCATGGTATACAGCAGAGAAGGAGAAGGAGAGGGTGACCCCAAGAGGCGGGCCACGGAGCGACAGCGCAGAAGCTGACATCAGACTCAGCTTGGATGACTGGAGTCAGGCAATAGATGCGGCACTACCCGAGAAGCGGGGGTGCCAGGCAATAGTTACAATAACTGAAGTTACACAGGGTCCGTAGAGATGGTACACAAGTGGGTCCTTCCGTGGGAGATCAAGGTAGTGGTCCGCAGAGCGGGGTACACCGGCGAGGGTTCCTCTAGCGATATCACGGCACGGGTCCACAGAGCGGGGTAGTCCCGTAGAGGGCTCCTCTAATGATACCATGCAATGGTCCGCAGAGCATGGTACACCAGAGAGGATTCCAACATAGATATCACAGCAGAGGTCCACAGCATGGTTACTCACAGCAACTGAAGACAGGGAGTAGTTCCAAAGAAAGCCTCGGGAAGCGAGGCAGGCAGGAGTCCAGGTGAAAGGCCCTCCGAGGAGCGGATAGCCAAGAGACGAGGAAGGGCCCCCGAGGAGCGGGTACCCGATCGTCTCACACCACGGAAGCAGGAACCGGAACAAACGCTGAAGTGAGAGTAGGTAGAATCAGCAAGATGAACTCATTACTGACCTTAAACTGCCCTCCCTCCCACCCAGCCACCTGCTCTCTTCTTTCTTTCTCCTCCACTTGGACTGCTTCTTTTGGCTGGTGGGCCCCGAGAAACCCCCACCAGCCTTTCCCAGTCCACCTCGGCCGCCCATCGTGCCGCCACTCCTATTCCCTGGCTCCTCTCACATCTTAGCTATCAACACTCTTTTTTTTTTCATATTTCAGCTGGTGGAGCCCAGGGAACCCCACCAACCCTTCTCTATCCATTCCCACAGCGTGGCTCTGCTGTTTCTGTCTCTCTGCTGACATCCACGATGGTGGCCTCGCCCCCCCACCTGCTCCAGGCGAACGTCGTTGCACACATGCACAGACATGCTGCAATTCTCACCCGGAGCCCTTAATATTTTTATAATATAGAGAGAGACGTTTTACACCACATCAAAAATCATCGTAAACATCTTTTTTTTTTAGCTACCTTTTGGTAAACTTTCAGGAATAGATGCGTAGAGGGTAATTTAAAGCAGCTGGCATTGTACACACAGACTTTACTGAGAATTTTCTAACTGAACTTGTGCACATAAATTTGCTTTGAAAAACCTCAGGTACTTGGCCAAGTATGCAAACACATTACCTCGCACAAAAAGTCAAAAAGTGTGCCCATAAATCCCAACTTTATCCCAGCTGCGCCTGCTCTTAATGTGTGAAAAAGTACACGTGAAACCAAATTGTGTGCGTACTTTTACGTGCACTGGTCCCAGACTGATTTTCAAATGCCACTTTCAGTGCATGCATAAAATAGGGTTTTATGTGCATAAGGGGCTCTGAAAATCAAGCCCTTAAAGCGTTTTTCTAGTACACTTGAGTCCGGATTTTATAAATTAGCGTGATCGCGTACTTTTGTTCGCGCACCAGGCGCGAACAAGAGTACGCGGGATTTTAATAGATACGCACGTAGTCGCGCGTATCCATTAAAATCCGGGGTCGGCGCGCGCAAGGCTGCCCAAAATCGCCAGCCTGCGCGCGCCGAGCCACGCAGCCTGCCTCCGTTCCCTCCGAGGCCGCTCCGAAATCGGAGCGGCCTCGGAGGGAATTTTCCTTCCACCCCCCTGCACCTTCCCTTCCCTTCCCCTACCTAACCCCCCCCCCCCCCCCCGGCCCTATCTAAACCCCCCCTACCTTTGTCGGCAAAGTTACACCTGCTGGAAGCGCACGCTGGCCGGCTGCCCCGCTCCGAGTTCCAGTCCCGGGGGCTGGTCCGGAGGCCGCGGCCACGCCCCCGGAACGCCCCCGGGCCGAAACCACGCCCGCGGCGCCACCCTGAAACGCCGCGACACGCCCCCAAAACGCTGCATCACTGCCGGCACGCCCCCCCGACATGCCCCTCCATGCAAGCCCAGGATTTATGCGCGTCCCGGGGCTTGCGCGCGCCGCCGAGCCTATGCAAAATAGGCTGTGAGACCTTTTGAAAAACTAAAACTTCATAATCAGATGTTTACATTGATAATACATGTGTTTACCATTGGGGTTTTTTTTCCTATATTGTTCTGTTCTTTCTGTTGTGCTTTCATCTTCTCCCAATTCCATTCTTTTTCACTCTGTTTTTCTTAAGGCTCACCTCCTTAGGCTCCTTTGCTATCTCTCCATCCGTTGCTCTTTCATGTCACTTCTCTCTTCTTCTTTTCCTTACATCACCATTTCTTCATGTCTCTGCCATCTTTGTATTTCACTTATCGTTTACCTGTCATCCATTTGCTCCCCATCTTGTACTCTCATATCCTACCTTCCCTCAGCCCTATTGCCTTTTCTAGATTTCTCTATGTCCTTTCACTTCTCACCCCTCCCAATCCTCTGTCTCTCTCTCATTTCCCTTACCCCCTTCTTCTTGTCTCTTGCTACATTCCAGCCCCTTCCCCCATCTCTCACCCCTTCAAGCCCTCTTTCTACCCCCACCCCCACCTGGTCTCTCATTCCTTCCCAACTATCTGTCACTTCAAGCATTCTGCCTTCCACAAGTGACACCCCTCCCAGTCTTCTGTGTCCTTCTCCCATCGCTTGCCTTATTTCTTTCCCCTTCCCAGCCCTCTGTAGTTCCTCCCATCTCTCCCCAGCTTGTGAAAGATGAGCTGTAGAGATAAGTGATTGAAAGCAGGATCTCTCTGTCACCAGAGTCTCCTCTTCTTCAGTCAGCTTTCAGCAACTCTTCCTGCTCCCCCACAACACACACACCCTGAGAGAGAGGAGGGGTAGGATTGAGCCTTGGCAGGTGCCAGCTGCCTGAAAATGGTGCAGATGACAAGCAGCAAAAGAAAGAGCCTGAGTTGCGGAGGAAAACAGAAGTGAGAGCTGCCTGTGTCCCAAGGGCCCCTCTCCACCAGTATTATGTGACAAAAGGTGTAAAGGGGTACTGCCAGATACAGCATAACTCTCTCTGCACTCTATCCTGGCTCTACTAGCATTGATCTGCTCCTGGATCCAGGAGGTGGAAGGAAAGGCAGTTTTCAGCAGCTGGGACTGGGCTTGAAATGTTGTAACCACCCACTAGGAAATTTCCCAGCATTCCAGTGTAGTAGTTAAACTTTGCCAACTCCTGAGAAATCAGGGCATAACCTGACCCTGACGAATTTTATTGATATTATAAAGCAGGCTGAAATTGGTCCTAATAAAAAAAAAAGGCACTTTATAAAAAAAAAAAGAAATCTTCTAAAGGACAAATCAATGTGCTCTTGCACAACAAAAAGCTCTTTCACAGCATCATCCTTACTAGATAGTGTAATAAAAGAAGTCACCACATGCAAAGAATCAGTTTTCTTCAGAACTCTGCTCTCCTTTATGGAAATAAAGGTTAATGAACAAAAAAAATGAGATACTTTTGTATTGGACCAACTTAATCATTTCTTGACTAGCTTCCTTTCCTTGGGTCAGAAGTGATGAGCAAAAACTGATGTTACCAGGAGATATAAGCGATTCATAAAAGGTCTTCCATTGATAGTGGGAAAGGGAAGGGGGAGGTAGAGATTGGTTGATGGGAGATCAGAAGGTGACAGGCGGTATAACTTTATGATTAATAAGTTGTTAGCAAACCCAGGTCTTTGTTGATCTTGTCAGTTCTGGAGAACCTAATCATTTTAACTTCAAAAGCCTTATGTTCCTGAATTCCTGTAATTATTCTGATCGTAAGGTCATCAGTGCAGTGATGTGGATCAAAAAAAGTGAAGGGATCGCTTTGGTTTTCTCTGTGGTGAATGATTCTGTGTCTGAATGAATTGACTCCTGCCTTTAATGCGTGGCCTGCCTCACATAAGAGAGGAGGATCCCCTTCTGTTGAATATTTTACCCATGTGGGTGATTGTGGGGGTCCTGTGATATGTGGACTAACATGGCTACCATGCTACTTTAATGAAAAAGAATGGGAGATCTGAGAGACATCTGTAAACAGAAACGTTTCTTTTAGAGCTCAGCTAGAAATCCAGTTGCCACTTCCACTTGGGTCAGCCCCGAACAGGCTGATCTAGTTCTGCTTTGTCCCATTTGATGCATGAAAATATGGTCCTCCTTTCCTTAGGGAAATCAGAACCACAAATCCATGCAGGCAGTGGCATAAAACCTTTTTGGTTTGGCCTGGAGGTGGCAACCCCAACTGGAAAGTGGGTACCAGCTACCTGCTTACCCAGCCGGCTTCACGAACAATATATACAGATTACTGGAGGGGAGGCCCTGCTTAATGCATTCTGCACATTTTCAGTGAGAATTTTTGGTCTAGTCATGTAGGGGGGGGGGAGCGGGGGCAATTTTCAGAACTATGCAAGTAGGTGCAAAGTCCATGGGAACTTTTCCTCGCCGGCTTTTGCAGCAATTCTCGAATTTTCATCACGCGCATAAACGCACACAGAAAGCTGCATCCATTTGGGAGCAGGCGTAACATACCGGGGCAACGGACGTGCATGCCGACGTTCATTTTGAGAATTCAGGCTAAAGTCCCTGGGTGAAAGTGCCCGCAAGCTTCAGCCCTGTGTGGGCTGTGGTAAAATGACCCTCTTGCAGCACTAGCCCCCAAAAATAAAACGTAGTTATAGTCCCCGAGTTCTGAACACCACCCTGGCCCCTTCTTCAAAGGTGGCTGGAAAAAGGAAGTTACACCTGAAGAAGGGGCCTGCGCGGTCTGGACAGCTCGGGTTCTACACTGTTTCTTTTGGGGTTTTTTGTTCTTTTGTATTGTGAAATGCACAGCTCTGCGTGTGGATACGAGGGTGGGGATTTTCAAGGGCATCTTTCAAAGCTCGCTGTCTGATAGGAGGGGCGTTTTACTTTAGCACTACTAAGTGTACAAGGGTTTTAACAAAGCAGTTCATGTTTGTCAAATGTTTTTAGCTAGGAAAGAGATTCAGGAAAAAAAACATATTGTTTTACTGTATAACCGAAAAGAAAAATGTTAAAGTTTGTTTGGGCCTTATAAGTTTTTAAGTAGCAGAAAGGAAAATAGAAGGAGATCAGGGGGGGTCGAACCGCTTCGATAATTTTACGCTATTATTACCTGCTGCTGCTTTTCAGTGCAGTAAAGTCCGAGTAGAAAAGTCAGCCCGTATTATAGCACCAATATCTGCCTTTGATGACCTCCTCCATTAAAGTCGCCTAATTTACCAGTCAAGTTGTGCTTTCGGTTTGCCAATCTCAGGTACTTCACAGAAAACCAAGTGGAGAAGGCCAAAACTTAGCTCTACTTCTTTCCCACGATCCCTCTTCAAGCAGAAGAAAGCAGACTTCCAACTGCGAAAAGCTCGGCATCGCTGTCTAGACAGGAACGCGGCCTTGTTTTCCTTAGCCGGATTGGCTCTGCAGTGTCCATGACTAGAAATATTATTTGACTGTTTGTGTGATGTGAAACAACATGAAACAAATATGTTTTCAGCGCCACAGGTTTTTACAGAGTGATTTTGCTTTGCCCAAAAGACAATATAGGGAACAAAAGATTGCTCTCTGCCTTTGGCTAGAAGTTTATTTCACTTAAGGTTTTTGTTCCCTTGACAACACAGGATCATAAAGAGAGAGCCCTTGGTGTGGTTTCATTTTCAGCTAAGAGCCTACTTCTGAATTCCTCTGTACCAAAATTCTTGACTCTGTATTTTAAAGGCAAGAGTTTTAAAAGATTGATCAGATTTACTTTAGGTTATCACTGTGGCTTCCTGTGAAACCCTTTGATAGAGCCTTCGTCGGAGGATGCCGCAGTCCGTTAAAAAGAATTCTGCCATTATTGATTTTCCTGGAAGGAATTATTTTAACGGGCCGCAGAATGATCTTGTTTGTCTAATTATCTGCTTTAAAAAAAGGGAACAGGACAGACAGGGGGACAAACTGTAGTGAAAGTATGCTCTTGGGCTAAGACTGCTAGGACTTGTTTTATTTGAAAGCCTCACGCCACCGCGTCAGACTTGGGTTTTTGTTTTTTTTTTTATTATTATTATTATTATTATTCCCCAGTCAGCTGTGATTTCACTACTGTACCCAAGACCCTTTCATATCGATAAGAGAGACTCATTCCTTGAACAGAAAGCAACAAAAAGGCATGGGGGCTGCCGGGTGATGCTCGCATTGGGATCTGTAATGATTTATTCCTCCTTCATTCTCTTCCCTCAGGTTTCTGGCAGTGCCTTCTCCCCTTCTCCTTGTTTTCATGTTCACTGCCTCCCTTCTTCTTTGTCTGCCCCTTCTCTCACACTGTCATATAATATCAGGAAGCTAGAGCAGTGCAACGGCAAAACCAGGGCATTTCCATGAAGGTTTCACACATTAGAAAAGAGTTCAGTTAGATGGGTTAAATTTCATGTCTGCAAGAGGAGAATATTTTCCCTCCAAAGGTTTACAGCGCCCACAAGAGATTTGCCTAATTGCTGTAGAGCTTTTAACCTTCTTTATAATCGTTAACCATTACTGCGTCTCCTTGAAAGCAAAGTTGCTGTGCATGTGACTGCAGTATTTTACCTATGGGAATAAAAATGTGGAAGCATGTGTACCGCCAAGAACATAATGCCATGGTGAATCAGAACACTGGCCCATCCAGCCCACTATCCTTTTTTAATTTTGGGGGCCAGGTCCTGGTTCTGATCCTCCTTAGGGGACCCAGCACTGGGATCCCGGTGCCGGGAGTCTTCATTCGCAGTTGCCCATGGATTATTTTTCCCCCTGTTTTCTGTCACCTACAAACTCATTTAGCCCAGTCATCCCAGTGACAGTCCTCGACCGGGGGGTGGGGGGGGGGGCCATGCATAGCTCTTTCTAGGTGTCACCATTGCAGGGGCTAGGAACCAGCCGTGCATGCTGTCACTGACAACACTGACAATGACCAAGCTGAGTTGCTTGGAAGAAGTCCTCAATGGATTCTAAAGTGGAGATCAATTCTCCGATTCCCTGGCTTATAATTTTTGGTGGGCATGTCTTTCAGAAACTTGTCCAAACCACATTCTCTAGTATCAAATTTGAAGGCTTAGTTGTGCGTTGACTGAAAAAATACTTTTAGAAATTTGTTTTAAATCTGCTACCTGTTGGTTTCATGGAGGGTCCCTTAGTCCCAGTATTATTTGAGAGGGTAAATAACCGTTCCTTATTTAATTGTTTCACCCCGCTCATGATTTCATAAACCTCTGTCATATCCCCTCAGTTGTTTCTTCTCCAGCATGGAGAACGCTAACCTGTCGAGCCTTTCTTCGTAATGGAGCTGTTCCATTCCCTTTATGATTTTTGTTGCTTTTCACTGTACCATTACAGAATAGTTGAATTCAGTGAGGTCAATACGCTATGCTGATGAATATCCCCGTATTTGCCACTACTTGGCTGAATGGTTATTTACCCTTTCAAATAATACTAGGGCACATCCTAGCAAAGGATGTGTGCATTGCACATTCCAGTAGAAGGAATGGATTGCAGTACGTTACTGAAGCCTCATGGGGCAGAAGCCTAGTAGTATGAAAAACATTGAAATGTGATGTAGATAGAAACTATGTTGTCTAGATCACACCCTCTCATTGGGGTATTATATGATCATTTTATGCAGAGGCACCAGGTTCAGTTGGGCCCCCAGTTAAGACAGGCTCTTGCTTGTCAATGGATGGACACCGCCATGAAAATGAGGAGAGCTGGCATGATGGCTGTCGAGAATGCTACTGCCATAAACGGGGCGGGAGATGTGCGCCCTGATCACCTGTCCTGTACCCAACTGTGCCAGCCCTACCATACATCCTGGGCAATGCTGCCCATCCTGTCCAGGTAAGTTGCTTTACATCATCTCTACAGAATGAATCAAGTTCTCAATTACTTTGTCCCAGAAAGGACATTTTTTTTCTTCCTAATGGAAAAACAAGTAACTGTTGCCGCTAGAGTAGGTTGGCTTACTCTTTTGCTGTGCTGTAGGAAGGGGAAGGGTACATGACTAAAAGGTGATGTTGTTCTTTGTTGCTGTTATGAATATATGTAGTGTAAGTGGTAGTGAATATTTAGTATGCACATACTGTCAGAATGCATGCATTTTTGACCACATAGAAAAGAAGCAAACCAGGGAGTGTTTTGGAGGCATGTTTTTAAACTATTTGCATGCATCAAGTCATAAAAGTATGCATATTAGTGGCATGCCTTGAATGCACCTACTTTATGCCATTGTCGAACAAGGTATAAGGACGCATGTGTACAGTTTGCCGTGTTAACATCCCAATATGCAAATACAATTTCCCTAGGTTTTCTTTAGTGTGGACTTATAAGCATGCGCGTACTTGTGCTGTGAGGCACCCTCGTGAAATCATACCCTTTAGTTTCTGAAAGAAAGTGAACGGGATGGGAAGTAGGCATGCTTAACTCTGCTTGCTCTGTCTTGTCCAGTACTGGGCCCCCAAAGAAACCCAGTGAAGAGCTACTTAAGCGTTGAGCGAGCCTGAACGTTTTTACCGCCCAGTGGTGCTGTCTGAGTTCGGCAGAGAGATGCTGCTGACTCCTCTCAAATGCTCAGCAAGTTAAGACCGAGGCGTGCAGTGCGTTGTAGTCTTTCTCCAGCCTCGCCTCGGGGTCGCTACAGATTTCGGGTGACTAAAACCTAAATCAGTGCAACAGTGAATTTGCATAAATTATGTACTTGGTGATGTCAATCGGCTTTATTTTTTTTTTAGCAATCCTGACCAAGGCTTGGTCTTGCCTCCTTCTGCCTTTACCATTCCCCATCTTTTTTTTTTATCTAGCTCTCTCCTCTTGCCGGTTATTCCCATCCTCACTTGCCTCTCCACTGCCTATTTCTGTTCTTTCTTCTTGTCTTTCTGTCTCTTCCCCTTCCCCCACCGCACCCAAACCCACAGGCGCGCATACCCTGGGTTCACGGTTCTTTTCTCCCCACCGTCTCTCCAGTTTTTTTAATGAGTGGGTCCTCGCATTTGGTGAGACATGCTTTATTATCAGAACCCCTCATTCCCCACTCTGAGAGCTCTCTCTCTAGCACGTCACTGCAGCTCTCTCTTCGCTCGTACTGCCTTCATTTTTTTTTTCCATCAGTCTCTGGCAGAGCTACAGCCAGCCCAAATTAGCATAACTCAGCTCCTGTTTCTTATAAGCTATAAACCTGAAGTGAAACAAAAATATTTACTGAGCAGGAATAGCCATGAGCTAGTATTATGTCTTCCATTTTCTCTGAGAAAGCCGTAGATGTTTACCTTGAGGTGGGCTGGTGCTCCTGAATGATTTCATATTAGTCTTTTCATTGATTTCGGTAATTCTGTTTGGCTTGGCTAAGAATTAAGCTCAGCAAATTAGAGAACAGATTTAAGGCCTTATTCAAAAAGGACTTTTTCTCATTCTGCGGCTATAGAAAAAAAGAATCTTTATTGACTAAGGCTTTTATAGTGATTTTACTCTGCTGTAAATTTTGATATAAAATAATTATAGGGGTGGGGGATGTTAAAGGATAAAGCTGGTCCTGTCAGACTAAATCAAATTTATATTGTGATATCTGCAAACTTTCAACTGAAAAAAAAAAATCGTCTCACCCTTGTGATATATCATTCTGCGTCTCAGACTATCCCTGCAGGAACCCTTCAGATTAACTTCTGTCTGGTTGCTGCTGGCTGTTACATGGGTTTGTTTTTACAAGACAAAGCTCTGTTTTCAAAGTGAGCAAAGTAATGTCTTGCCCAGTTTGTAGACCTGTATGCTTAATCTTGACCATTTGCATCGTCTTTTTTTTTTTTTTTTTTTTTTGCTACAGGCGCAGCTTTTTAAATTAGGCATGTACGTTCAGAAAATTGCATATTTAGCTAAAACTAAGAGTGCAGATGTCTGGCATAAGTGCACAGCTCCGTCAAGTGCTAGAGCATCTGTTTTGCTCATATTTAGAAATAAAATCCTATATTAGCAATGGAAGCTGATGGGCATCATCATATGAAGAGCTTAAAAGAAATGTGAGACACTACAAAACAAGTATTTTTGTATTGGTTGTCTAAGGCTTAGAACATATCTTTGCATTAATATCAGCTTAGATTCTCAATCCAATGCACAGGATTTTGGGAAAAGCATAATGCACCAGATTGCATATAGTCACCCTGAAGGGTGTGGAAGACATGAAGAGGGATCTAACAAAGTTTGAGGTATAGGCTAGAGCTTGGCAGCTAAGATTTAAGGCTTAAAAATGTAAGGTCATTCATTTGAGCTGCAGACATCCAAGGGAATGGTACAGTATAGGAGGTGAAGTTCTTATGTGCACAGATCGAGAGCAGGATCTGGGGATGATCATACCTGATGATCTTAAGGTGACCAAACAGCTTGATAAGGCAGCAGCAAAAAACAGAAGGATGCAGAGGTACACAAGAAGAGGAATCACCTGCAGGAAAAAGGAGGTGATATTGACTTTGCTCTGGTGAGACCTCATGTAGAATATTCCGTACAATTGTGGAGACTGCACCTTCAAAAGGATACAAAGGCCTAGAAGACTGGTTGTTTAGATTTCTAGCTCTCTAGTTCAGGGGTCCCTAAACTTGGTCTTTAAGGATGCAACCCAGTCAAGTTTTCAGGATTTCAGCAATGAATATGTATGAGATCTGTTTGCATACAATACTGGCAGTGCATACAAACAGATATCATGCATATTCATTGTGGAAATCCTAACACCTGACCAGGTTGCAGTCCTCAAGGACTGAGTTTGGAGGTCCCTTCTCTAGGTTAATAGGTAGTTTGATGGTGGGGCGGGGTGGGGGTCTGGGAGTTGGATTGGTGATTTTTATTTATTTATTTATTTATTTATTTATTTATTTTAAGTTTTTCTATACCGGCATTCGCGATGGGTATCGCATCATGTCGGTTTACAATTAACAAGTGAAAAGGTAACAAGAGGTCATAAATAACAATAAATAACATAAATTAAAAAGGTAGTAGTAATAGTAACAATATACAAGTGAAAGTTAAGGGTTGCAGTTACAATAAAACAAGGTAGTAATATAACTTGGAACAGAGAAAAGAAGCAGGGGTTTTTAACTAGATACATATGATACATATATGCCTATCATATATGATATGATGGAAATTTGTGTGGATATCTTTCTAGGGCGGTGGAGAACTTATGAGGAAGCAAACAAAAATTGAACTGGCAAAGCAGCAATGCTCTGCACATGATTTAGTTTCTACAGCTGCACATGCCTCTGTGGTGTGAACAGAGATCATTGGGAAGAGTAGATAAGCCAATTGATCCTTTTTTTTTTTTTTTTTTTTTGCTGTCAGCTATATGTCAACTACTATGGATGGAGTTGGTCTAGAGAACAACTACTAAAATGATCAACAGTCTGTATCACATAGTATATGGTGACAGAGATCTAAATATGTATATCCTGAGGAAAGGAGAGAAGTGCGATATGATGGAGACATTTAAATATCTCCAAAAAAATGAATGCACAGAAGACAGGCCTCTCTCAATGGAAAGGAAGCTTTCATTGAGAGAGGCCTCATGGGATGAAGATAAAAATGGGTGGACATAGGAGTAATCTAAAGAAAAATCTCTTCACAGAAAAAGCGGTAGATGCCTAGAACAGAATCCCAAAGGAAAGGGTGGAGTCAAAAATAGTAGAATTCAAAAAAAGCAAGGGACAAGCACAGAGGATCTCTGAGGGATAGTAAAGCTGGGCAGGAAGTGAGCATGGGTAGACTGGATAGGCCTTATGGTCCTTCTCCATAGACAAGCAGGCATGAATCAGCCATAACGTATGGGTGATGTTATCTGATGGTACAAAAATGGACCCAGTTCTCAGAGCTCAGTAAAAGTCTTACTGAGCATGTGTGGGAGTTCCCGCCTGTGCACACTGCCTTGTGAGCCCCATGGTCTTTCTTCATCCAAAGTATCGCAAGGACATGTTCCCAATCTCTCTCTCTAAGATTTGTTGGCCTTTTTTTCTTTGGCCTAATTTTTGCTGCCTTGTTGTACCTTTTTCTCTAGCCGCTGCCTTGGCAGCCCCTCAACAGAACTTTTCAGTTATAAAAAATAGAAGTGGAGAAATTCAAGGCCAAGAGCCTGTAGTCAGCAGGTTTAAGACCTGCATTTGTGGGTGCTGGATGTCTATTACAGATACCCATTCCATCTGCTATTGCTGCCTAGACCCAGATCATGACACTAAAAACTGTTATATTTATGATCAAAGGTCCCTGAGAGCACAGCAGAACTGTACCTGAAAGATGGATGCTCTACAGAAGGTGCCACAGGGTAAGATCCAAAAGCCTTGGAGTGAGGTGGGCAGCAGAGTTGCTCCTCTTCTCAAAGAGAGGCATCACTGAATTCTCGGCACCGCATGAAGTTGAGGCAGGATGCTGCTCTTTCCCACAAGTCAGGGAAGGTTCATCCCCTGTAGATCCATCTCTCAAATCCACTCAGGTCAGGGGTTGGGAGAAAGGTGGAACAATGTGGCACCTGATGAGGCACCCAGAAGTGTGCATAAGCAGCAGGAGAGATCCCTCTAGGGTTGTCTCCCTCAGCAACAAAGAAGCCAGCGCCATCAGTGCAGGGCTATTTCAGAGAAGATTCATCATCGATACGTAGACTAGAAATCTTGTCAATTTAGGTACCATTGTCCTTCATGGCACAGAAAATTCACATGGTGCGAGCCATTTATTCGTTACAGAACTGACACCTACTAGGGTGCTATCTATGTCATCAGTGCTGAGTGTGCATACCAGTACGCAATCAGCCCTTCAACTTGGCAGATTTCATTGGAGCAGAGCACCTTGGCACGTAAGCATGAGTTTTTCCACCATAGAGTACAGTGATGACACAGAAGGAAGTTCTACTAGTGCCATTGATCAGACCAGGCGCCAGTCAGAAAGTAGTGATGGCACAGCAATGCAAAGCACTTCAGAACCCACCAATTCAACAATTGCAACCACTGTGGCACTAAGCTCCTATTCAGTACCTCCCACATCAGCAGCCTTTAGCGAGGATGAAGCAATCTGGATTTATGAAGAGGATGCTTATCCCCAAATAGTCCCTCAGCCAGTGTGAGCCCAGCTGTCAAAGCTGATGAAGACTTTCTTTTCCTCCTTTAACCCTGAAGACCAGAGAGGGAGGTTGGAACCTCTCCTGTCTTAAGATAGAGGATTTTTTTCTCATATAGTTGGGCTACTTAGAATCATCCAGAGGTTCATACCTAGCCTCATGGGCTCCTGGTGGTAGGAAGGAGTAAGCCCACTTCCTAAGGTGGTAGATTCATCTCCTCCAGGGGAGTCACTTCATGAATTGAAAGGGGAAGGCGTGAGATCATGCTGCATTCCTACCAGATGTTTTGCCCTTGAACTGAGACCTTTCCTCCTTGATTTCCCGCAGCATTCCCCAGTGGTCAGGAGAGGAGGATTCCATGGGGATTCCTTCAGATCCCCTGTCAGACCTATCTCAAGATACCTCTCCTCTGGAAGATCTTGGATACTCATGCTTTTTGGAGAAGCTAGTTATGATGTTGTCCATTACTGTTGAGAAAGAGCAGATCCTGAAGATGGTATACAGCTTAATAACTTTAATCATAAGCCTCTACAAATTTTTCAACATCTTTTATGTGTATAAAAAGAGTTTCTGAAAAGGTCAACACTTATCTGTATCTCCTGATCTCCTGGTCACTGTGAAAATCTAGGAGTAAAAAACACCAACCCAACACAAATCGTGTTTCAGTACTTCTTCAGGGGCTGTGTGTGCCCAGTCATTTATTAAATTTTGTTGTAAATTTTTCTCTCAAAATAGAAACTCGTATAAAAGGATCATGATTCAGCAACATCTTGTTTGTGCATCTCTTTGATCCACGATCTTGTATCCCTATGATTAAAGTTATTGAGCAGTATGCCATCTAAGTGGTTGTGTAACCGCTAATAAATGAGGCATTACATGCTCTTTTTATGACGGTCTCAATTATATCAGTCAGTAAGATGTTTTAGTTCACAATAAGTAAATATACCTGTGGGTAAATTGATATATAGACTATTAGGTTCATTTTATTGTTGTTTATCTCTGATTAATAGAAACATAGATTAAGGAGCATCAATCCACCCTGCAGTGGAAGGGGACCATCCTGCCACAGCCCAAAAATAGTACTACTCCTACAAGTGTCTATTCCAAAGACATTCTTTCCACTGTTTTCAACATAATCGAGCTCCTCCAACTCTCCAGCAGCAGAAGCAGCAGCTGCCTGCTAGATGTCAGGAGAAGAAGCAACATTAACTAAAGCCCCAGCAGCAGTCGCAACCTAAGCCTGGGACCAATTTTTGATCCCCTTGAGACCTGCTTCTCTGTCTCCTTTTGGGGGGGTCCTGTTCTTCCTTGTCTCAAAGGACAGGTGGGTCCTGAAGATTGTGGAATATGGCTACTGCTTCACTTCTCTCACCCTCAACTTTACAGATGGTTGTCAGTATTCACTTCCAATCCCTCTGAACCTGCTTAGCTGCAGTTCGAAGTGGTGTCCCTCCTTCAGCAGAAGGCAGTCAAGCCTGTACTTTTGCAGGAAGGTGGCCAAGGGTTCTAGTCCTCAAATGTTTTAATTTCCAAAGAGTCAAGGGGATTGGGACCCATCCTGGACTTGTAGAAGATGAACAAATTGTCGGTTCATTATGAACTCGCTCCAGATTATTCCCTTCAGTCAAATGAGGGATTGGATGTGTGATTTTGATATGAAAGATGCTTATGTGCACATTCCCATTCACCCTTCCCACTGGAAGTTCTTCAGGTTTGTGATGAAGGATGTATACTTCCAATATAAGGTGCTTCCTTTTTGGCCTCATACTTGCCCTGAGGGTGTTAACAAAATGTCTATCAGTTGTGGCTGTACAGCTTCATCAACAGAGGTTATCATATGTGGATGATTGGTTAGTGACTGGCTATCTCTGACAGGAGTCATAGAGTCTCTCAAAACAACCAACTAGCTTCTCCAGTCCCTGAGCTTCCTGGTCAGTTTCTCCAACTTGTACCATCGCAAAGAATTCAATTCATAGGAACCTGGATTTCCATGGGCAATTCTGCCCATCTAAAGAGCCAGAATGTTGATAATCTTTCTAAAGCCCTTTGTACAGAAAAGCTGGTCCTGGTTCTTCTAAAGCACATAGCTAGAGCAGTGTATGTAGTCTGATTTACTTGCACATGCATGGACTTTAGTGGGCCCTCCAAAGCCAATGGGATCTAATCTATCAACCATTATCCCATCAAATCTCTAATTCCTAAGATAATAGCATTCCTTCAGTGGTGGATGAACCTGGAAATTCTAACAATGGGTTTTTCACTAAGCATTCCAATGCATTGAGTAATCCTATCTACCAACACAACTACCAGATGATGGCGAGCACATACTAGTGCTGCATGGATCCATGGCATGCTTTCTTGTAGAAAGTATCTGCAAATTAACCTTCTGGGGCTGTGAGCCATACGTTAAGCTCTAAGGGCGTGGCCGAGGACTCCAGCACAGGGGGATTGCACACCGGCAGTTGGCGGGGGGGGGAGGGTTCTTTAGGGCTGGGGGCGGGAGGGGGAGGTGGGGGGGAGGGAATGGGGAAAGCCAGCGGAGCTCCCCGAGGGCTTGGCGCACGCAATTTGCACTAGTGTGCACCCCCCTTGCGCGCGCCGACCCCTGATTTTATAACATGCGCGCGGCTGCGCACGCATGTTATAAAATCGGGCGTACATTTGTGCGCGCCGGGTTGCGCACACAAATGTACGCCCGCGCATATGTTTTAAAATCTGCTCCTAAGTGCTTTCTCTTACCTACACTCGAGAAAGAGAATCTTGATCCAGACAGACAACCAGGTAGCCATATTCTATGAACAAGCAAGGAGTCATGGGCTCTTATGTCCTCTGCAAGGAAGCCCTCCAAATCTGGTCATGGCCTGGTCATCACCATGCCCTATATACCAGGAATCCAGAATATGGTGGACTATCTTAGCAGAATGCTACAAATGCACACGTGGTCCTTAGAGCAAGGGGTTATGGACATCTTGTTAACTAATTGGGGAACACCAGCAACTGACCTGTTCATTTCAAAGGTCAACAGGAAGATTGAGAAGTTCTGCTCCATGGAAGCGAGCAATTACAGATCAGCTTCCAATGCTTTTGTGCTCGACTGGAGGGTAGGTAATAATCTATGCTTATGCGCCAATTGCCTACATTACTAGGACTGTCCAGAACAAGGCAAAAGTATTCCTCATACCTCTGGCCTGACCACAGCAAGTGTGGTATCCATATCTCTTCCGTCTTTCCACCTCTTATGCTACTGGAGATGTCTCCAACCCTTATTACACAGTAAGAAGGCAGGATCAATTTTTTTATTTAGATTTTTTATTTATATTCTGCTTTTTGGCATTTCAAAGTGATTCAACCATTCAGAATTCAGTTCGGGGGTCATAATATTAACACAGCTTCAGGTTGTCTTCTGCTATGGGTGTAACGTCTTAGTCCTGCAAAAAGATGCTTTAATGGTTGTAAGGACACAGCCCTTTCTTTTAATTGGCGTGTTCTGTTTAAAGCATGTTGTCTTATAATTTTGTAGTCTATACAAGAAATGAGGTTTTAACTCCCAGTGCTTTAATTAATTTATTTATTTATTTAAGGTTTTTCTATACCGACTTTCGTTGTTGGACATCAGATCGGTTTACAGATAACATGGGATCAGCAACATTGCTTTACAGTATAACCACTATAACAATTTTTACAGGATAACTATTTAACAAGAGTAACTATGATGACATTTTTTTAACAGTTTACAGGCAGCATGTAGCTGGTGACAGTGCTTAGCAGTATAACCTATCTTACAATATTTACAGCTTAACTAAAATGGCATTTTAACAGTTTACCAGGATCACTTTGGTAGAGCCTGCTATGCAGAGTACCACTTGGTGTATTTATCAATAGGCTTTGCATTGGAATGATATGTACATAGATGTTTGGTTTAATCTACTGATTAGATATCGATTTAATCAGAAATACTACAATTTTGTGTTAGGGCTGTGGTACTTTAGATAGACTAACATATGGGAGGTGAAGTTTAGTGTTTTCCTTGCATGGGAGCTACTTTGTGTTGAATTGTTTGGGTGTGTGTCGTGGGTGTGCATACATGTGGGGCTTGGAGTAAGGTGGTATATGATGTGTCGTTGTAGGCTGTGGAGTAGAATTCTTGTAATTATGAGTATGCTTGTGTGAAAAGCCAGGTTTTTAGTTTGTTTTTTTTTAATTTTTTAGGCAGGGTTCTTGGCGAATGTCAGCGGGTAAGGAGTTCCAGAGTGTGGGGCCGGCAATCGATAGGGCGCGTTCCCTGGTGGTGTTGTAATGGGTGAGTCTGGGTGTGGGAATGTTTAGAGTTGCTAGATAGTGTGATCGAGTAGGTCTGTTTGTCTTGCGGAAGGAGAAGGTGTTGTGTGACCACTTCATATCTGGGTTGTTTAAGGATTTGTGTATTATGGTGAGGGTTTTGTAATGTATGCGTTGTTGGATAAGTAACCAATGAAATTCTTTGAGGATAGGGGTTATGTGTTCATTCCTGCACATGCTGGTGAGAATGCGTGCAACTGCGTTCTGCAGCAGTTGGAGGGGTGAGATGGTGTTTTTTGGAAGGCCAAGAAGTAGTAAGTTGCAGTAATCCATTTTTGTGAAAATTGTGGACTGGAGTATTGTCCGGAAATCGTTAAAATGTAAGAGTGGTTTCAGTTTTTTTAGTGTTTGCAGTTTGAAGTAGCATTCTTTGAGGGAGTTCTTAATGAAATTTTTGTAATTGAATTGATCGTCTATGATGACTCCTAGATTTCTTGCGTGTTGAGATGTAGTGATTGAGTTTTGAGGAGGTTGAGGCGTAAGGCTTGCTATAGGGGGATTGTTTCTTTGGTTGGGGATGAGTTGGTTCAATGGATGAGTTATTATTAAGGTTTCTGTTTTTGCAGTGTTGAGTGCCAAATTGAGACTGGAGAGGAAGTTACTGATGGCTGCAAGTGAGGTTTCCCATGCTTTTATGGTTTTAGTTAGTGAGTCTGTGATTGGGATGACGATTTGTACATCATCTGCGTATATGTAGTGTTTGAGACCAAGATTTGAAAGAAAGTTGCAGAGGGGCAGAAGATAAATGTTAAATAGGGTTGAGGAGAGTGAGGAGCCTTGGGGGACTCCTTGTAGTAGATTGAATGCTTTGGATTCTTGGTTGCCTATTCTAACTTTGTATTGTCTGTTTTTTAAGTAAGAGGTGAACCAGCAGAGGGGGGTTCCTGTGATACCGATTTCGGATAGCCGATCAAGGAGCACGTTGTGATTTATGGTGTCGAAGGCCGCTGAAATGTCTAGAAGTGCAAGAATTAACAAGTAGCCTTTATCTATTCCTTTGAGTTAATTGGTGTTGCTATTTCTACTAAAATATTGCAATGCGCAATTTATTTATTTTTTCCTCTGATTAAATTCAAGCCACTGTCCAAATACAGTAATTAGTGACCAGGAATGATACCTAGTAAAATTCCATCTCTTTCAAGGTCTCTCTCAACATTGTTTGGATTTCAGATTAAGTTTGGGAGGGATGGGTTCTTTTGTTAATGATAAATTAATATTTTGGAATTATTATTTATTTATTTTTTTTGCATTTCTGGTTAAATTTTCCTACTAATTACTTGATCTATTAATTTTTCATGGTCATTATGAATAGTGCTTGTCTCCCTTGACATTCCATAGAAGCTGCAATTTCATACAAAAAAAGAGTTACTAGGTGGTGAGGCGGCATAAACATTTCCCCTTTTCACACAGACACACATACACATACAGTCCTGGTTTGTATTAGCAACACAGCTCTGCAGCTCCTACAGAAATGCTTAAGATACAGTTCAGCATTGCTGTAATGCATCTTAGTGTATTGAGAGTAAATTACCACTTTGCTTTCCTCTTTCCATATGCTATGTTTTTAAATACATTATTGGAGCTTAAAGTACCACTTAAGCACACTTACTGTACTCAGGAGAAAGCGTTAGTAAATAGATGTTCATTTTGCCTTTTTCTGCGAGCACTTTGATACTTGTGTAAATGCCATCCTACACATATGCTTTGTCATGCAAATATTAACAGCCTTAAGTATTGAGCATATGCCTCTCCTCATGGGCTGCTGTTGATCCTGATTGACTAAAGAGATAGCAATACAGCATTTTGCAAAATACTTTAGACCCAAGCAGTTAGGGATATGTTTGTCTCAGGATTGGTAATGACCAAAAATATGTCCTACAGTACAAGTAATGGTTAGAAAACTTTGCGCCTAGTCACCAATGGCATTTCTTAGCCTTTGGATATCATTTATCACCTTTTGCAGTCCCTTGTCAAAAATCCAGTCTAGCAATATTCTACAACATTCAGGTTCATTAATTTGCATTTGATACAGATGTGGTTAGCTCGATATAGGGACTGAGGCATGCTTAGTCTTACTGATGTTCCCCCATATGTGGACCTTCAGATTGTAGTCTGCCAAAGAGCGAAATATTTTTGTCCAAATTAAATACATGGGGAGGGCAACATTCAAATCCACTTTACCTAGGTGGGATGGCAGTCTGAAAATGACCCTTCACTGAATCCTGCAAGAAGCATGTGCAGGGTTCTGTAGCACGTGCCCTTTCAGCCGGGTTAAAAGGAGACGTTCCTGGGGAGTAAACAGAGCACATGCGTTTGCATTTCCAAATATATGCACCCTTTGTTACTCCTTAGCCACCTACAGAAACCGCAGGGGCAAAATGTACAAGTGCTTTCTGTGCACATTCTCTGCACTCGCTCCTGTTCAAAGGGAACTACCCAATACGTTTCCCATTTTGTAAAATCGCTCATTACGTTAGCCGGCAAATATGCGCATACATTTCACCAGTTTTCAAAGCAGGCTCGTGTGCATAAAGCTGCTTTGAAGATTATCCCACCAAATCTGTCCCACAGAAGCTGCACCTGCTTAAAATGCCTGCACAGATTTCCCAGGAAAATTTAGATTTGTGCTTTTGAAAATCCAAAGGTAGGCGCATAAGTACAAAGACCCTAGGAAGACCTCTGCTCAGTGCAGGAAAACTTACGCACAATCATGACTTACATGTGTAAGTATACCCTCACATTGAGTAGGCAATTTTGAAAAAAACCTCATTTCTGTGGATAAAACACTGTTTTTACTCGCAAAGATTCTTTTGAAAATTACCCTCCCTAAAAGGGTAAGTTTAAAAGGAACATGCATGCGCCCATAAACAAGCATATCGGCATGCGAGCGGAGAGACATTGCATTTTTAAATTGCACTCATGAGCACGTGCATATCAATTAAAGTACCCCTCCTGCGCGTATTTCAGCTAGGGTTTTAATGGCTTTAGCGAATTTTAAAACATGCTCACGTGAGGGAAAAAACTGTTTTCAAAGTTGTCCAATCAAAGAAATAGCATTCGATTTAAATTTAGTTATACTTCTCAGTTAGTAGAAAGCGACACAAATACTACAAATAGGAAAATAGCAAAAGGGACCATCATAATACCCGTACGTGCAGATCAATTTTTCAGCACGAAATGCCCGGGACATAACTAATCATAGGTCCATCGTTTAGACACCCGGTTAGAGGTATCGGCAGCAGTAGAGCTTGCTTTTATGGCACACGCACCCATAAGAACAAACTCTACTGCTGCCAAATACTTCTAACCATTGCTCCTAACTGCTAAGGGAAGTTTTCCCTTTTTTAATTTGCATAAAAAATTCTCAAAAAATTTAAGAGTGATGGGACACTTTACACACGTCTAAATGATGGGCCTATGATTAGTTATGACCCGGGCATTTCGTACTGAAACATTGATCTGCACGTATGGGTGTTATGATGGTCCCTTTTGCTATTTTCCTATTTGTAGTATTTGTGTCGCTCTCTACTAATTGAGAAGTATAACTAAATTTAAATTGAATGCTGTTTCTTTGATTGGACTATTCGGCGCTGCAGTCACCTTCTGACTCTCATTTTTGGTTTATGGATTTTCAAATGAGTCCACCAATTTGCCCAGTTCATATCGAGGTCTTCAAGATCCCTCTGGTTCGTCTTTCTGCAAGCCATCCACTTGACCCCGAACCCTCAACCCTTGCTAAACGCATTAAAACTCGAGATCTCCAGACTTGCTCCTTATCAGGACCAGAAGTAAAGTTATGCAGATAAAAAGCCATCGCGTGCCGTGCTTGGCTGTTTTAAAATGCGAACTTGACCCCCAGCGCAGAACACCCATTCTCTGCCTCTTTTTTGCCCCCTTCTTCTTGGACGCCTGCACAAGTTTCTACGCGCCTGCTTCGCGGCTTCTTAAAATACACGTAGCTCGCGCGAGGCCCACATTCACACGTCTGTAGCCATTTTTGCGCAAGCAATGCTTTTAAAATCGACCTGTAAGTGCCTGCATAATTTGCAACTGTTGAAAATTGCACCTCTTGATTCTTGGTCAATATTTTAATGATGTACTAAGGGCTTTTTCCCAATTTGTGTCTAAGAGGACAAATTATTAGCACATTTGGTCCTTAGTTCTAGCTTTTCTTGTAGCTGTACGTACAAAAGCAAACAGTGATGTTATATGTATAAGCTTATATATAGGAAGTAGTTTGGTTTGTGCAACAGTTAGGTCTAGATTTCAAAACTGAAGAATAACATGTAATAAAAATGTTATTGGTGAAGAAAAGCATTAAGGATGATGCTAGATTGTCATTTGAGGCTGAGAAGTGGACAAATTTTGCTTGTGTTGGCTTAAAGCAAATATGCTCTTTATCTTTTTATATCAAAAAGCAAAATCCAGCTTGAACAAGCATCAAAATGTTACACACAAGACACAATATTCAAATAATAGCCTAGAGGCCGGCATGTCAGCAGTGTAAAAACTCAAAAAAAAAAAATCCTTCTAGCCTGCAATTAAAAATTGTGGATATATTCAGTCCTTTTTCTCAATCAAAAATTCTTATGTTTTTATTTTCTCAGCTGTAGACTGGATTGAAATCTCCATGTCATAAGCAACAATTAAAAATTGTCTATTTTAGGGTTAAATCATTTTTTTAAAATGTGGTTGATATAGGTGGCTAATTTATTTTATGTGTCTCTGAGACCTCTGTGTAATTCAGTCATATTTGTTTCCAGTAAATCTAGTAGACTAATTCCTCGCCAAAGAGTTTGAGGGCCGAGGCCTGTATAAAAACTTTTAGGAAGAAACGAAAAGGCCTCCTGTTTGAGCAAACTTATGCAGACTGATGGTTATGGCAATGCCAGCCTTTGAGCAGGGGCTGCTGGGTTGTCGCCTAAGGCACCGTGAGTGAGGGGCATCCTAGACATTGCCCGTTATGCTGGTTTGGAGCACAAAGACGATTTTGCCCAGGGCACTATTTGCCCTAGAACCAGCCCTGGCTTCAGGTCAGCTCCATTTTAATCGATCAATCAAGCAACAATGGAGCATCATTTATTTGTTTAATGTAATTTTATGTTGATACAGTATGTATGTTTTTTGTAAGCCACCTAAGTTTATAGGTAGACAGGATAGAGGTATTTTAAATAAATAAATAACATTTGCATTGCACCTTCATACCCCTAAAACATCCATGAATTAGTGGTACTTCTTGAGCCATATATAGATCATGTCTTCAGCAAGTAGTGAGTTAGTGGAGCTAATTCAGCAGATCAAGGAACAAGTTCCCACCTAGGAGATCATGGCTTGGGAATACATTTTGGACCTCAGGTACTTCAGAACATGAAGGACTACAAATGCTACAGAGATGACACCATCAGAAAATGGAACAATCTTTTCCTCCTAGAAGTCACCTTTCTGTGATCCTGAAAGGCAGAGAGAACATATAGTCTCAGAGGGAACTTTGAAATGCTGGTTGCCTTCTATTGCAAGAACTGAATTAGGCATGGATAGGTGAAACTAAGGAGTGTGATAAATTGTAGTCATAAATAATGCACACTTCCTAGATCTCATCACCATAGGCCTCCAGCCACATTATTGGCCAGAATTTAAGAAGTGGATTTTTATGAAAAAAACCAACTTTTTTTTTTTTTTCAAAACTTACCTCATCTTATATTTATGGCATGGCCAGTCCAGGAATCAGCATGGCTTTCTGGTAGAGGATGCAGCAACACCCAGCTGTCAGGCAGGGGAAGAAGGAGTAGCATCCTGCCATGCCTGGCAGCGGAGGAGGCAGCGGCATGGGCCTTGCTGCCATGAACAGAGGAGACACTGAGACTTCGGAGCGACTGAGGTGAGTGGCATTGGGTCATCCACATGTAAAGGTTTCCTCACTGGAAACATCAGTCTTCAGAGATATTGAGAGTGAGGCAGGAAAGTAGTAGCATAGTGGTTCTTGGACACTCCCCAGTGAGAGTGGTCTTTGGGAGATGTGTGTTGAACAAAACTAATATGCCCACTCTGGCTCGTGTTCTTTCTCCTTTATCTCCTGTCCTTCGAGGTTGGCTGTGAACCCAAGGATGGGATTCCCATGTCCTGAGGATCAGAGAGATTTCTTGGGGTCCAAAGAGGATCTTGAGTATAAAGAAAATCAGAATATGATCTTGTGGAAGATAGGGGGGTTAGTCCCCTACTCTTCCTTTGCCTCCTTGTTTTTCGAAGAAGAAGAGTTTTAAACAGGAGTCAGAAGAAGGACTAAACATACTTGAGAACTGGTTTCATAGCTGCTACTAAACAGTGTCAGCAGGAGTTCATCGTCAGTATTTTCAGGAGGAGTAGTATAGTGCTTCTTCTGAGGAGGGAGTATGCGGCCAAATTATAAATAATACTAAAGGAGAAAGCCCTGAAGGTTCCTTTTCTAAAGAGTACCAATCGCTAGAGAGTGCAGATTTGCAGTGACTGTAACTTTTCAGACCCTGTGGCAGCTTTATATTCTGTTTGGAAGGCACCCAGAGTCTCAGGTGCACCTTGCTAGATAGTATATCTGCATCAAGATGCCCAGCAAAAGGATTTATTTTGTAACATTATAGACTATGTGGCCATGTATGTATTTCTACTGGGAGGTGCAAGAGGACATTCCACAAACGTAGAGCACCCACCCTCCCCCCTCATTAGGAAAGAACTCAGAGAAGCATGAGGTGTTTTCTTCTCTATCAATCCCATTTGATTGGGTGACTAAGGAATTGGATCAAGGAAGAGCACTCGATGTCATCTACTTGGATTTTAGCAAAGCTTTTGATACAGTCCGGTACAGGAGGCTGGTGAATAAAATGAGAAGCTTAGGAGTGAGTGCCAAGGTGGTGGCCTGGATTGCAAACTGGTTGACGGACAGAAGACAATGTGTGATGGTAAATGGAACTTACTCTGAAGAGAGAGCGGTGTTAAGTGGAATGCCGCAAGGATCGGTGTTGGGACCGGTCCTGTTCAATATCTTTGTGAGCAGCATTGCGGATGGGATAGAAGGTAAGGTTTGTCTTTTTGCGGATGACACTAAGATCTGCAACAGAGTGGACACGCCGGAGGGAGTGGAGAGAATGAGACGGGATTTAAGGAAGCTGGAAGAGTGGTCGAAGATATGGCAGCTGAGATTCAATGCCAAGAAGTGCAGAGTCATGCATATGGGGTGTGGAAATCCGAAAGAACAGTATTCGATGGGGGGAGAAGGGCTGGTGTGCATAGAGCGGGAGAAAGACCTTGGGGTGATAGTGTCTAACGATCTGAAGTCGGTGAAACAATGTGACAAGGTGATATCCAAAGCCAGAAGGATGCTGGGATGCATAGAGAGAGGAATATCGAGCAAGAAAAGGGAAGTGATTATCCCCCTGTACAGGTCCTTGGTGAGGCCTCACCTAGAGTACTGTGCTCAGTTCTGGAGACCGTATCTCCGAAAGGACAGAGACAGAGAGCGGTCCAGAGAAGGGTGACCAAAAAGATGGAGGGTCTTCATCGAATGACTTACGAGGAGAGATTGAAGAATTTAAATATGTACACCCTGGAGGAAAGGAGGAGCAGAGGTGATATGATACAGACTTTCAGATACTTGAAAGGTTTTAATGATCTAAAGACAATGACAAACCTTTTCCATTGGAAAAAAAATCAGCAGAACCAGGGGTCACAGTTTGAAAAATAGTGGAAACTATTCTCAAGATCAGAATCGTAGAGCATGTAGAAAGACATGGTTTAATGGAACACAGTCAACATGGATTTACCCAAGGGAAGACTTGCCTAACAAATCTGCTTCATTTTTTTAAAGGGGTTAATAAACATGTGGATAAAGGTGAACCGGTAGATGTAGTGTATTTGGATTTTCAGAAGGCGTTTGACAAAGTCCCTCATGAGAGACTTCTACGAAAACTAAAAAGTCATGGGATAGGAGGCGATGTCCTTTCGTGGATTACAAACTGGTTAAAAGACATGAAACAGAGAGTAGGATTAAATGGTCAATTTTCTCAGTGGAAAAGGGTAAACAGTGGAGTGCCTCAGGGATCTGTACTTGGACCGGTGCTTTTCAATATATATATAAATGATTTGGAAAGGAATACGACGAGTGAAGTTATTAAATTTGCGGATGATACAAAATTATTCAGAGCAGTTAAATCACAAGCGGACTGTGATACATTACAGGAGGACCTTGCAAGACTGGATGATTGGGCATCCAAATGGCAGATGAAATTTAATGTGGATAAGTGCAAGGTGTTGCATATAGGGAAAAATAACCCTTGTTGTAGTTACATGATGTTAGGTTCCATATTAGGAACTACCACCCAAGAAAAAGATTTAGGCATCATAGTGGATAATACTTTAAAATCATCGGCTCAGTGTGCTGCAGCAGTCAAAAAAGCAAACAGAATGAGGAAGGGAATGGTTAATAAAACAGAAAATGTAATAATGCCTCTATAACACTCCATGGTGAGACTGCACCTTGAATATTGTGTACAATTCTGGTAGCTGCATCTCAAAAAGATATAGTTGCGATGGAGACGATACAGAGAAGGGCAACCAAAATGATAAAGGGGATGGAACAGCTCCCCTATGAGGAAAGGCTGAAGAGGTTAGGGCTGTTCAGCTTGGAGAAGAGACTGCTGAGGGGGATATGATAGAGGTCTTTAAGATCATGAAAGGTCTTGAACGAGTAGATGTGACTCGGTTATTTACACTTTCAAATAATAGAAGGACTAGAGGGCATTCCATGAAGTTAGCAAGTAGCACATTTAAGACTAATTGGAGAAAATTATTTTTCACTCAACACACAATGAAGCTCTGGAATTTGTTGCCAGAGGATGTGGTTAGTGCAGTTAGTGTAGATGGGTTCAAAAAAGGTTTGGATAAGTTCTTGGAGGAGAAGTCCATTAACGGCTATTAATCAAGTTTACTTAGGGGTAGATTTTTAAAAACGGCGCGTTCACGTACTTTTGTTCGCGCTCCAGGCGCAAACAAAAGTATGCTGGATTTTAGCAGATACGCGCGTAGCTGCACGTATCTGCTAAAATCCAGGATCGGCGTGCGCAAGGCTGCCGATTTTGGGCAGCCGGCGCGCGCCAAGCCGCGCAGCCTGCCTCCGTTCCCTTCGAGGCCGCTCCGAAATCGGAGCAGCCTCGGAGGGAGCTCTCTTTCGCCCTCCCCTCACCTTCCCCTCCCTTCCTCTACCTAACCCACCCCCCCCCCCCGGCCCTATCTAACCCCCCCCCTACCTTTGTCCGGGGATATACACCTCCCGGAGGGAGAAGTAAATCCCCGCGCGCCAGCGGGCCGCTGGCGCGCCGAGACACAACCCGGGGGCGGTTCTGGAGGGTGCGGCCACGCCCCCGGACCAAAGCCACGCCCCCGGGCCCGCCCCCGAAATGCCACGTCCGCCCCCAAAACGCCGCGTCGATCGGCCCCGCCCCCAACAAAAACCCCCGGGACTTACGCGAGTCCCGGGGCTCTGCGCGCGCCGGCAGGCCTATGGAAAATAGGCGCGCCGGCGCGCAAGGCCCTGCTCGCATAATTCCGGGCGGATTTACGCGAGCAGGGCTTTTAAAATCCGCCCCTTAGGGAATAGCCACTGCTATTAATTGCATCAGTAGCATGGGATCTTCTTGGTGTTTGGGTAATTGCCAGGTTCTTGTGGCCTGGTTTGGCCTCCGTTGGAAACAGGATGCTGGGCTTGATGGACCCTTGGTCTGACCAGCATGGCAATTTCTTATGTTTTTATGTTATCTCTGTGTAACTTTACCCGCAAATTACATGGGCAATTTTATAAAACACTATTTCCATCGATAAAACACTGTTTAACTGGTAAAAATGCCTCTGAAAATTACCCTCCCTATTTTAAGAGTTTGCACACTGTCTTTGTAGCACAAAAAAACTGTGGACCAAAGATTATGAACTGGGTCCTAAACAGCATCACTTCTACCCTGGTTATGTACAAGAGTCATTATTATTACGCATCTGTTACATTGGATTTATCACTTTTCTTTAAACCAAATTTCTTATACACCCATTCAAAGTAGGAAGAATTAATAACTTGAATGTGTAACACTCAAAAACATCTTTATAACAGCATTAAGGCATGAGAGTTTACAATATGCTCATCACAGGGTTACCACAAGGTCTCACTACCTTGGAATGTATCATCTTTACCAATTATCCCCAGTTCTTGTTGCTCTCCCTTTGAACATTTCTTGGATATTCCATGACAACAACTATTCTGAGCTTTGAGGATGAGATAACTGCATGCCGAACCACAGCTGAGTACAGCAAGTTGCAAATATTTCTGCAGCAAACTACTTTATGTAGTGGTCTATTCAGGTTATGATTCCGATGACTGACAAATGCAATACAACTTGCATAGTATGAAGTACAAACAGGACAGTCTTACTCTGGAGCTTCATATCTTACAGCCACAATTAGCCTGTTACAAGGAAACGATAGTTATTTACTCCTTTTTTTTTTTTTTTTTTTTAAATAACAGCTGCTGTTTTGCAGCTCTGCTGCTAGCATGTTTTTGAGATACGGTCTGATTTGCTTCAAAACACTTGTGAACAACTCTGATTATTATGCATGAAACTCATCTTTCCACAAAAACATTTCCGTAATTTAACTGCACAGTCTCGGGTAAGAACCCAGCAGTATTGCGGCTTGAAGAAAAATATTAATCCCACATGTCATGCTAAAGAGGACACTTTCAGGTTACTAGAACCTGTGTTGGTGAATTTGCTTACTGGAAGCTCCGGGGGTGGCTCCAGCCACCGCTTGAGCCCGGGGATGCGGCCTTAACGCCGCGAAGATGCTGGTGACATCAGGGGCAGGCTCAGCCCGCAGGGAGGAGCAGGAGGGTCGCGGTTCCAACCGCGGCAGAGGAGGAGATCCAGGACGGCCTCCGGGCCGCATGGGCAAGGCTAGACTGCGGCTCCGGCCGCACAGGCAGGCCCGACGTTGGCGTCCATGCCGTGTCGGGTGAAGAAGGGCAGCCCGGGTGAGTAGTTCTGCTCGCGGGGGGGCCCGCGGGCAGCGGATCATAACAATTTCATTAAACTGTAGAGAATAGCTGTCTCCTAAGGTTTGGGAAAACACATTGGGATATTTTCCCCAAAACCTATGTATCAAATCCATCCGGCACAGACTGCATTGTGTGCAAATCATTCCTGCATCAGGGAATACAGATCTGCTTTATGTCAAAGATCTATACGCAGAAATCCACTCTTGCAGAAAAAAAAACGTCTGATGCCCTGACAGACAAAAGAACACCATGGGCGATTTAACCAACAGCACATCCGGACATCATGAATCATGATCCTACAGATAGTCTTTAGTGTATCACCAGTGAATGGGGTGTTCATTCACAGGAAAACATAATTTCCAATAAAATCAATTCTGCCCCAAGTGGGACAGAGGCTGCCTTCCAAAGAACTAATGCAATAATGGAATTATATGACATGGCGGTTATGTGTCTCTGTTAGTGTGATATGCTGACGACTGAAAACATCCACAAAGGTCATAAATCAAGGACTCAGTGCTAGGCACCCAAGCAATCCAAAGTATCAGACTGTAATGCCCTGCTCCACTTTCAGAGCTTTCATGCATATAGATATAAACACAATCTTCTTGTATGTTAATTTATTTCATTTACATAGATTTTGCTCTAATGTAAATGGATATAGAGAGAAATCTGGAGAACCTGGTAGAATAGTTGCAAGTAAAGAGTACTTTTTTCAATGTGTGCATGAAGGTTTTTCAAGTTAGCTTTATACTGTACCTGTGCATGGTAGAAATGTGCTTCGGGTTGCTTTATTGTGTTGGGCTTCGTTTTGGCCCACGGGAATTTCATTTTTCCCGCAGTTCGGGGGTTTTTTTCCAGGCGCCCTGATTTTCGGGTTAGTGCATGCTAACTCCCTGTTAATGCGCGCTAACTCTGCCATGTTAGTGCACACTATCGGGAGTTAGCGTGCACTAACCCGAAAATGAATAGGGATGTGAATCGTGTGATCGATCGTCTTAACGATCGATTTTGGCTGGGGGGGGGAGGGAAATCTGATCGTCATGGGTTTTTTTGTTAAAAAATTGTCAAATCGTAAATCGGCGGGAAAACCGGCACACCAAAACAACCCTAAAACCCACCCCGACCCTTTAAAACAAATCCCCCACCCTCCCGAACCCCCCCAAAATGTTTTAAATTACCTGGGGTCCAGTGGGGGGGGTGCCAGCGCGATCTCCCGCTCTTGGGCCACGGCTGTGTTAATAGAAATGGCGCCGGTGGCCCTTTGCCCTTACCATATGACAGGGCAAAGGTAGCGCCGGCGCCATTTTGGTTCCTGTCACCCGACGTCACGAGTGCAGGAGATCGCGCCTGGACCCCCCCCCCCCCCCCCCCACTGGACCCCAGGTAATTTAAAACATTTTGGGGGGGTTCGGGAGGGTGGGGGATTTGTTTTAAAGGGTCGGGGTGGGTTTTAGGGTTGTTTTGGTGTGCCGGTTTTCCCGCCTTCCCCCCCTCCCCCGATTTACGATTTTTTGACGATAAATCGGGGGAATTGCTATTGTATCGCGGCTCTAACGATTTTTGACGATTTAAAATATATCTGACGATTGTTTTAAATCATCAAAAAACGATTCACATCCCGAAAAATGAATTTTTTCTGAAATTTCTCCAGAACCATTCCGAATTAGGGAAAAACAATTGCACATCCCTAGTGTGTGGGGGGCAGCGTTGATTGTACCTGCAGTGATGTGTTTTGTGAATGAACATCACATTTTGGCATGTCTGTGTTACTTTACCAGTTGATTGGTGATACTCTGCAGACCCTCTGCAGCACAGGCTTAGTGAATGAAAGGCATACCATATTTTCCAGTGTATAAGTCGCACCCCCCTATAAATTGCCATTTTGATGGAAAAAAGTTGGTAGATAAGACGCACCTTTGTATAAGTCACACCTTTTGATAAGGCACATCTATTTGTACAACGATGTTAAAGCACACACTGAGAGAGAGAGAGAGATTGTGACAGTATATAAGTCGCACCAGTGTATAAGTCGCAGTCACTGTAATTGCTGAAAAACCTGTGACTCATACACTGGAAAATACGGTATCTGGGTGTGAATTTGTCCTTCAGCCAGCCATTGCTGGCGATCATGGTTGATGCTGTCCTGATCCATTGTCTGTTACATTGCCCATGATGCCTTATTTTCTAGCAATGTTTTGGAAATTTTCTCAGCCAGAGCAAAAGATCTCTCTGTGTATAGATGTTTAACATAAAGCGGTTTTGTTTTCCCTGATGCAGGCTTAATTTTCCAAAATGTGGTGCTTGTCATCTGGGTGCAATACAGAGTTTTTGAGGAATTATACCAATGTGTTTCTCTAAATATCAGACTGTTCTTGGAGCCTAAGGAAATGAAATGAAATTTGAACTGAGCTGACTGGCACTGTTAATATTAATGCATTTTATTTTGCAGGTTTGCACATACTACACTGTCGATTTAGCACACAAAAATAGGACCAAATCATTGGGTACTGAACTGCATAATTGCTATCTATTTATGTATTTAATGTTTTTGTATTCTACAAACCCACAATTACATCCAATGTGAAACTCATCAAAACATACATAAACATTTAAATATACAACACACTTATAAATAATACAAATTCTTAAAAAAACTGTAACTCAACTGGATCACATACATTATGGAAACAATAGGGTCATAGCATGTAAGCAAATGGTTCCCTAAATTACATAGTTTTTATCATTTTTTGGAATCTCAGTCATCCCCCTTTCAAAAGGTCTCTTGGCAATTTATTCTGATAAGCTGAATGGCAGTTTCCGAGTGAGTGGGCAGGGATCAGACATGCAGAAAGAAACTGATGGTCACAATCAGTACTGCACACCTACACATGTCAATAAAGGTCATATATATTACATGAAATATGAGAAGCAAAGGATCGTTCTTAGGGCCTCCAGTTGCTTTTAAGTCATAAGGGGCAAGCTGAACCAATCTTAGTTTTGGCTCAATGCCTTTATTTATCTGGACCATCTGAATTATAATCTTTGTAAAACTGTGAGAAATAAGATTGCTCTGATTTTTTTGACTTGGTAGAAGAAAGCCAACCAGGTCGTTGCTCTTTCACCAAAGTGTGGTTAACGTTGGAGGACAGTGTAATCATTTCTCAACTTGTGCCATCTGGTTGGATGTTTCAACAACAGCCTGGAACAGAGGACAAAGAAGAAGGACTAGCAATGATTTAGAAGAAACTGATTTTATGGGAGAAACTGCTTGTTAAACAAACTTTGGGGTGCAAATATCTGTATTTACAATGTATGAGAAAACAAGCATGTCCCAATTTTGTTTTTTTACTTCTAGAGCCAATTCATGGGTAGAATTGATTGAATAGCTCCCTGACATATGACTTGAGATGAATGAATTAATCTTGTTGGGGGATTTTAATTTCCATTGGGAAGTGGGACCTACAGTGTCTCACCCATGTATGGCTGCGCTAAGCTTCATGCAAACAGTGCCGACGTGCATTCATTTGGCCGGGCATATTTTAGATTACATTTTTTGGCCTGAACTGCAGGGTCTATGGGGAATGGACACAGAATTTGTATTTTTACCAAATTGCGGTGCTGCATTGGTATCTTATGATGTTATTATACCTATTGAGCTGAAAGGTTGGAAACAGCAGTGGTGAAGTGTTTGCCCCAGGCATAAAATGGATGCCGATTAGTTTTTAAAGGTTTTAGATAGATCATGTTTAGGGAAAGTTGTGGATGGGGGAGAAGAGTTAGTTATGTTGTGGGATTGAGAAATGAAGAGAGCTTGCCCCTATTAAGAGAAGTATTATTTCTGATCCACCTCCTGCTCCTTGGTTTGCTAGGAGAAGCTGTAAGATCTGAAGTTGGAGAAGCAGGGGTTGGAGTGACAGTGGATAAAGCACCCATCTCCTCCTGGAAGAACGGCATTTAAAAAGCACGGGGGAATTTTGATATGGTTGGTAATTACATCAGCTAAGAAAGGTTGATTTGTGTGAAGACTAGGGAAAGCTGAAAATGCTACAAAAGAACAGTTTAAAATTGTTTCAAGTTTGAGATCTCCATGGTTTGGCGCCATCAGTGGAAGTTTGCCTTCCATTTTTCAGAGAAAACTGTAAACATTAGGAAGTAGCTGGGAGTGGGGGTCAGGGTAAATGAGGTACGTCAGTAGAGGCCAAAGGGCGCGAACTATCGAAGAAATTGCAGCTGCTGTCAGAGGATGAGGTTAACGGGACGCTTTCAAAAGTTAACTGTACAGGATCAGTTTTAGAGCCTTGGCCCCCATGGCTTTTGAAGAAGATATAGTTAAGTTTGATCCCTTGGATTGCACTGATTATAAATTCTTCATTTTCTGAGAGTAAACTTTGGCATCCTTTGAAGGTGTCAATTATTTGATCATTGTAAAAAAAAAAAAACCCCAAAAAAAAACCTTTTCTTGATCTGAAAGATTTGAACAATTATAGGCCTAAAGCCAATTTACTGTTTTTAGCTAAAGTGATTGAACAGGCAGCGATAAACCAGTTATCCCAAGGTTTAGAGCAAATGGGATGTTTGGATGATAGGCAATCTGGCTTCCATGTATTGTTTAATACTGGAACATTGATGACAGCCCTGATGGATAATTTATTAGGGCTCTTTGATACTGATGAAAGGGCTTTGGGCATCCAGGGTTAGTCAGTATAGAAGTATGTTAAACACAATTATTTTATTAGATCTCACAGCAGCGTTTAACACCCTTCGGTTTGTTTTTCTTTTGGCAAGACTCTATGATGCTGGTGTGGTTGGAAATGCATTGGCTTTAATTCTTTTCCTTTCTGAAGAGGAAGAAGCTGGCGGAATCCTTTTTTTTGTCTCCTTGTTTTGAAGATCCCTGAGAATCCAGCAAAGAGCAAAAATGCTGGTAGTGGGGATCTGTGCAAAAGGAGATGTAGGATTACCAGTGTTTATTCGGAATATGTCAGTTCCATTAATTAAGCATGCAAGGAATTTTGGGTGTGATTCTGGATAGCGAGTTGAAAATGGAGGAAAACATTTCTAAGGATATTCTTTTTTTTCCAGCTTCATGACATCCATCAGATGTGGATGTTTTTTTGCACCAAGCTAGCCTCCATACTTTGGTCTAGGCTTTGATATTGTCTCGGTTGGACTACTATAATTAATAATATCTATTGTGGTCTACCTTCAAAGACTCTAAAATGATTGAAGCAGGTCCAGAATGCTGCAGCAAGACTCATGGCACGGATCATATAATGCCGGCACTGAAGTCTCTTCACTGGTTGCCAGTGCAGTTTAAGCTCCTAAATTTCTTTGGGGTTGCTTAAAGTTGTAGGGGCCCGAAAGGACATTGCTATCCCTTATGGCAATCTGGCCACTTATCCCATCAATCAAAGAAGTTTATTATCCAAGAATAGGAAGAGGGGCTTTTTCTTGTGCACCTCCTGACCTCAGGAACAGATTCTTTATGGAGCTGAGTTCTAGTCAAGATTTTCTTTTTTTTATAAGACGAGCCTTATGGCATGGTTATTTTTCCTGGCATTTCCAGAAGGTTGGTAATGATCTGTTGGTTATAATGTTACGTCTGGTAATGATTTTTCAGGATAGTTGTGAGGCAGAATTTGGTCTTGGAAAATGGATGGAGGTATATTTAGATAAAAAAAATGAATGATGTTTTAATGGAGGTTTTGTTTTTTGAGGGGGGGCATCTGTTTGAAGGGGATGAGAATGGATCTTTTGTAGTTGTTTTTATTGATTGTATGTGGTATTCTATCACGTTTTGGACACCTTTGACAATAAGACATGTAAGAAGTAAATAGTAGTAGCAGCAGCAGTAGTACATTTTGAAACTTTTTGAAAGGATCAATAAAAAATGTTGCAATACATGAACGTTTAAGACCTTTCAGGCCTGTGTTTCAGTGGGGCTAAGCCAGAACTGCTTGTCGTGTTCCTTAGGAACTGGAATTATCTGGTAATCCTAGGCACCATGGAAGTTGAGGATTCATTTAGCTGGACAAAATATGTAAATACAAGAAAGAATAAGGATGGCAAATTAACTGTAAATCACTTTGATCTTAGCTAAAAGAGAAAAAAGTCTAAATGGCACTTAAGTTGATGGACTCTGATTGACTCTGAACTGAAACCTTTCAACTGTAAGGGGTAGATTTTCAAAAAATATGCGCATGCGAACATTGTGCTCCTGCTACCCGGCACGCACACATGGACGCACAATTTTATAACATGCGCGCACTGGCAAGTTGCGCGCTGGCACAGCAGCAAATGGCTGCTGTACCGGGCGCCTCTAGCCCCACCCCGGACCACCCCACCCAGAAAATGCCCCCCGGCCTGCCCCTTTCAGGAAGACCCACACTTATGTGCGTACAGGCCTTTACGCACGTGGCCGGGCCTTTTTGGAAATAGGCTCGGCGTGAGCTAGGCCGGATTTTACACGCGTGGCCTTTTTGAAATCTGCCCTTAAGGGAGGGTAATTTTGTAACATTGCATAAGTTGGCTGGCAAATAGACACATAAGTTCCAACCATTTCCAAAGTGGACTTATGCGCCTAAATCCCGCTAGATAATCATTCTGGAAAGCCCTCATGCCCACAGTCACACCTGCTATTTGGTGTGCATAGTTTTGCAGAGTATTTACTTGCATACATTTTTAAATGAAAAAGTATGTGCACAAGTTCCAACCCCAGTCAGACTCCATCCCCTGAAACTCCCCTTGGTGCTTAAAGAATGGGCACACAGGGTGCGTGCATGTCGGTCACGCAAGTCTCCTAAAGGCCATTTTTTGCAGGTACCCTTTTGAAAATTGCCTTCCCTCTAACCACGTTGAAGCCAACATAAGTTGCTGGTAATAATCAGTAATTGCATGTACTTTCTTGGTTTGCATTTTGCCAGATGACTCAGGTGTACGGAAGCCAGAGCTCAGCAACCCCTCCATCTGCCATGCGCCTGGTGGAGAGTATTTTGTGGAGGGGGAGACGTGGAATATCGACACCTGCACCCAGTGCACATGTCACAGTGGACGCGTCCTTTGTGAGACCGAAGTCTGCCCACCTCTTCTTTGCCAGAATCCCATCCGTACGCAAGACTCCTGCTGTCCGCAGTGCCCAGGTAACACACGTTTCAGTCTTCCTTGCAAACTTTTCACGGGAGTTTAGCAAAACCACGAAGCAGATAATGATAGCGTTATGCCAACTTCTCCTGTAATGAGGCTGCAAAGAATGTTACCTATAAGTGTAAGGTTAGTGAATTACTCTTCACAAACAAAAGAAAATGATGTAAACTGAATATGCCTCCGAAATGGGGCAATTTTCATGCTGTCCGCTTTGAGATAAGGTTCCTTGGTACTTTATATTTGTGGACTTTGCATCAGGTTTCGAAGAGAAAGTGTCACACATTCCCTTTTAAACTTGCTGTATACACAAAGTACCCTTGGAATGTTGCATCTGCTTTTTGTGCGGGGAGAGTTTTTGCAACGAGAATAACCCGTAGAAAATGCAATCTACTGGTGTTATTATGCGATCCTGCCCAAAACACACGCTCCCTGTCAGTGCTTCTCCTAAATGAGGTAGGTGCAAACTCCCTGCCAAGGTTTGAACATAAATTCTCCTTGCGAACTTTGACATCATCTTGACTTAAAGGCACATACTCCCTTTTCAACTCTCTGAGGCTTAACAAGATAGAGATTATTAATCAGTTGGATAGAGGTTAAGGGTCAGTTTTGATAGAGATTAAGGATCACATCCATACAGACCTAAGGGTCGCATTTTTGGAACCAGGGCTACTCTTATATCTGCTTATGGGTTATAAAGAATAATCTCTGGCTAATCCTTCTGTTGTTTCAATAAAAAAAATATCTAAAGCTGCAGATTTTTCTCCAGTACCATGCATGGCTATTAGAATAGTAACATTTTAGCTAATGTAATGCTACTGTTTACTAAGTGCTCTTTTGAAATAGTGCACATTATATAAAAGCAACAGCTATAATCTGGCTAAGAGCACACTTTTAGATTTTGTTTGTATGAGAGTGGGACATGAGTTGAGAGATTGTGTTTCTGGCACTCAGGTTCACTGTCTTAGCCAGAGGAAATGAAGGAGTGACATTAAGAGAAGTCACCCCATACCAGCCCTCTCCCCTTCTCCCTCCCGCACTCCCTGTACGAGGTATCCATTGATATTTCTGATGCAGAGATGCTTTTTATATCCTAGATTATGCCACCTGTATTTGGTTACTAGGAAACAAACATGACAAGGGGATCGGCAGTTCCTTTCCACCCAAAGTGCTGCCGCCCGGCAGAAAGAACCTTTCTGAGTGGGTGAACCCTGCTGTCAAATGCTTCAAATAACACCTTAAGGGTCCGTTGCTAGGACTTTTGATTTTGTTTTCATGGAGGAGAGAAGAAAAGACCCAGTTCAAAATGGTCTCACTTGACGCACAGGTTTAGGAGTGGAAATGCAGTTTATAAACAGAAAAATGGAAGAGCTTTGCTGTCATTAACTTGTTGACACCCCCAGGGCTCTTTGATCCTGTTTTCTGTAATTTTTAATTGAATACACAGTGGAAGCCACTTATGTCCCTGCTCAAGTATACAATAATTAGATAGTTTAAAGCCCTTTCACCATGTTGATTATTCCATGAAGAAGGTGATAAATCAGGATCTCATAAAGAATGAGAACCTGACAGGGAACAAAAGTTTATCATAATATTTATTTATTTGTTTGTTTGTTTTTGTATACCGACATTCGATCGAGATATCACATCAGTTCACATAAAACTGAATAGTAAATAAGACAGGGGTTCCTTATTTTTATAGTATAACTTAGAACAGTTAACAAGGAGAAGTATATAATGCATGTGTCCAGGAAAATTGGTGGCATGCAGGTTGGAAACATAGCTAAGGAATGGATTCCTTAATTCATGGTTTAGGAATAGATTAACATGAGCTGTTTTAACAGGGTGCAAGGGTAACTTGGAGTAAAGAGGATTTGTGCATGACAACTTGAATGCGAATAAACTAGAACCGAGGAATAAGGGATTGGTTGGGGGGAGAGGGGGTGAGGGGGAGAGTGAGGTGTTAGGGGTTTTATAGGTTGGGTTTGACTAGAGTAGGGGTGAGGGGGTGGTTATGTTGAGGGTTGGGGGGGGGTTTGGGGGGGATTCGGGATGGAGGGAACGCTTTCACTTGCGGGCATTGGCTAGGGCCGAGGGGTGTATTCTTCGATATCTGGGATTGTAGGGGAGGTAGGCTAGGTTTTTGGTGGGAAGGCTTTCAGGAATAGCCATGTTTTGAGGTGTTTTTTGAAGGTTTGAGTGGAGGGTTCCATTCTGAGCTGGGATGGAAGGGAGTTCCATAGTGTGGGCACTTAGAGAAGGCCATCGTGGAAAGATTAAATGATTTCTTTGCTTCGGTGTTTACTAAAGAGTATGTTGGGGAGATACCCGTTCCGGAAAAGGTTTTCATGGGTAATGATTCAGATGGACTGGACCAAATCACGGTGAACCTAGAAGATGTGGTAGGCCTGATTGACAAACTGAAGAGTAGTAAATCACCTGGACCAGATGGTATACACCCCATGGTTCTGAAGGAACTCAATATTGAAATTTCAGACCTATTAGTAAAAATGTGTAACCTATCATTAAAATCATCCATTGTACCTGAAGACTGGAGGATAGCTAATGTAATCCCAATATTTAAAAAGGGCTCCAGAGGTGATCCGGGAAACTACAGACCGGTTAGCCTGACTTCAGTGCCAGGAAAAATAGTGAAAAGTGTTCTAAGCATCAAAATAACAGAACATATAGAAAAACATGGTTTAATGGAACAAAGTCAGCATGGCTTTACCCAAGGCAAGTCTTGCCTCACAAATCTGCTTCACTTTTTTGAAGGAGTTAATAAACATGTGGATAAAGGTGAACCGGTAGATGTAGTGTACTTGGATTTTCAGAAGGCGTTTGATAAAGTTCCTCATGAGAGGCTTCTAGGAAAAGTAAAAAGTCATGGTATAGGTGGCGATGCCCTTTCGTGGTTTACAAACTGGCTAAAAGACAGGAAACAGAGAGTAGGATTAAATGGACAATTTTCTCAGTGGAAGGGAGTGGGCAGTGGAGTGCCTCAGAGATCTGTATTGGGACCCTTACTTTTCAATATATTTATAAATGATCTAGAAAGAAATACAACGAGTGAGGTAATCAAATTTACAGATGATACAAATTGTTCAGAGTAGTTAAATCACAAGCAGATTGTGATAAATTGCAGGAAGACCTTGTGAGACTGGAAAATTGGGCATCGAAATGGCAGATGAAATTTAATGTGGGTAAGTGCAAGGTGATGCATATAGGGAAAAATAACCCATGCTATAGTTACACAATGTTAGGTTCCATATTAGGTGCTACCACCCAAGAAAGAGATCTAGGCGTCATAGTGGATAACACATTGAAATCGTCGGTTCAGTGTGCTGCGGCAGTCAAAAAAGCAAACAGAATTTTGGGAATTATAAGGAAGGGAATGGTGAATAAAACGGAAAATGTCATAATGCCTCTGTATCGCTCCATGGTGAGACCGCACCTTGAATACTGTGTACAATTCTGATCACCACATCTCAAAAAAGATATAGTTGGGATGGAGAAGGTACAGAGAAGGGCGACAAAATGATAAGGGGAATGGAACAGCTCCCTTATGAGGAAAGACTAAAGAGGTTAGGACTTTTCAGCTTGGAGAAGAGACGGTTGAGGGGGGGCTATGATAGAGGTGTTTAAAATCATGAGAGGTTTAGAACGGGTAGATGTGAATTGGTTATTTAGTCTTTCAGATAATAGAAAGACTAGGGGGCACTCCAGGAAGTTAGCATGTGGCACATTTAAAACTAATCGGAGAAAGTTCTTCTTCACTCAACGCACAATTAAACTCTGGAACTTGTTGCCAGAGGACATGGTTAGTTCAGTTAGTTTAGCTGTGTTTAAAAAAGGATTGGATAAGTTCTTGGAGGAGAAGTCCATTACCTGCTATTAATTAAGTTGACTTAGAAAATAGCCACTGCCATTACTAGCAACGGTAACATGAAATAGACTTAGTTTTTGGGTACTTGCCAGGTTTCTTATGGCCTGGATTGGCCACTGTTGGAAACAGGATGCTGGGCTTGATGGACCCTGTCTGACCCAGTATGGCATGTTCTTATGTTCTTATGATATGGCGCATTTTCTGATTGAGGTGAGGTGTACTGCTTTGGGAGGGGGGATGGTGAGGAGTCCGGATTCAGCAGATCGGAGGCTTCTTTGTGGGGTGTAGGGGAGGAGGGCTGGGTTAGCCAGTCATCTTGTTGTTGAGCATTTTTTTGTGGATGAGGGTGAGGGTTTTGTATTGCACTCTGTAGATAATGGGTAACCAGTGAAGGTCTTTGAGGATGGGGGTGATGTCACATCTTCTGATGTTTGCGATGGATCTGGCAGCGGCGTTTTGAAGTATGTGTAGGGGTTTGAGGGTGGAGGCAGGGAGGCCAAGGAGGAGCGAATTGCAGAGGTCGAGCTTGGAAAAGAGGAGAGTTTGGAGGAAGGTTCTGTAGTCTTGGGCGAGGAGGAGCGGTTTGAGCTTTTTCAGGGTTTGTAGTTTGAAGAAGCCGTCCATGATCGTTGTGGAGATGTGATGTTTGAGGTTTAGTTCGCTGTCAATTGTTACTCCGAGGTTTTTTACCGTGTGCATGAGCTGGGTCCCAGTGCGTTTGGGTGTGGGGGTCAATGGAGGGGAATGTTGTGTGGTTGTTTGTTATGTTTATGATTTCAGTCTTGTTTTGATTGCAGGAGAGGGATAGTTGTGAGAGTAGCTGGGTTATTTTAGATAGGAGTTGGTCCCAGGTTTTTGTGTGCTTTTGATGGTTTTTTTTAAGGGGAGTAAGATTTGTAGGTCATCTGCATAGGCATAGTATGTGAGGTTTGATAATACTGTAAACAGGGGAAATTATATACAGAATATCCTCAGAATAATGCTGTTTCTTGTATGCAGGTGACCATTTTTCTCCATAGGAAAGCGAGTACCCTCCATTTGATTAGGACTTTTATTTTTCTGTTTCCAATTACAAAGAGGATGGAAGAAATTGACTTCCAAATTTGTTTCATGCACTTTGGGAAAATTTTATGTAATTTTTGTTTATAATGTTTTTATTGAGTCCATCCATCATTGAAATTCAATACAATGCAAAAACACAGGCCAGCGAAATAATCTTAACTAGTCTAAGAACAATCAAGCCACAAGTAATAAAGCATATCTAATACATATATCTCTGACGGTCATTCAAGCAACCAGAGTTGCCAATATCAATACACTCAGACAAATTTTTCCCCCCTTTTTTTCCCCTCCCTTTCCCACCCAGCTCCCTCCAGAGAATGCCCGGTGAAAAGAAGAATAAAATAAAATAAAAGTGTAAAAGATGGAGAAGCACTCCATACATTTATTGGCGTCGCCTTAAAATGGCAAATCTTCGGATCCTGTACTAGCTGGCTAGATTACCTTCCCAACAATCCTGGCAGAAAGTAACTCCAGTCCCACCCATTTGCAGAGTTCCTCGGACCACTCCGTAAAAGAGGATGAGCACAATCTTCTCCAAAAGCGGAGCAGCACACGCCTCCCAAGAGCTATCAGCTTCATAGCGGAGCAATCATCCTGATTCTGATTCTTCCAGGTTAAAGCACCTATTAAGCATTTAACCGTACACTCTACGGTAATACTTTATATTTCTCCTGCCTTATCTTCCTTCCAGCTTGTCGCAAGCTTCCAAGTTCTCTTTCCCTGTTGATTGTAACTTTGACTTATTCCCTCCTATTGTTTAGCTCTCGTTTACTTGAATTGTTACTCCAGTTATTCCCTGTTAAATGTAAACCAATCCGATATGGTTATTACTATGAAGGTCGGTATAAAAAACTGTTAAATAAATAAATAAATAAATAAATAAATAAATCCTTTTCCATAATATAAAATAAAGCTTCTTAGGTCATCAGGTACATCTAAGGGAAACACTGCCCTGAATGCATCCGTAATTTCTTTCCAATGCGCCTGAATCACTGGACAAAAGCATAAAATATGGGATAATGTGCCAACCTGTGCGTAAACCCTCCAAACAAAGATCTAAAGCATCAGCATGCTATATAAAGTTTTACCCCCAAAAGATGAGGCTGTTTCCAAATTCAGATGCAGGAAATGTTTGAATTTCTGGAAATGAAAAACTTAATAGAACCCTGGTCAACGACCAACCAGTGCTGTCCTGTGTGGTTACAAGGTCACGGTCATCTACAACGCCTTGTCAGTCAAAAGAAACCTGATCCTCCCCATGAGATTGCAAAGTAAGGATCAGTAGAAACTTTAGCATTCTCAAAAGAACATGGAAAACTCACGTACGCTTCCTGAGATCTGCATTGTCACCAGGTTTGCTTCATAGAAGAGCTTCATGTTGTAGCCTTGACAGGGAGCTTTGTGCTGTGGCAACTGGAAGGGTGCATATTACTGCCGCCACTGCTACTTATCATTTCTATAGCATTACCAGATGTATGCAACACTCTAGCGAAATACATAAGAGACAGTCCCTGTTCCACACTCAATCCAGTCAAAATGCACAGACAAGCTTCAGGAAATGCATTTATTAAAGAAAACATGATTTAAAATCAACACGGCTATAATCAGGAACAGCTAAGTGGCCTCAAGAGATAGGGTTTTCTAGGTGAAATCTGGATGTGGCTCACCAAATTAGAAAGGCTGTTTCCAGGCATACAGCATAGCAAGTTGAAAAGCGCAGGGTTGGGAGTTAACAGTGGAGGAGCAGGCCACAGACAGGGGCAGCATATCCTGCAGGAAGGTAAACAGCTTGTATAGTGTTACACCTGAATGGTGTCTGCTATGTGTATACAAAAAAAAGGTTTCCTTTGACACAGACATGGATAGGTCCGGCATGCCAGAACCTTTGTGGGTTGGGCTTGCCACTATTTCAGGACGCCTTATACTTCATGGTGTTGTCATCAGGTCAGGAGGGGTGGAAGGTGTTTTGAGAATGCTACTCAGATGCTTGGCTCCTGAGGCAGACACTTTTGAGAGACTCCCCTTTTTTTCCCATTGTTTTTTTTTTGTTTTTTTTTTAAATAACTTGTTGGATTCCAGTCAGACAAGTTACTTGTGGTTTGATTGTTTATTTTCATTCTGTAAAAATCTTCCATGTTACTTGATTTGCTAATGCACACCCTGTTTGTAATTTGACATTTTGACTCTAGGCGCTGGGAGATTGTGCCGGGTTTTTTTTTTTTGTTGTTGTTTTGGTTGTATAGCGCAGTACAAGTCCTCCATGAATTTTCACTCCAGTGAGCTTGGAAAGCATTCCATTTCACTTTCAAATGAATGTGTATGGGGCAGCGAGATGTTTAAGCGAGGGTTAAATGAGTACTGTGCTCTGGAATGTGCTACCTTGAAAAGAAGAAAGCTGGCAGTGATTAAAAAAAAAAAAAAAGCTTCCAATCCAGCGTCTGTCGGTTTCCACGGTAGGCATATTCCTCTGGCCTGGACTGTGCTGTCTCATTAGACTGGAGGTCCTGGATTGAGTTCATACTTTTGTTTTCAAACTGAAAGACAAACCGATGGATACAAAAACTTTACTGTGCTTAAAACTGCAGTTGCTAAATATAGCAGCTCCTGTCTTTTCTTGGTCTTTCATTGAAAAGTTGGCAACAGGCAGGGCTGAACTCTTTTTCCAAAGAAACTCAGTAGCTGGCAGATGCCTAAATTGAAGGGAAACTTCGAGGGAAACAAGAGAGAAATAACTTTACAAATGTAGGGCCAGATGTCCTAAGATTTTTTTCCTGTAGACACAAAACGGGGGTAAATCCCTTAGTACATCAGACCCACGGTGTGCTAAGCACTTTCCTTGTTATCTGGTTTAATAGGTTTCCTCAACTCCTTTGCAGACTGTAGGTCTTGAGCTAAAGACTATTTCTGATACTGCATTCTGGATGCCTTGACTCAGCTCTGTCCTTGCTCCTTCGTTTTGTAATAACCTAGGCCAGGTTTTCCCCTAAGATCCACAGCTTCAACCCAACCTCCTGATCCTCTATGAAGGACTGTGCTAAACATAACAGGGACACATCTGGGTCTTGAAACTATTCACAAATGGGTTTTCCTATACTGGATCCCAGTGCTTCATTAAGTACAAATTCTGATTTGACTGTAAGCTGTTCTGTCCTCTTGTTCATTTAAATGTTATTGTAATCCCCCTTGAGACCAACTTATCAAATGTTCATAAAAAGTAAATAATACATAAATAGCCTTATTTCTAGGAATATATAGTAGGTACAACTATGGAGTAACTTAGGTTGAAATGTCTTTCTTGTGGGGAAAACTTCACATGGAAGTGACTCCAAAGTTCTTACTATTGCCTGGTATTTGAAAAGTGTCCAATCCAGTGATATAATTGAATTCAAAAGTAATCAAATTCTAGTTCTCATGGGCTGGCAGGTAGCAGTCAGATTTTCACTGTACCCAAAATGAATATGCATATGATACATTTGCATAAATAGTCTGAATGGAATCAAACCTGGACAGGAGGTATTGCCTTAATATGGTAAACCATGATCAAGCATCTGCAGAACTATTAGTAAACCAAGAGGTTGATATTCAGCCGCTCTCTGGCTGAACAAGTTAACTAGAGAAACATATCTGGTTAACATCTCCAGGATTTTGATTGGTAGGATGTTTCTTCAACCTCCCATAGAATTTAAATGGTCTTTTCCTAAATTAACAAAGATAAACAGGCTTTTAACCTATGTTTGTTAATATGGCTGGGAACAGATACTGCAAGTTTTATGATGTTGATGATATTCTTTAATGTTTTATTGTTTTTATTATTTCATTTGTTTTATTGTATTGCATTGTATTGTTTTTATGCTAATATATAATATTATGAATGTTTTTATGGAAATCACCTAGACATTTTTGATAGCCCGTTTATAACTTGTAAATAAATCAATCAATCGCTTTATAACTATGGATCTGTGTGTATACTCTTCCAGATGAGCCTCTGCAGCCCTCCACACCAGGCAACGAGAGCATGCCCAATTACTGCAAAAACGACGAAGGTGACATTTTCCTGGCAGCTGAATCTTGGAAGCCCAATGTCTGTACTAGCTGTGTGTGCATGGATGGGATGATCAGCTGCTACTCTGAGTCCTGCCCACCGGTGTCCTGCGAGAGGCCTGTGTTGCGAAAGGGACAGTGCTGCCCATATTGCATAGGTAAAATGAGAAAAATAAAAGGTCACTACTCAAAGGCATTTATCTGCCTAACTTTTGAATTATCTGGATAAATGCCCACTTTTGTAGTTTGCTACTACTTATCTGGATAAATTTTATCCATTTGATGTAAGTTATCCATTTTGTGCCTTTTTGAAAATTAGCCTCTACAGCATAAGAGCTAGCCTCTCCCTATCTTCTGTTAGTAAGCATGAACCCCTCTAGCCACCATGGAGGAGGAGAAGAAAAGTGCACGCATTGAATGATTCTGCATAGCAAATCTAAGAGAAAGTTTGGTTTATGTAATGGGAATCAGATTCCTGGGATCTAGGCCCACATTTGCCAGTGACTCTCTGTGCAGCTTTGGGGAAATGATGTTTATTTCCCAAGAACTATCGCATCCCTTCCTAAGGGCATTCAGAAAGTCCACATTTTCATAGTGCATGATAGTTTGCAAATTCATATATATGCAAACCTATTCGCCAGAGGAGAAGGCAAACGATGGCAATAGTCCTCGTTTGAAAAAGGGGGGAGTGTTACAAATACAGTAATAGTTCTAATTTTGTCATATTTTTTTTGCCTATGTAGTCGAAATATTTTCTCATTAAATTTTGAGGTGACCTAGTTTTCATCATTTTTGCTTTCATAGCAAATAGTTTTGCTCAGCTCTTTCGCATAGTGTGGTTGATTATAGGTAATAATAATTAATACTATTTTTTCCTGTTCCATCCTGCTAACGTTCTGCAAAGTCGTTTGCCGACGAGCTTGCTGCCTGTGTGCATCTGAAGTTTAATAACTGTAAGGTGTAGGGTTACCAACTTTCAACCATCAGATTTCCAGACACTTGGAGATGCTGTTTAATATCTATGCTGATTATTTTTTCCACACATGCAACTTTAATTGCCACTCTTCACCATTAGAAAAACACGGGTAGAATATAACAGCAGAAAAGGACCATCGAGTCTGCCCAGTTTCCATCCTGCTATAATGTCATAGACCTGAGTTGATCTCAGGCTCTCCTTTTGCTTCTTTCCAATTAATGATCCTCTGTATTTGCCCCTGTGCTTTCCTGAACTGTGATTGTTCCATGCACCCACCAGCCTCTATAAGAAGAAATGTTTTCTGCTCCTGCTCCTGCTTCTTTGGAGCCTCATATCATGATCACCAGTTCTCAAACTTCTTTACCACCAAAAAAGGTTTGCTTTTAGCAACCCAGCACCAAACTACTGTTTTGTAAGGCCTCTGATTAAATCATGGACTGAAGTCTATGTAAGTGACACAGAATAAATGTATCCAGCTCATACTAAATGCAGAATAGCAACCAAAGCGCACACGGTGGAGGATCAGACACCGAGTTGCAGCTGAAGAGCTAAAACCAAGACATGCCTGAGTATTTTATCCTTTCCACTTTTTTTTCTGTACAGTCCGGAAAAAATCAGGACAGTTGGCAACATTACTAAAGAGTGCTGGGTCTCCTTTGGTTATGAGAAATTGTGTGAAACCAAGGATTTTGGCCTGCAAGAGATTCTAACTTTTGTAGAAGTCCGTAAACTGCCAACATCCTCCTCCTCCCCCCACCCTTTTATGAATTTAAGCACCAGACAGGTGCAAAGCAGTGAAATACCTTGCATTTTTGTTCACAGAGTTTGTTGCCCTACATGTCATTAAAAAGCAGTTAGCTCTTTATATCACATACCACAGCAAGCTTTCAAACAAGTCATAACTGGAGTTTTCCCAGGGTGATTCTTTCTGTGCGCTATTTTTTTTTTTTTTTTTTAAATCCAAAGGCAAGATAGTTCTTGGGGGAGTTGGGACGAGCGTGGGTCGGGGGAGAGGGTAGATCCAGCTGCATGCCGAGGAAACCACTTTAAAGGTTTTTGCTTGGGTTTCCATTTCCTTGTCTTTCTGTCCTTCCACCTCCAGGCAGGCGGCAGCCTGCATGAAGAACTGGCCTTTCAATTTTCTGCAAGAGCAGATCTTGAAAAGAATACTGCCTGATTTCTGATTTGTTCCAGTGAACATCAGAGCTGAATTTTCAGCTGAATTGTCACTGCTGCTTCTCCAGTTGTCCATCGGTGTCTTCCACTCCCAGGGTTTGGCTGTTTCCATGACCACCTCCTCCTCTCGCCCCCCCTATTAGTGGGGTATATGCTTTTCTGCAATGTTCATTTTGCATGCATTTAGAGCATAGAGCATTTAAGAATAATTGACCTTAGAAATAATCTTTTATTTCTGTAGAAATAAGAAAAATAAGGGAACTATAACTTATTGCTCAAGAACCAATCATCTGTTTTGCATTCATTGAACAAAGCTGAATTCTTTTCATAGTTCTGAGTTTCGATAGACAGACCATAGCTTTTTTTTCCACCGGGGTTAACTGTGCCTTTGTGTTGGTTTCAGCGAGAGGGACGAAGATCTGAATAAAGGAGTTCAGGATGACGTGCCTTTAGGGGTCATTTTGATGGTGAAAACTTATTAAAGCTCCAAAGCGGGAGGTGTCCTGGTTTCCCTGTTCCCCTATCTGATCCTCCCTCCCTCGTCCCCCATATTCGTACTGGAGTCAAGGTGTGCAGGGCTGCTGTTGATGTCCAAGTGCCAGGGCGTGAAAGTAACCGAGTTTTGTTTTTTATATATATATATATATATATTTCTTTTTCTTTTAAACTCAGGGGTTGGTCCCCGTTAACTCTGACTTTGAAAGTCTATGAACAAAATCTCCATGTTTGGGTCGCTGGAATTCTTCAGCTCCCAAAAGTGAAAATGCAGCACAACCCATGGGAATAAGGAATGGTGCCAGAGGCAGCCCCGGCCTCTGCATTCCTCGTTGCTTGAAGTTATTGTGCCTGCTGTTAAGACATGCAGCGCGGCTCAGGAGGCGCGCCACGTGCAGCAGCCTTCGCTGGCTGAATTCCTGCCTTCAGTCTGAACGTTAGTGGTGCCCTCAGACTAGGAAGAAGGGAAGCAGGCGATGTCCCGTGTCGTCGTTCCCCCCCCCTTCTTCATGCCCAGACTTCACAGTGAGCCCTGACTTTGCAGTGAAGGGTTCGGACGTGAGATGAAAGCTGATCCTGCGTGGCCAGGTGGTGCCCCTCACTTCTGTAGCCCCGTGGATGTGTCAGGGTGGACAGTTCTGCTCACCTCTCCCTATTTTCCTGCTTTCTTACAGTGCAACCAAAAACTATTTATAAAACAAAAGGAAGGCAAGCATCTGCTGCAGACTGATCTGCATTAGCTAATCTTAAGGATTCTGGGCATATACCATTGAACTAACTACTGCATTATCCATTTCAGCATGTTTCCAGGCCGTCAACTAATTTTAATTTCTTTCCTGTTTTTGTTTATATATATATATGTATATATAATATATATTTTACTACCAAAAATGTGAAAAAATACCTCTAAAACTAAGACAGCAGATGTAATTAACTTCCACAAACTGTTCTGTTCTGCTAAGTCTTTAAAAATGAAGGTTGATTATTATTTTGATTAAAAAAAATATCAGCATACCTACACATTAGAGTACTTGAAATTATTTGACTGAGACTTTAGAGTGGATGGCACTTTTCCACTCTCCCCTTCCCCCAAGAAAGGCCTGGTTTATGAGAACCTCTTATTTCACTCTGCTCCTCTCAAGGTCCTCACAGCCAAACCTCACCCAGGGCAGCAGATTCGAACAGCGAGGCCCGCGGGTGGCGGCATCTCTTAGCTTCAGATGGGCAAACATTGCATTACCCCAAACACTTTGAACCAGGAAAACAAAGAGGCTGGATCTGTAGCTACCATTCAGGAAGGCGAGTGGTTCTTCTGTGGGTTAGAAGGGCCCCAGGGACTGATTCTGGTAGCCAGTTCCATTACTCCTTGCAGAAGTGCCTGCATGCAGCACATGTGCCTTTCTGTAATGAGCAGCAAGCAGCCTGATGCATAGGGGAGCCTGATGGGATACAACAACAACAACATATAGGATGTTCCTAATTTAAAAATAAATAAAATAAAGTATTCATTTTAATGGCCATCAGTAACACTCGGGAACGGATTCCTCCTTAATGTGCCACTTTTAATGGGAGTATTATGGATAAGAGGTTGTATGGCACATGTACTGTTTGCCAGAGAGCTCACACGTCCTGGAACACAGCGATGTTCATCTCAGAGCCTTAAAGGCCAGGTGCACCCCTACTGTTTTTTTTTAGCAGTTTGATGTCTACCATTTAAACTTTTACAGCCCCAATTTGCATATTGTGCAGACATTTACTTAACAAATAGTTCAGTTTGCATATAAATGTTTATCATGAAAGTTAAGTTGAATCCTGGCCTCTGAATACTAGAAGGGAGTCGTATTAACTATCTATGCATCTCATTTCACCTTCAAACTTCTGTGAAAACTTAAAAAAGAAAAAAAAATAACCAGAGGATAGATTTTATTTTCTTTAAAAATGTATTAACGACCTCTCCCACAAGGCAGACTGCATGGAGTTAAAATTGAACAGAAATCCGAGGAAGGGTTACAGCTTCCGATCCCAGATTGCCTTCATATAATCACTATGAAAGAGAGATCCTGTGTGTCTCCCGACCGCATGCCTCACATATCCCTCCCACCCGTCTTGTACAAGTTATCAGTTTTGCATCCCTCCGGTTAGTGTCTGTTGGCCATTTGTCCAATGTCTTAGTGAATTCAAGCTCTCAGGCTTCATACATGTACTGTAAGAGTTTTAGTCTGAACCACTGACATTTGGGGTTTTTTTTGCCAGATCTATTAAGCCTTTATTAAGGAGTCCCTAGAAGGGCTTAAAAGACTCTGCCCACCCCATCCCTTTGCCTACATGCCTTTCCTCTCCCCTTCCTTTTGTGAGACCCAACGATAACACTGGGCTCTCAGTTGGCAGAGGTTTGGCAGAACAGTGCTATAAACTCTCACTCAGGAAAACAGAAATACACTGAGCTTGAAAAAAAAATACATGCAGTATGCTTTGTTTAGTGCCGTTAAAAACTTTTTAAAAGCACATTGCATACTACATAAAATTGCTCAAAGGCAAATTATATTGAAATGGAACAGGGGAAAGGAATTTTATCGGTCTGCCAAGTCAGACTGATGATGCCTGTGATATTTAAATTGAAAAAGGAGACGGTTTTACTTGCTGTTCTGTTGGCTTGCAGGTTTTCTAGGCAGGAATTGTAGATCCTGCTGCTCGTACATTGTTGCATTGCCGAGTTTTAGTGCATGGGAAGCCTGGAAACTTTGTTGGTTGTAGTACTTTTCATTGGACCAACATAAAAAGGTGTTGCAGTGCACAAGCTTTTGAGCACACAGGGATCCCAGAATCTGAATAAGAGACCTCGGTAGTTTTCAACCTGTGGCCCTTGTTATGACTTGTTGAAAGCGTTAACAGCTAGCAGCCCGGCGTTGTTTTCGTTGTCATCTTGGGTAAGACTGCTTATGTCACAGTGCTGCCAGTTGTCCAGCTGTACTTAAATAATTATGTAGCAAATCTCTGTGTTTGAAGTCTCGTTTGCACCTAAGAATCTTAATGTAATTTTGTGGAAAATCTTTGATTACTACCGCAACAATGTGCAAAACAATGTCCAGTGACAATTGGATGGCTTTTTTTCTCTCTACATGCAATACATGCTCCGTATGGTATTAAAACACTCTCTCGCTGTCAGCAAAGGTATTCTGTAATTATGAGTAGAAAAGGCCATGGGACATCCTCTTTCACCTTCCTGTCCCTCCCTGAAACAGGATAAGCAGTGCAGAGTTGCAGATGCATTGTTGAAAAAGCTTGAACTGCTGTATTGTGTGATCTTGTTACTCCACCTAGTGGCAGACAGGCACTTGAATTTCTTTTGGTATTGTGTCTGATGATTATGATCTGGCGGGCCGATCCTAGATATTATAATTCTATCACTTGGGAGTGTAGTCTATGGAGAAGCGACATTCTTGCGGTGCAGGCACTGTGTTGGTTGTGATCGGTGTTCAGTGTTTTATAAAATATGATTAGAAACATGCTTTCCTCCCAATATACAGAAACATAATAGTTCTCCTCATTCTCTATAGAAACTCTGTAGCCTTTCAGAAGTTTCTTCTGATGCCCCGCCAAGCAATAGCAAAGGACTTCCCTAGTGTCCCTGGCTCTCACCTTTCTGAGGCTTCTTCCCTTCATATTCTCCCTACCAAGTGTGGGATTCCCAAACTATCCTCTCTACCTCCAGGACTCAGGTCGGATCCCCTGGCTGTTTCCCTTTGAGGAGAAACCCTTCTTCACCTCAGGCCTTTCCCCTTGAAGAGGAAAACCCCTGCAGGGCTTTCTCAGAAGAGAAGCCATCAAACACACTCTAAATCCTCCCTCTAAATCCTAAACCCAGCATTTTATACTGGAGGAACAGGACGTTTCTCCACCTTCTTCTTAAAGGAGAACATTCCCATATACAGTAAACCATTAACCACTCTTCCCACATTTTGCTCCATTCTAATGCATCCTGTACCTTTACCAGAAACAAAGCCATCTAGTGGTCATTTATGATACCACACTATCCACAGGAGTTTTGCAGAAACTGCAGCTTCTGCGGTCCTACAGTATATCCACACTCCCCATTCATTCCACATGTATATCAATCGCACCCAAAAGAGGTTAGATAGTCTCTCTCACTCAGAGTCCTTTCCAAGGGTTTCTTAGTCTTGAAAAATGGCTCCTTCTTGGGAGACCTGTCACATTGCATTCCTTCTGAGCTGCTCTCCCTTCAGCCTCATAGGATGACCCTTTGTCCTTTAAATTTTCATTTTATAAAAAAGAATGCTAACTTCTGGTACTTTGTTGAAGCCTACTAGATATTTGAATGTTTGTATCATATCTCCCTTATCCCTTCTTTCCTCTAAAGAAGAAAGCTTTAGTTCCTTCTGTTTCTCTGTGCATGGCCATGCACCATTTTGGTGGCCCTTCTTTGAATTAGCAAACTATACTTTGTAGATGTAGTCCCCAGAAATTAACACAGTTCTCAAGGTGGGATCTCATTAGAAACCTGTAGAGAGTAATATTACTTCCCTCTTCCTACTAGTGATACCTCTTTCTCAAGTCTCCACCCCTCCAAGAGATGTGAGCAGGGCCATCCATTTTCTGAATGGATTTTGCCATACTATTCACCATTGTTCTAATCTTTTAGAGCTATCTTTCATCTTCTCAACCATGTCTGATATGTCTACCATAATATTACTTCCCTCTTCCTGGCCAGCCCGATGAGCGGGGTAGGCCAGCAAACAGGTCCCCACAGAGCGCACACTGACCCCCGAGGAGGGGGTGCCAGACAAGGTCCATGATGCAGGCAGGAGCGGCATCTCAGGAACAAGGCAGGTGTAGGACTCAAACAGAACTTGTTGCCAAGTCGGCTTGCTGGGGGCGAAGCAGGAGCTTAAATACCAGAGTCCGATGACATCAACAGGGGACGCCCCCGAGGTTCCCGCCAAGGTGGCTTCAAAGACGGGACTTGTGACGCGCGTGCCTAGGAGGACCCGACATCAGAGCCGGAAGTAATGGCGTCCATGCCTCTGCGAGGAGGCCCGCAGCTAGCAAAAAAGCAGAATGCACACAGTGGTGGTTTGGTCAGCATATCTCCTCACCCACTGCCAAGCAATTCAATTTTATTTCCATCCCAGGATCAAGACTGTGGTTCTCCACCCCTCCAAGAGATGTGAGCAGGGCCATGGCAAAGGGATCACCTATGTAGCAGTGGGTGTGTTCAGTGGGATGTATACATGCATTCATATATATTCATATAAAGGTACATTTTCAGTAGCATGCTTAAACTTAATTATGCTTGTACTTTAAAAAAAATTAATAGTTTCTTTATTGATTTCAAAAAACAATTACAACACCATTTATGAATGAAAACATTTTTGTCCCATATATCTCTCCCTTCACTCATATCAAATACAGAACCAGACCAAAGAGAGAGCAATGTTCAGTACATTACAGGGCTACCAGAGAGGGTCAGCTTCATCCCATTATCAAGACGAACAGATTGGGGTAGATTTTATAAAACTACGCCGGATTTTAATAGATACGCGCGTAGGTGTGCGTATCTTTTAAGATCCGGGGTCGGCGCGCGCAAGGCTGCGCAATATAGGCAGCCTGCGTGCGCCGAGCCGCGCAGCCTGCCTCTGTTCCCTCCGAGGCCACTCCGAAATCAAAGCGGCCTCAGAGGGTACTTTCCTTCCACCCCCCCGTACCTTCCCCTCCCTTCCCCTAACTAACCCGCCCCCCGGCCCTAACTAATTCCCCCCCCACCACCACCACCACCTTTATCACGAAAGTTACGCCTGCCCGAGGCAGGCGTAACTTGCGCGCACCAGGCCGGCTGCCGGCACGTCATGGTCCGGTCCGGGGGCTGGGCCGGAGGCCGCGGCCATGCCCCCGGAACGCCCCCGAATGACATGCCGCCGTGACCCGCCCCCGACACTCCCTAACCCACCTCAACCCTAAAAACCTCAGCCGGGAACGAGGTTGTGTACTCACCTGTTTCCACTGCCGCTCTGTCAGAGGCAGCACGGGAAACGTAAGCTACCTGCAGTTTATGCTTCCAGCGCTGCTTCTGACAGAGTATCGCCGGAAGCGCCAGGAGCGGAGGAGTGCACACCTCGCTCTTGGCTGTGATTTTTAAGATCAGGGGGGTCCAGGGGGTTGGGGGGGGCAGCCCAGGGCTTAGGAATTGCAGGTGGGTGAAGGGGGAGAGCCCCATTTTGATTTTAATTTTAAAACTGAACCAAGGAAGGGAGACAAAACGCGATAGAGCCATATTTGTTCGAAAACAAAAAATTGCCATGCTGCCCTCTTATCTTTCACCAATAAAGACCAAGAGATTCAGTCAGTATTTCTTTCTTCACATGAAGAACATATTTCAAATTAAATAAATATATCATTTGCTTATTTAACTCTAAATCAGTATATGCCTTATTATCTGCATCAGACTTGCCATATTATAGAGTCGAAAGTTGGGAAATCCTATCCCACCCTCTTTTTTTTTTTTGGTGCCATCAACTTCCAAAACGAAATTCTCACCTTTTTTATCATTCCATAAAAATGTCCTCCAGATAATATTAATGAGCTTAATATCCTTCTTAAGTGGGAACATTTGTAAAAGATAGAATAATTTTGCAGCGAGAATCATTTTTACCAAAGCTATTCTACCCTGCAGTGACACTGGGAATTTCAGCCAGCTTTGTGTTTTCTCTTCAGATTCTGTTTTGATAGGTTTCATATTATGAACATACCAAAATTTATGAATTTTATGAATATATATTCCCAAATATTTTATCATATCAGAGGCCACTTTAAAGGAAAGTCTGACCATATATCTTACATACATATATATATATATATATATATATATATATTTATTTATTAACTTTTATTTACCGACATTCGTGCAGCACATCATACCGGTTTACAAAGAACTCAGGTGGGCGATACAATAAAACAATGAAACAATGTACAAAGAATAAAATATACGTAAAACCATAACAATGTAACCTTAGAACAAAATACTATTTCTTACAAAAGGACACATTAACCGATCATGATCAAAAAGAGATAAATTAAGCAGTAGGGGGGGATGTTGTTTCTTCTAGGGTATCCATGGGTGGTGCGGGGGAAACATAGGAAGGGGTGGAGAAGTTCGAACAGGGGGGCTGGGGAGAAATTAAATTTGGTTTGTGTCGGGATAGGCCTGTCGGAATAGCCATGTTTTGACTCCTTTCTTGAAAATTTGCAGGGATGTCTCTTGGCGTAGGAGGGTGGGGAGGGAGTTCCAGATGGTGGGGCCAGCGACGGAGAAGGCTCTCTCTCTGGTGTGAGTAGAATGTGCTGCCTTTAGAGATGGGGTGTGTAGAGTACCTGCATGGGTTGTTCTTGTGGGTCGGTCGGAGGAACGGTAACGAGGCATTTCGTCGAGCCAGGTGTGATTATGTTTGTGTAGGGAATTGTGAAGGATGGTGAGGGTTTTGTATTGTGAGCGGAAGGAGATGGGTAACCAATGTAGGTCTTATAGTATGGGGTGATGTGGTCCCTTTTTTGTGTGCCTGTTATGATTCTAGCCATGGAGTTTTGTAGAATTTGGAGGGGTTTGATGGTGGTGGCGGGGAGTCCTAGTAATAGGGAATTGCAATAGTCTAGTTTTGTGAGCATTGTGGTCTGTACGACTGTGCGGAAATCGTGGGTGTGGAGGAGGGGTTTGAGTTTTTTTATGATGTTAAGTTTATAGAAACCCCCCTTTAGTAGATTTTTGATGTGGGGTTTGAAACTTAGGTGTTGGTCTATGTAGACGCCCAGATCTCTTACAAACTGGGTCTGAGGGGTGGCTGTGGTTGTATTTTGAGGAGTGTTCTGTCGCATGGGGAGAGTGAAACGTTCAGGCTGCTTAGAGATGACGAGTAATTCTGTTTTTGACGAGTTTAGAGCTAGATGGAGTTTGGATAGTGAGGCGCTTATGGTGGCGAGGCAAGATTCCCAGCGTTGCAAAGGTTCTTTTATGGATCCCTGAAACGGGATGAGAATCTGCACGTCATCTGCATACAGGAAGAATTTCAGGCCTAGTTTGGAGAGGAGGTGGCATAGGGGTATGAGATAAATATTAAATAGGGTGGAGGATAAGGATGATCCTTGGGGTACGCCTTGCGTGATAGGTATGTGTGAGGATTCGTGCTTGTCGATTTTTACTAGATACTCTCTGTGTGTGAGGTAGGAGGAGAGCCATGAGAGGGCTGTGTCGGCGATACCTATTTCTGTTAGGCGTGTCATTAGTATCTGATGGTTGACAGTATCGTAGGCAGCTGAGATATCTAGTAGGGCGAGTAGGTACGAGTTTCCGTGGTCCATACCTTTAAGTATGGTGTCTGTCATGGCTATTAGTAAGGTTTCGGTGCTTCGGTCTTTACGGAAACCGAACTGTTGAGTGTGGAGGATATTGTGGTCTTCTAAAAACTCCGTTAGTTGTTTGTTAATAACCCTCTCTAGGACTTATATATGCCTAAGGTTTCTGATTTGTCTAAATTTAGTTTTAAACCTGAGAAATCTCCATAGCTGACAAAAAGTGATAGAATTTTAGGTAAAGATCACTTGCCTTTGACAAAAGCATCAACACATCATGAGCAAACAAAAGCATTGCTGGGGATCTGTTCCTATTGCAATACTTGTTGTGCTTTCTTCTTTTTCCACTCTACAAATCAACGGCTCCAAAATGAACAAACATGGGGAAAGGGGGTATCCCTGCCATGTATCTCTGCATAATGCAAACAGCTCTACTAAGCAGCCATGAATGCCATCTGAGCTGAAGGATTGGTATATAGAACATTTATATAATAAAATATCTTTCTTTATGTAACCCCAATTCAGAGTGATGACTGAATTCTCATAGAGCCAGGGCTGAATCCATTTTTGCCTTGGTTGTGAGCTCTTAATATTTGGGAAGGACACTGGCCTCCTAAGACCAGGGTATGTGCTGGAATCCTTCTCCATTTTGTGTTACTGCACCCCTCATGACAAAAATGCTGCAGGGGAACAGACACACCATAGTAACGAGTGTTCAAAAATTAAAGTTTACTGTGGTTTCATCAAAATAAATAAAGTCCAGTCACTTTGAAAAAAAACTTTCCAAGAAACATCTGTGTTAGAACTGGGTCCTTTTCCTCACTAGACTCCTCGTCCCTCTCTGTGCAGTTGTCCTTGGGACAGGGCTTTCTCCTCCTTGAAGTGAATGGATAAGTGTCCCAGTGGAGCAGGGTACTCCTAGGTGAGAGGGGGATACCCCTTTTCCTCCAAACAATCAGGCCTGAGATCCACGAGAGTCCTGGTCTTCAAACCCCAATCCATGTCCCGTGTCCCTGAAGGTGGAGATACTAGTGATGGATCTCCAAAGATCATTGCTCTTCTCACTGTTACTTTGCACTCCAAACTCCTCCTGGGACCTCTCTTGGAGAAAAGTCTCTTGAGGGACACATGCAGGGCTGTTCCAACCCGGCTTCAGGGTGAGGAAGTGCAGTGTCAACACTTCCTCTCCAACTTCAGGGGAAAAGGCAAAAAAAATCTATCAAAGTCCAAAGCTTTCTCTAAGGTGATGAGTTACTGCTGCTCCTTCACAGGCAGGTCATCTTGCCCTTAGCTTCTGGATATAGGAATGTCCTTACTCCAGAAAAGACCAGGTTCTCACGATAGGAAAAAAAAAGTCCCAAAAGTATATCTTCAGAACTACTAACAATAGTTCTTTTTCCAAATTGGAGGCAAATCCCTGATAGGCCAGGGGTGCACTGAAAGGAATCCTTCTCCCATACGAAATGTCAGGTCGATAGGCCCAAACTCAAATCATAGAGTAAGAAAAATCAGCTCCTCATTCAACTCCAAACCCAAGTGACCACACGCTGCTCTCTCCTAACCCTCCTTTGTGCACTAGCACTCCATTCCAACAAATCCTTTGGGAAGGTGCTGTTCAGAATGGTATGCCCCTCTACAGCTGGCTAACCCAAGGGCAGGGAGCTAGGGCCATCTATTGGAGGCCTAGGGGGGCTCTACATTTGGAAGGCATATAAATATATATATCTTAAGAATAACCAACATACCCTGTTGAATGTTTTCTCGGCGTCAAATCTAACAATCATTAGGTCTTGGATCATTCAACTTCTAAAGCTGTGAGCTGGGTACGCAAACTGATACTAGAACTTTTATTATAAACAAAGCCCATCTGTCTAGAAGAGTGTAAAGAAGTGTATATCAAGACCCCCTTAAAAGAGCAGGACAAGACATTTAGCCTGATCCACCTTAAGGCACAGGCCCAGGACGTTTCCCTGAGCAGGGGCTTAAGAGAGGATGTCTAATAGGAAGGAGAAAGGCCCTGGCATTTGAGGAAGACAGATATCTTACTGAGACTATGAATGTTTGATTTCAGCTGCTGAGGTAAGCAGGCTGTTTCTGTTATTGTTTGTTTCATTATGAGTAAAGCAATTTCTGTGGAGAAAGGTAGATTCCAGACAATTTTGTCCTCCAGCCCTCTTCTAAAGCCCAAGACCACTCACACAGTACTACATATGGTGGTAGCAGTGGGATTTCTGGTTTAAGCGCTGCAAAGATAGAGAGCCAAGCCAGTAGAGAAACAAAAAAAGGGGGGGGGGGGGTTGTTTTTCTTTTTCCCTGGGCCTGGCTGCAGTAGCAGCCCAAGAGTCAAATACAGCAGGTTAAGATTACTAGCCCTGCTTGAATAGCCAAGAAGCAAAGGGGAAAGGTTTTGTTTCTGTGCTCCTGAACAGGGCAGCGACCCTTTAGGAGGAGATGTCTCTGTGGTACCAGGGCACACTAAGCTAAACTGGAGCAAATACTACAGACCCTTGCAGAGTGACAACAGCACCTGCAAATAGTTGTACAAGCCCTACAAAAAGAATTTGAATAAGCAGTGGGCTTCTTTGGGACAGATTACAGAAGCTTTGCAAGAGCAACTACAAACAATTATACAGGTTCAGGGTGCCCAGCAGCAAATACTGCAGGATCAACTGAGCAAACAGGTTTCCTTGATGGACATGGTGGAAGCCCTGCAAGCTGTTATAACCTGATCTACCCCTTTGAACCACATGATACCTAAGATAGGTCCAGGAGAAGCCCAAGACTGTTTCTTATTGAACTTTGAATGAACTGCCTGGCTTGCAGATTGGCCAAAGTCTACTTAGACCACCTATCTGGGCAATTTACTGACAGGCAGCATCCAGACTGCTGTTCAAATGGAAAACTTGGATGGAAAGGCCAACTACGCAGAGGTTAAAGGTGCCACACTTGAGAGAGCAGGGTGTACCCCAGAAGCGTACTGACAATGGTTCCAGTAGGGAAACCTCTACCCAGGAGAAAGTCCCAGGAACTTCTTCTATTAATTAAAAGATATAGAATGGAAGTGACTTCAGCCTGAAGGAAAAACTGATATGGAAGTGGCCAACCTCATCCTCTTGGAGCAGTTTATAGACTAGAGGGTGGCTACGCCAGCATTCAAAGCTTACCCTTGAATCTGCCTTATAAGTCACTGATGCCTTATATCAAGCTCAATCAGTGCTGGAGCATCCCATGGTACAAGAGAGACGTTCGGCACTGGATCCTAAAGTCTGCAGTTGGGAAGCAAAATGTCCAGAGAAGCGATGGACATAGAGCTTAGACCCACAGACATGCTTTCATTAAGGGGAGAGAGGGCACGTCACCAAAGGATGTCCCTGGACTGAAGAAGAAGTTATGGATGTCCATCTAACATCTTACAGTTGTAACTTTGAAGATATTTCCTCGCCCTGAACTTAGTAAATTTGTGATCCCAGTTGAGCTGGAAGAGGTCTCTATACAAGCCCTGATAGACTCAGGGAGCATAAAGACTTATCAGGTAGGAGCTAGTGAAGTGTTATTGATTGTTTCACTGTGAATAAAGCATTTTCTGTGGAGAAATGTTGGCATCCAGACTATTCAGCCCTTTTCTAAAGCCCAAGACCACTTGCATAGCATAACAGGAAGATTAATTTGGGAATAATATTTTAATCTGTTCACGATTTTTTTTTAGCATTTTTTATATCGTGATTCAATGATACTGGCCTATAAGAAGCTGAGTCCATCAAATTTCTTCCTGCTTTAGGTATAATGATGATAATAGCATTCTTTAGGGTATCAGGCATACAATCCAAAGTAGGTATTGACCCATATAAGCATCTCAGGTCAACCTGAATTCTCTACCCCTCCCTCCACGTATATCATTTAAAAATGATATACGTGGAGGCAGGGGGGTAGAGCCAATATGGTGACTTGCTAGGCTCTTTGTGCACATCGGAGATATTTTACCTGCAAGTAATGCCACCTAAGTGGAAAGGCAAGCCCAGGCAATACCCCTCCAAACCGGTGGTCTTGCCTGGTCAGTGCATGTTGGATAATTTGATCTGAAGGTTGATGGGTGAGAATAGGGAGGAGAGCTCCATTGCTTTTTCTATCGGGGGCTATAGATCCTCTGGACATCACTCTAAGCCCTCCTGAATGCCTTCCCCAACTTTAGCCGGACACTCCAACAACACAGCACTGAGGTTGTCACAGGAAGATGACAAGATGGCTATTCTGTTGGGAGGGGCCACTGCTGGAGAAGAATTGCCTCGGCTAGATGCCAGCAGATTTGGGGGAAATGAGGACATGTTGCTAGTTGGCAGCATCCTGTGGAGCATTCAGTGTGGAGCTTCATCTGCTTTTCTCCTGAACCGTCCCCTAGAAACTTTGATAAGACCAATTGAAGTCTCTTTAGATATTCTTTAGACAGTTTTGGTGTGTGTGCTTCTGACCTCAGTTTGCTGGTGAAAACAGTCTCTGAACTCCATGAAGTTCATTCACAAAGGATTCATTGATTGAATCAAAGGTAGACAATATGGAAAAACAAGTGCAGGATATTCAGAAAGTAAATGCTGCTCAAATTCAAGATAAGAATTCTGTTCACAAGAAAATTGAACAGCTTGAAAATATTTCAAGGCGATTCAATTTGCGCTTTCTAAATTTCCCCAAGATATCAAGGTTTCCTGTTAGAGACACATTAAAGACACATTTCATTGAAATTCTAGGTTTACCATCTGAGAGTTGTCCACCAATTAGTAAAGCTTATTTTTTTGACAGTTTGGAGAAGAGAAGGGAATATTCGATCTTTGGCATCTGACTCTCCATTGGATGTGTCTGCTTTACTAGAGAGTTTCATCAAAGATGTTGAAAATAGAGAGACTCTTGGTTTCATTTGTATTCGAGCAAGACTTGAATATGATATTGAAATTTTACTTTTATAAAGCTCAATCTTTGTTCTATGGGAAACACATTGGAATTTATCCAGATGTAGTTAAATCTACACAGGAGAGAAGGAAATTGTTCTTTGTTATGCGACGGAAGTTTTGTCTATGGGTGCTATTTTTTTGCTTTGATACCCTTGTAAGTGTGTTGTCACATATGCTGGATATATATATCATTTCTTTATTCCTGACCAATTGCGGTTATTCCTTGACTAGAAGAAGTCTCCAATTGTAGTGCCTGAAGGTAATGTTTACATTTAATTATGTTGCCATGACCATCTAGCAAGTTAATGCTTTTTGTTATTTATTGTTACCATTTTCCTGTTTACAACTCCCATAATGCTTATATTTCCACCCCCTCTTTTACTGTGGACTATGGCTATGTATTTATTTTCTCTGTGGTAATCTGAATATTCCCTCTGCTTTGCCTTTGCTTGTCTTAAGAATGTGGCTATGTAATTTGAAATTCATAAATAAAAAAAAAAGAATCTTATAAAAACATGTATCTAATCCATCTGGACCTGGAGATATGAAATTTGGCAGGGTCTTAATCACTATTAAAATTCCTAAATTAGAACTAGGCCTATTTAAGATTTCTGCGTCAGTTGATGAATAAGTTGAGCATATAGCTCATGCATAAACTGTTCCCTGTTAACTGCATTTCCTATCTTGGCTTCATACAGCCTCTCATAAAATTTCCTAAATTCTGAACATATTGCAACCGGTGTCTTTAACACTTTCCCATAGATAGCTTTCGTCAAGGGAAACTCATTTCAATCCCATTTAAGTTTTAACTATCAGGTCGATACAGTAACGTTGAGTTAAAGATTCCCGGTCTGTAACGTGCTGGGAGCGCACAATACAGACGAGTAAGGCCATCCAGCGATACAGTCTCCAGTTTCACGCGTCCTTAGCGCTTCCTAAACCCTTTCCGCACCCAGCATGTAAATGAACGAAAAAGCTGTATAATGAAGGAATTAGCTATTCCCCTGCGATACTGTAACGGGCGCTGATATTATCTCCTCCGTAACCCGCTGTTCTGCCGCGGCCTTAACCTGCTAGTTTACCGCCTCCCCCTAGTAGGAGTTAGTGTAGTGTAGTGTAAAAAATTGCTTACCCGCCCTGGTCCTGTCCGGTCTCCTGCAGCCCCGTCCGGTCCCCTCCTCCCGAAGCAAAAAAAAAAACAAACGAAAAAGTAGCAAGGCTCGGGCCTGCTATGGTAAGTGTAAAAAGTGTAAAAAACAAAAAACCTGTGTGTTATATAAAAAAATAAAACAATTTTAAATACCTGTCGGAGGGCCGTGGGTCCAGGCGGCCGGTGGGCAGCCATCAGCGGCATCCGGTAGTCCCTTCTCCCTTCCTCCCTCCCTCCCCTGCCTGGATGAGCGCCAAAATCGCACGGGCGGGTCGGCAGCGGGGGGGGGGGGGCAGCAGCGGGGGGGGCGGCAGCAGGATCCGGGAGCGGCGGGTAGGCAGCAGCGGGGTCCGGGGGGGCAGCGGCAGCGGGGTCCGGGGGGGCAGCGGCAGCGGGATCCAGGGGTGGCAGCGAGATCCGGGGAGTGAGTAGCGGCAGCGTGTTCGATCGGGCAGGCAGGTAGGTGGCAAAATAAAGATGGCCGCCTGCACGGGAAAATCGTGCAATTGGCCGCTGAAGACGTGACGTCACGCCGTTGTGTGACGTCACGCCGTTGTGTGACGTCACGTCTTCAGCGGCCAATTGCACGATTTTCCCGTGCAGGCGGCCATCTTTATTTTGCCACCTACCTGCCTGCCCGATCGAACACCTGCCGCTACTCGCTCCCCGGATCTCGCTGCCACCCCTGGATCCTGCTGCCGCTGCCCCCCCGGACCCCGCTGCCGCTGCCCCCCCGGACCCCGCTGCTGCCTACCCGCCGCTCCCGGATCCTGCTGCCGCCCCCCCCCCGCTGCCCCGCCCGTGCGATTTTGGCGCTCATCCAGGCAGGGGAGGGAGGGAGGAAGGGAGAAGGGACTACCGGATGCCGCTGATGGCTGCCCGCCGCCCACCGGCCGCCTGGACCCACGGCCCTCCGACAGGTATTTAAAATTGTTTTATTTTTTTATATAACACACAGGTTTTTTGTTTTTTACACTTTTTACACTTCCTGGTGCCTGTCATTTCAAATGTCATTTGAAATGACAGGTACCAGCGCACCCAGGTTACTGTATAGGCGCTGTTACAGCGCCTATACAGTAAAATGGGTTGCGCGGGCATAACCCTTCCCTAATGCTTCACAGCCGCGGCATGCATTTGCATGCGATTAGAGGAGAGTATCGGGGAGTTAGTGAAGAGAACTGTGGGTGCGGGGAGGAAGGGTGCGCCTGACACTGCCGCACTATTTTTACCGCGGCCTTACTGTATCGAGCCGTAAGTTAGTTAACATCCTGTTACGCTTCTACTTTTAAGCCCATGCAAATCAATGGGATATTCAAATACAAAGTACTCAGGTTATTATGTGAGTAGAAAACCATGGCTTATGACAGCTCCACAAATCCATTTTTTAAACCGAAATGTATGTGTGTAGTTTACAGGCACCCTTACAAAATGCCTCCCCCTCCCCTCCCCCATCTGCCAGAGCACATCTTTTCACTATGGCCAAAATTACGCAGGCTGTAAAAGCACATACATATTTTTTGGCTGCTGAAAACCAAACGTGTAGATTCAGCCAACCCACCTGTGTTAACTCCTTATTTTACATGCACAGTTTCCAATTAAGCCTTTAAAAATTTACCCTGAACAGTCTAGGGATCAGGCAGATGGAAACCCCTAGAACACACTGGTATATTCTAAGGGCCTGCAAAGGGTTAAACCTTAGAAGCTGGAAAAGCATGCATCACTACTTTGGTTCCCAGACTTCAATAATTATTTTAACCTTTACATACCCTGTGGTTCTTTGCCTGCTGCTGCAGAGGTAGGCAGGGAGGAGAAGGTGGAACATTTTGATTTATTTCTTGTGTTAATTCTAAATTTAAAATTTATACTACTTAATAAGAAAAACCGAGGAAGAAATACACAGAGCAACCAAACCAAAAAGTTTTATATTTGAAATGTACAGTACCTACTTGCCACATTTTGGCAACATTTTTGTTCTGTTAACCTTTCATAGATAAGTTTGCAGTTCGGAAGACATTTAACATGTACTATGATTGACATTTTTCCCTTCTGACACGAGTTCATAAAACATATAGAAACTGGTATATTTGTGAGTTTAGTACATTTGCAGGGGATATGGGGTTCTGGTTGTTCTTCCTACTTTATAAAAGTTCTTCTTTTATAGACTGCCTCACCAGGCTGTATCTTCAAATGACTTTTGCCTTGAGAACTGACTGATGAACTGAGAAAACGTTACTGCCTATAAAGGTCCCTGTGAAGATTTCTTGTGTTGCTTGTATTTGGGGGGAAGAGATTGTCTTGTAAGGCGATCACAAAAATAAATAAATAAATAAATAGTGCTTGTCTCCCTTCTGCAGAAGATACGATACCAAAGAAGGTGGTGTGTCACTTCAGTGGGAAGACGTACGCTGATGAGGAGCGATGGGACATTGACAGCTGCACACACTGCTACTGCTTGCAGGGGCAGACCCTGTGCTCCACCGTCAGCTGCCCCCCTCTGCCCTGCGTGCAGCCCATCAACGTCGAGGGAAGCTGCTGCCCTATGTGTCCAGGTAACAAGAGGGATAGCACCTGCTCTGCACTGGGGATTGGTCATCCAGGTCCCAACATCCACTACATACCCCATCGCAGCTCGTAACCAGTTCTGCCAATAGAGCGTACAAGAGTGGTCCACTATGGTTCCTAAGTTCAAATTAGCCCATGGAACGTATATGCTGGCTAATCGGCAACCAGATTCAGTGGATATTAGCTGATAGTAATCTAATAAATGATGACGGATAAAGTCCAAAAGGCCTATCTAGTTTGCGTAGCAGAAACCCGTTGAACCTTGCCACCCGACACAGTTCAAAAATAAAGCACAACATTTCAAATATATAGGGTCATTGTCCAAGGTGCGATAGCCCATCATCACGTGCGTTAGAGCGTTATCGCTCGCGATAACGCCCTAACGCCCGCCACGATGGGCTTATCGCAGAGGTAACATTAAAATTAGGGGAAGGGGTGGAGTTAGGGAGGGGTTTAGGGAAATTGGGCGGTGGCACCGCTGGCGGCGATAATGTTTTGGACATTAATCGCCAGCAGTAGCGCAGGAAATAGCACCGCTTTTTAGTGTGGCGCTATGGAGGCGATAGTGTGCGGCACGGCTGTACCACGGCAGGCGAATCTGCACTGCCGTGACGTGGCTGGCTGCACACTAGCGCCCCCACCCCTTTTTTCTCCCCCCGCCCCCTTTACCGTGGCAGCTCATCATTCCGCAGGAATGCTGAATCTAGGCCATAGATTGTCTCGCACTTGGTTTTTTTTGTAATTCTGTTTTCTAACAGCAGCAGTACTCTTGGCATAAATCTTTATCAGATACGTGCTTTTGCCGCTCATTATATGCTCTTGACTTTACTTGCAAACATCTGAAGTTCTGGTCCCTAAAGTCGATTTCACTGTTGCATCAATAATTTAAGTATTGCAGCGTTATGGAACATACTGAATATATTACAAGGTTTGGAATTGGTCAGAATTTTAAACCAGTACCCCAACATTCTGCATTTTGGTCTTGATACTGACATGATAGTAGTATTCAGAGGCACTAGGGCCAAGGCTGGGACAGCTGTATTGTAACACCGTCCATTATTTAACAGGGAGCAGGCACATGAAGTTTTAGCAAAGAGCATCACAAGCTCCTGTCTGTATACAGCCACATGGCTATCCCATGATCCTGCTGCCTTCCTTTAATAATTTATATGTCGATTTGCAAAGCTATTGGACAGCTTCTGACAGCAGTGGCATACAGTGAGCAGATAGTAAGCTGACTAGGATATCATCATCCTATATTTATTTCATGCTTTTCCATCAAGGGACCTCAAATCATGTTAAAATAGAACAGACATATACAGCACAGTAGGGGACAGAAGCATAAATGGGGATTGCATATAAAATACAACCGCATATACAGATGCATGATTACATTTGCAGTGTAATTTATTTGTTTAACCCGCCTATCAATATTTCTAGGTGAGGTACAATTGAATATCCATGATAAATAATAACAAATGACAAATAAAAAAAAATAAATGAGAACTAACAACAGCTCATAACCACAACTCTCAAAACCAATTAAACAATAAAAATTAGGTTGGGTATCACTTGGGGTAGGTTGTTGGACATCAGAGAATATATATCTACTGAAGTGTAGGCATTAATAATGTAAGGGCTGTAAGAAATATTGTTTTATACCCATATTATAAGTGTGTTTGAGGTTCAGAGTAGCATATTTGCCAGAGGTGCATATCTTAAGCTGAGTTTTAAGTTGGAAAGGCAGGTATAGAAAGCTATGTTTTTAGTAGCATGTCCATTGCTAGTCTGATGTTGAGAGACAGGGAGTTGCAAAGTTTTGGCATTGCACCTAAGATGCTGGTCCTTGAGTGGTTTGTGATAGTGGCCTCAGAAAGTAGAAAGGCAATGTAGGAATTCAGCAGTGATTCAGGTAGAGTTGTTCAGTGAACTATTTTAACCAATATAGGGATTTTAAGATGTGTATAATCTTCCCAGACTTTTTAGCATTAACAGCATTCGAGCTGTAGTGTTCTGTGTGAGTTGCAAATGCCAGGGGGGGGTTTCTTAGGATTGCGATGTAAAGCGAGTTGCAGTAATCAAGGTAGAGATCACACAGGCCTGAATGACTGTGGGAAGAGCAATAGCTATCTAAGAAGGGGCTATAGCCTGGAGCTAAGGCATGAAGATGAAGTTAGAGTCCAGTGTGGGACCAGTATATAGGAAAATCTTCCATGGCCTGGTCAGTGCACTTTTACTCCATACTAAAGCACATGGCATGGGAAGGAGTCCATAACTGACTTGTAGATTTGCCAAATGTGTGTTACAGAAATCCCTCCTTTTAATGTGACCCAGTGAAAAGAAAAATCAGTCTTGATTGTTCAAAACTCCTGTATCGCATAAATGACCAATTATCTAGAACCCTTAAATGTATGCTATATTTTTTTTGATACTGTCCAACAGGGTGGGGTGTGGGGAAGCATTATTACGCTCTCAAAATGTCCCAGAATAAAGACTTATGCATGTACCACTGTATAAAACAGATGCATGCATGTCCCCTGAAGCCTCAGCCCATGCGCCTGAGCCAGGCTATGCACAGCTTGATTTTATCATAAACTCCAGGCAACCCTCGTGTCTCCTCACAAACAAATATTCTCGGCCATCTTGAATGTCTAGTACTATTGAATTAACAAGACTCCTGTGTTCTCAGTGCACAAAACCAATCTCAAGAATGTCATTAAATGGGAAAGATTCAAAGAATGCGAAAATAGTTATCCAAACGAAGGTGAATTCTCTCAAGTAAAGAAAAAGTGAACGACCCCTTCAATTGAGCAGAAGTTGCATCAGCTCATCCCTTGTTTGTTTTACCTACTTTCAAAATTCAGCAGGGTTTCAGAAATGATATGCAAATTGGGATTTTGGCTCATAGCAGAAAACTTTGCCAGCCTTTGGCTTCCATCTCTGCTACTATTCCTCTTTTCACATCCATACTACCCACTGTGAACATTATTGTCAGGCCCATATTTCATATATATATATATATATCTAGGTGTAAATTGACTATTTCTTTGAATCCATGACAGTCAATATAGTGGCAAAGGATGGGTACAAAGCCAAATATTTCATATTTTTTCATTTAGTATAGCAAAAGCTTGATCAACTTGACATCTTTCAGGAAAAGATTTGCCACAGACTTTATAGTGGCCTTGTTTTCTCTTCAAGATGCCAAAAAAGAACATCAGTAGATTTTGCCAGTCCTCTCTTGGGACATGTGTTGGGGAAATGGAATGGATTATGGGATACAATTGGAAAACAGCCACATTTCATAGATCGATTTTCCAGTTGATAGGGATAGTAAAAGTTTTGAAAAAAATGTTTTACAAACAGTTTTGCAAAGATAATAAACCCACATTCTGCCATTTACCCTTTTGCAGTGGGCAACTGTGGCACATAAGCTAAGAAGCAGCACCAAGAGAAAATACATATTAGCACATTCCTCAAACTGCAGGCAACTACTGTAGGTCCAGAAGAACCAGGGCCCCAGAAATCCATTCAAACGTCAAAGAAGGGTCTATTAAGGCCTGTCTGACAGAGCTGCCATGTGGAAGACCTGGGTTCAGTCCCCAAGCCTGACTTCTGTTCCTTGAGCCAGGAGAGAATAGGGATGGTTGTAGGAGATGGTGACCATATCTCCCAGGAGGACAGTGCCCCAGCCAGTGTAAAACTCAGAGCCCTTGATACAAAGAAAGAGTTCTGAAAGGAGTTGCAGGCTGTAGTCATTATCCAAGGATTGTTCCTGCGGTGACCAAGCTAGAAGGGGAGAGAGTTAGGATTAAAAATGGGTAAATACAGTGAAGAAAAAAAAGGTAGTTTGGAATGAAGGTTTATGATGTCATAGCCGCAGTAGGTACCAGTTCTGGTGAAGCTGGAAGCGCAAAGTAGCAGGAAGAAGCTGCCATATAAAAAACAAGAATAATGATGTTTATTGAGCACGTGCCTAGTGTTTCGCAATTTAGTCACAATGTATAAAGCAACAGTAGTTAGTCTGGCATGGGCACAGTGCATTGGTCTTCAACACTGCTGCTCTTCCTTTGCAGAGATGTACATACCGGAGCCCACAAACATTCCCATTGAAAAGACAGATCGGAGGGGAGAGTTTGAGCTGGCTGCACCCATGTGGCCCACACCCAGTGAAAATGACATCATCCATCACCACAGAGGTAAGACCCACCTTGGACTGCCAACTGAACTTTGTGGAGTGGCCTATAGCAGCTTTATCATGATGTTTTCAGAGCTCACAGCTGTCATGCAGATGTTGGCTTGCATCCAGCATGATAAAACTCATGCATATTACTCAATATCTATCCTGCAGTAAAAAGAAAAAAAATGATAACATGAACCATCAGTTGAATTATTTTGGAAAATTATCTGGCATGGATGTCCATAGCTACTGTAGAATAACTAAGCAACCTGTTCCATTCTAATAATGTTTTAAATTATTCTTTATGACTATAAATTGGGGAGGATGGGTTACAGTAAGTTAATATTGTAAAAGTGGAATAAAAGTCTAATTATAAATAAACAAAATAACCTCCTCCTCTGTCCAGGTTTCGTCTCCCAAAGTGTTATGAATGTATGCATTCTGATATAGGCAGTGGTGGGGTTGCCTCAAGAGCTGAGGGCAAGGGACATGCCACAATCAGTGGCACATCTGTACTAGTGGCAGCTCATCTAACACCTGCATAGTTCAGATGGTTCTGACTGTTGGCCAAGCAAAGAGGCACACACTATCCAAATACGTGCCTTGAGTGTTTATCTTGAACACCTAAAGAAAAGATACTGGAGATAAAGTAAAAGGCCCAGCAGCCAGGCCCTTTAATTGAAAGACTCAAAGAAGGACACGTTTCCATTGCGAAGTAATCAAAAATATTTTCTTGAAAGGGCAACATGGGGCTGAGTTGCCCTTGTCAGTCCCATTTAGCTGTAGGATTTGCGCACATGCAATAACAACCATACGCAGCTCTGCAAATACAGCGCTCTAATATCTTTTCCTGCCATTAGATTGTTGTAGTGTTTATTGAAACATAAGGCTATATACCACAAGAATGTATGATGGCATTGATTCCATTCCTGCACCCTGTGGTACTGTCTCCAGATGGGTTAGTTTTGGCATGCCATGACGGGAATGAATCTCACTCGTAAGCCAGGGTGTTTAGGGTATGATCTCAGTCCCTCCAATTTACTCTAATGTTCTTTATATCAAAGAGAGCTTCCTTCTAGAGTTTCTAGGACGTGCCATACACAGGCAGCATGTCAAGATGTACATGGGAGTTCTTTTTAATCAGTCTACTGACGCTTAATACAGTTGGGACTATTTTTGTATCCTTCTGTATTCTCATTTTCTTGGTCTCCGACTGCACTTCTTGAAGTTTAAAGATCTTCTCCCTCACTATACATTGTACAGAATGATTGCTTGGCACTGACAACTCTCTTGGCTATGCTGTTCTTATGTTTTCCTTCTTTACCACAGTGTCCAAGTTTCTTCATCAAGCTTTTTATGACTTGAAATGCGAATGTCCCAGGTGATCACCTCTTCTTCCTTCTCTGCCCTTCTCTCAGGGTCATGATCCCAGTGCTTTTCTGACACAGCGGTGTTACACAGTTTACAGTAGATGAGCGGTGCGATCTTACTGTGCTTTTCAGGATACAGGCCTTCTGACATCAGCCCATCACACCCAGTGATGAGATGTGTGACTTTTTCCACTGATGATTTACAGATTCTGTATTTATCTATTTTACCATTCCTCTCCCCCACCCATACCTCATGGTGGGAAGTCCACTGTCCTGTGCTGCAAGTCTCAATCTCTCATCTTTAGGTTTAAATTCGCCTCTCCTTAGCCATTCCTGTGTCAGCTTTTGATCTATATGTAATTGTTGAAATAGCTCTTTGTATTTAATGCTTTTGCCAAATATTTTTCTTTTTTTCTTGGTCTGATTCTTTAAACATTTTTTATTGTTTTGCAAATTCTGTTGCCTCTTTCCCCATATGTGCTTGTAGATTCTCACTTGTTCCTTCCATATGTCGGAATACTTGTCCAAATTTAAGGATGGAGACCAGTTCTGGCTGTTCAGTGTCAAACTTCAGCACTTTTTGAGTATTTAAGTTTGCTGATTCAGTTAGATATGCCTGGATGTCTATTTTAGCAACTCAATATGTGCAATCAATTTCTATAAGACTCATACCACCTTCATCTCTTGGGATATACAATTTTGGCATACACTGGTTCTTATAGATTACCTGGGGGGCATGGAGGAATTTTCCTGTCCTTCCATCTAACTATCTGAGATCTTTATGGGGCCAGCTACAATTCCAAAACTAAAGGAGAATGCAGAGGATTGCAAGGTGATTGATAGCTTGCATCTTATTCTGTGCTGTTAAATTATTTTTCAAAGTCATTTTCAGTCTCCTGTGCTATTCTTTACATATATATATATATATACATCTTCCTGCCCAAGTTCTTTTGTTACAGGCTTTGTGAAAGAGATGTCCTCGGTTTTTCTTGGTTTGAAATTTACGTTAGCATATTAGTCCAAGCCAAATGTCATCCTGATGCCATCTGAGAAGCTCTTCACCACTCTGAGCTGTTCTATTTAGTGATTACCAAAGAAGCTGTAAACCTTGAAAACATCTTCAAATAGTAGGCGCAAAGCTATCTGTTGATCATTAATATCTATAGGAGTAAGACTAAATCTACAGCCCATGTAGTTAATAAGAGAACTCAGTGGATTGATCAGTGCCAGACAAAACAAGAGTGGTAACAAAGAATTTCACTAAAATATTCCTACTTGGCTCTTGATAATTCAGATGGAGTGTAGTCTTCTGCATTTTTATGGCAAACTCAATGTACTTAATCAATCCAAAGTTCACCCTGTACATTTCAAGACAATTTATTATCCAAGAACATGGGATGCTCCTGAAAGCTTTTTTATAGTCAATTTGTGCTATACTGAGGTTTTGATTTTTCTTGCCGCTGGCCATGATGGCTTTATTCAGCTTCAACTGGTCTCTGGTTCCATATGCTCCTCTTTTGTTGCCCTTTCGGTCTGTCTCAATGATGTAATTAAAGTCTGTGATTGTATATTCTCTCTCTCCATCAATTGCAGTGTAGATTGTAGAAAAGGCTAGGGCTTGGCAAGGTACATGACACAGTTCAAAGTCACAACTGTCAGGTTGCTAGACCAGGAACTGTTCCAGCTCTGGGGCACTCTGAACATAGATCTATTTGCAACACCAGTAAACAACAAAGTTCTCAAATATCTTCTCATTTAGTGTAAGGTTTATTCATAAAATAAAGGGTAATAGCTTCTCTTCATCTTCATTAACTTGAACATAATGGGGTAGATTTTATAAAAGTACGCCCGCGCACCTGGCGCAAACAAAAGTATGCCGGATTTTAATAGATAAGCGTGTAGCCGCGTGTATCTTTTAAAATCCGGGGTCGGCGCGCACAAGGCTGCGCAAAATCGGCAGCCTGCGCGCGCCAAGCTGCACAGCCTGCCTCCGTTCCCTCCGAGGCCGCTCCGAAATCGGAGCGGCCTCGGAGGGAACTTTCCTTCCACCCTCCCGCATCTTCCCCTCCCTTCCCCTAACTAACCCGCCCCCGGGCCCTAACTAATTCCCCCCCCCACACACACACCTTTATCGCAAAAGTTATGCCTACCTGATGCAGGCGTAACTTGCACGCGCCGAGCCAGCTGCCGGCGCGCCATGGTTCTGTCCTGGGGCTGGTCCGGAGGCTGTGGCCACTCCCCTGGAATGCCCCCGATGACGCGCCGGCCGCAACACGCCCCCCCGATATGCCTCCCCAGGAAAGCCCCGGGACTTACGCGCGTCCCGGGGCCTTGCGCGTGCCGGCAGCCTATGCAACATAGGCTTGGCGCACGCAGGGGGAGCTTGGGGCATGTTTTCGGGGGATATACACGTATCTTACGCACATACCCCTTTGAAAATCTGCCCCAATATATGAACGTGGATTCACAGTATTCACAGTCAGATCAGTGTTATTTCACAGGTATTCAATTCAGACAAGGTTATGAATCTTATGGATTGACGATTCACAGCACAGCAGGCAGCTCTCAAGTTCCTCAGGTTGCCAGGAACTCAGGGATATCCCCAGTGATCTGTAATGAGCCCCCAAAGATCAGTCCAAGTCCTCAGAGGTGGGGTTGCATGTCTGGGCTGAAAAAAAGTATGCAAGCCTTCTCAGCTTGCTTGGCTGCAAATGCAAAGATCCATCGAGTGGGTCATGAGTAGAGCACAAGCCCTCCAACACGTTAAGCCCTTGTTCAAGTCCAAGGGCTTAACTTACAACAAGTTATTGGTGCTCAGTTTTTGAGAATGCTACTTGTGTCTCACTTTGGAAGAAAAAATGTTCTTCCTATTTTCCATGGAGAAACAGGAGAAGTATCAGCCACACAAGTGAGTGAAGTCCTCTGTCAGCACTGAGACAGATGGCACTCTCAGTACTCAAAAAGATCAAGAAGGTCTTTCTGAGCATACACAGTTATTCCCACACAGCTGCCTCAGAACAAGTCTCCTCAATCTATGTTCTTCCTTTGGCGCAAAAGGATGTGTTTTTGCTCTTTAAAACTACAGCCACTCGTAGTCATTTTTTCCCTCAAGGGTTTTTTCTTTTTTCTTGCTCATGACAAGATTTTTATTTTTTGTTCATGAGTTTCTTCCTCCTAAAAAAAAAAAGTAACAATAGAGTAGCATTTTTTTTCTTCAGAACTGAATTTGATTTAGCATCACTCGTATTCAAGACAGTGGACAACAAGATGGGGGTTCAAAAGATGTCTCTGCTGGTCTTCTAAAATGACTGTCTCGGATCAGCATGACCAATGAATCCAGGGTCTCAGTCCTTCCCATGATGTTCCTAACTGTGTGGCCTGTTTATGCAGGTCACCAAGGGCCATAATGTCAAGAGGTGATATCTTGAAAGGTTTTTAAAATCTCAGACTCCCACAACAGCAGTTAAAGCGAAGGATTTTTCAGCGAAGAGGCCATCACCTAAATTAAATAAGGCATAGTCCTCTCATGAACAGTACCATGGGTCTAAAAAGAGTCATATTCCTCACTGACAGTCTCTTTATCAGCACAGAGACAACCCGTTTAGCATAATATCTCTTTGGTGCCAAACTTATTGCCACCATATCCAAGCAAAGTCACTGTGCCATCTTCTGCACAGAGACCTCGGCATGGAGAATCAATTTTCAGCACAGAAAAATCAAAACAAGAACAAAGCATTCTAATCCCAATTTTGGTTCTTGAATCAGACAGGCTCTTTTTTACTGTTCTTCCTACAATTGACCAACATTGCATGGTTAGGAAGTTATGGATTGAATTTGTAAAATTCCTTGTAGCAAATGTCTCCCATTTTAGAGTCATTGACATTTAAGATGGAAAGCCAGTCTTCTGTTTCACCTTTTCAGGTAGAGAACACATATCACAGCCTAAGTTTCATGACTCTCATCTAGGGAGAGGTTGATGTCAGATGAACCTCCTATAATAGTCTGTTTCTTCTTATATTTCTCCACTGTACCATTCAGTGGAGAAATATAAGAGTACGTCTCCTCCTGAGGATATGCCATATTCTGCTTTTGTCCAAAAAATGTCCCAGGAGATTCCTTTCCACTGAATTTAAAAGACAGAACCTAGAGAAGGTTTATTAAAGTTTATTGAACTTCCAAAAAAAAAGTTGTAGTGGTACCAATATGTAGACTACAACATGAACTTCAGAAAAGGATGTGGTAGACACCTTTGTCAACACTTCCAGTGTCAAAAAAACTGGATATCATGAATAATATTCAGTCTTGTCCAACTGCCCCACCAATCACTAATGGTAGAATCAGCTTTAGGAAAGGCAAACAAAAATCTAAACCTCATTCTAAAACTCCTCTGGGGAATGATTCTGCCTTGTTGGATACCACAGCAAAAAAGGCTTTCCAGTTAGATATGTTAAGCTCTAGAATAGCTGTGCATCAATTATACATGGTGCAGTATTTGTATTCTTACTTATAAAAATGCAGGATATGACTCAAGAACTTCCAGCAGATTTCAAGCAACGTTTCATATCAGCTTTCCACATAGCTGAAGATTGTAGTAAGTACCTCATCCGATCAACCTATGGGACTTCTTCTGGGACATTAGCAATAGCCATTGGATCCAGAGGATTAGCTTGACTTTGAGCTTCAAGGCTCCATGAAGATGTACTTGAAAAACTTGCTGATGTTCCATGCACAGGAGGTAATCTCTTTGGAGAAAATGTGAAAGAAATAGTAAATCTTATTAAGGACCATTGTTCCACTCTCCTGACATCATCAGCAGTGATGATAGAACAATTTTCTATGTCTAAAAAGCCTCAACCACTTTACGACAAAAGACGGTTCTTTTATACAGGAAGAAGATATAATCCTTATCCTTTTCAAAGACCGTATCCTCAGCAGTAGAAGCAACAGTGTGCCAGAGAAAGAACACAAACCAAATCTTTGCAGCTTTCTCAAACCAAATCTTTGTAGCTTTCTCAAACCAAATCAAACCAGATTTTTTTATTATAACATAAAACAGAACTCTGAGCTTTAAACAGTCTTAAAGTGGGCGGGAATTCAGTACTTCATTCCTTCATGGTTTTTGATAACAACAGATCATTGGGTATTTACAGCATGAAGGTACAATTAAAATTTTAATTCCCTCCCCCTGTAATGGTGCTTGCTGTGTGGAAACAGACCAGCTGGTAGTGCATGCTGAACAAGAATGTATGCCATTGCTTTGAAGTAAGCTATGATCACGAGCCAAACTTTAAAATTAGTTGATTGGAGCTAAGCTTAGATAAGAGAAGTATAGTAACCTCTTAAGTGGTAGAAATGATAAAGGGGGGGGGGGGTTATTGCATTGGTAAATATATTAGGAGTGTACAGGGAAATAGAAAAAGGAGCAGAGCAGCTGTGAGCCAAATTACACTCCAACTCTATGCAGTTTTGTGTACTGTTGTGCACTGCTCCATGGGAAACTCTCTAACTTAATAAAGAACTTCTTTCCAACTGCCAGTGTTCAGTGTTTATTCCATCGGTGGGGATAATGCTCTCCAACACTCCCAAACAATCCTCCAAGAAGACTATTTACAATTCAAATCAAACTTCAGCAATGAAAACTATCAACCCTACCCTCAGCAAGTGCAGTAGAGCCTGTGCTAGTACAGGAAAGGAAGACATTTCTACTTCAAGAACTTTCTAATTCCAAAAAAGACAGGAAGTCTTCATTCTATCCTGGACCTTAAGAACCTCAACAAGCATATGAAAAAGGAAAAGTTCAAGATGAACACCTTTAAGTATCATCCTCAACTGGAGGCTGTCTTCCCTAGATCTCAAGGATTCATATACAAACATTTCAATTCATAAAAATTTCAGGTAATTTCTCCATTTTACTATACAGAATCATCATTATCAATATCGAGTTGGCTCCAAGAGTGATCAGGAACTGCCTTGCAGCTTATGAAAGGCTATGAGAACCCTTTAGTCCCTAGGATTTATTATCAGTTTGCCAAAGTCCAACATAAAATCCTTTCATGTGATAGATTTCATGGGCAGCCATTGATATAACCCAGGGGAAACCTTTTCTTCTTCTTCATAGAGCAACCTCTTTGATTAACAAAATCCCAACATACTCTGAACAAAGAAAAATTATGGCCCATCATTTTATTCAAATGTTGGGTCACAGGGCAGCAACAATTAATATCCCTTGCGCATGTCTTGCCATGAGATTTGCTCAATGGCATCTAAAATTTCTATGGAACCAGTATCTTCAGCCTCTATCTCACAACTTGCAAATATCCAACACTCTCATCCATTCTCACAAATGGTGATTAAACTCTTTCAACTTACTGAGATCAGTTCTCTCACCAACTTCAGTATTAGGAAACAATAACAACGGATGCTTCCAAACAGAGCTGAGGAGCTCATTTCAATCACCTATGTTCTCAAAGATCCTGGTCAAAAACAAAATGTCTTCATAATAATCTACCATGGCTGAGAAGAGCAGTGCAGGGCTCTACAGCAGAGCAGGGCAAAGTCTTCTGCCTAGTCAGCTACCTCCCCCTTGGGTTGTGTTATGCCTCCGGATGTGGACCCCTGTTCCAAGGTAAGATTATCACTGCCAAAGGGGGAGTTAACCCTCTCTGGTCCTTACCGTCGGAGGGCAAGGCTTGAAGGTTCGCCAGTCGAGTAAAAGACTTCGCCCTGGAAGCTTGCGGTTCCCCCAGGAGGAGCCTATAGGAACCCAGCTGCTGGGACTTAGGAGACTCCCTCAGGACTGAAGATTGGTCTGGATGCAGGCGCCTCCTGCAGGTTGTTGATTCCAGACAGCTGGCGTCTCCAGCAGGTCGAGTCAGTCCAGGAGTCGAATCTGAAGAGTAGTCGAAAGCCGTTCCAAGGGTCGAAGCCAGAAAAAGGGTCCGCAGCCAGTCCAGGAGTAAATCAGGAGAAGGATCCGCAGCCAGTCCAGGAGTAAATCAGGAGAAGGATCCGCAGCCAGTCCCGAAGCAAGCCAGGAGAAGGGTCCGCAGCCAGTCCAGAAGCAAGCCAGGAGAAGGGTCCGCAGCCAGTTCAAGGTCAAGCTAAACGAAGAATGACAGCCAGTCCAGGGGTCAAAAGCCAAGAATCAGTCCAACAAGGAAGGAGAATAGAAGCGGGACGAAAACCAGGAATGGAGACCAGGAACACCAGCGCAAAATCCGGAACTAGAAGCCTCATTACCAAGGCAAGGTCTGAGGGGCAGACCTTGCCTTAAATACCAGGATGAAGGAGTCACAGAAGGGAGCCGCGACCATTTCCTGTCGTGGCCCCTTTAAATCTTATCTTCAGCCACGCGCGCGGCTCTAAGGCAGCCAGGAAGGGGGAGAAGTCAGCTTAGCCCCGCTGGGCTCCGCGGCCGGCCTAGGCAGCGGCCAAGGCTGCGCGAAGAACGCCGAAGGACGCTCCCTGCTCCTGCAGGAGCCTCCGGGCTCACCTGACGATGTGGGTGAGTACCTGGTCCCGGCTGCGGACCGCCGCGGCCGGCGGCCATGACAGGTTGAGCTCGCAGGTTCTGCTGGCCAGCAGGCTGGAGTCAGGACTGGCAGAGTTAAGGTAGTGTCATGGAACAGGCAAGGCTCAATAGCAGGAAGTCAAACCAAATACAGAAGGAAGAGTAAGGCAGGCAGGAACAGTATGGACAAGGCTGGGAACACACTTATAGGAACAAGGTGAAACAAAGGGTGAACTGGAACATGAATGCAAGGCATGGTACAGACAGGCTAGAAAGCCATCAGGAGGCCTGGACAAGACAAGGGCAAGACAGGGAACACAGAGACAGGACAAGAACAAGGCTCAGTACAAGCTAGGCTAATGGGAGACCTAGGGGGTCGTTTTCTATTGATATCGCACATGAAAAGGGACTTTTTGCACGCAAAAAGTCCCTTTTCAAGTGCGATAACTTCATAGGGGCAGAGTCGGGGCGGCGTCAGCATCAGAAGAGGAGGAGTCGGGCAGATGCGGCAGAAAAATTGCTGGCGGCAAAAAGGTAAGAACCCTTATCGCTGCCAGTAGTGCGCCCAATAGCACCACCTTTAATGTTGGCGCTTTTGGGTGCGAAAGCTGGCAGCGATAACACCACGGTGGTGAGATCGCTGCCGGCTTTTGCAGGCCCGCCCCCCCGTTACCGCGAAATTCAGAGAGATCTGCGTCATTAGAAAATCTAGCCCCTAGACATCACAAGGGCAAGGGATACACAAACAAGGAGGACCACTAAGAGGCCCAGACAGGACAGGAACAAGGCACAGTACAAACTAGGCCACCAGGAGACCTAGACAGGACACAGGAGGGCACTGAGCTGGGATGGCCACAGGGAGCAGCACAACAAACAGACAGGCACGGAACACAGGAACAAACAGAACAAGACAAGAAAGCCTAAACAGACCACACTGAGAACATGGACAAGGCAAGGCAAAAAGGCCTCTAGTAGGCTACACAGGAAACAAGGCTAAGTGCAAGGTTTGCCAAAGCAAGGAGCCAAGGTGACTCGATGATGAGGCCCTGAGCAGGAAGGAGTGAGGGTTTTATAGGGCTGGCCTACTGTGTCATGCAGCCTTCAAGGCAGAAACTAGAGCAGGATTCAGTATGGCCACTGCTGGCAGGGGGGGGGGGGGGCCACCTAGCAGCTAGTGTCATTACACAAACCATCATGAATTAAGAATCATATGCAGTGCTCTCAAGTTATTCAGTCCCTGGCTAAAGACCAAGGTCGTCTTAATCCAAATAGATAACGAAGTAACTATGTCCTGTATCAACAAACAGAGAAGAATAGCTTCTTTCCATCCCTGTCAGGAAACCTGTAAGATTTGAAAATGAGCAATTTCCCAAAGAATTTCAAGCTATCTTCTGGAGAGAGATAACCCAATAGCAGACAGATTAAATCACCAGTAACAGCCACACAATGGTCATTAAACAATGGAGTAACCCAAGCGCTGCTCTAATTCTGGAGCACTCTAATTTCAGATCTATTTGCGACATCATTAAGCAACAAAATTCACGTACTGATCCAGGATACCAGTGGAGAACTGACTAGCAGCAGATGCTTTCTCAATTCTGTGGAACCATTTCCCTCATTTCCACTAATAACCAAAGTACTCAGAAAATAAGAAGAGAGAAGGGTTAAATGATTTTCATAGCCCCATTTTGGCCTTGCAGGGTTTGGGTTCCATTGATACGATACCTAGATATTCAACATCCAGTAAAACGACACATATTCCCATTCCCTGATCTCACTCAGTGATGGGAATCTTCTACATCCTTCAGTCATTGGCTGTGACTGCATGGATATTGAAAGCAAACTAATATCTTCTTCACAGTTGCCTTCTGAAGTGGGCAAATTCCTGCTAGCATCTAGAAAATGTTCAACAAGAAGATCTTATAACTTCAAATGGAAAAGGTTCACATCTGGTGCTTTACTGTACAACAAGATCCATCTATGTGCCATGTTCCCAGGTTACTTTAATATCTGTTGAAAATTTCTAAAACAGGATTGAAGACCAACTCTCTCAGAGTTCATATCCATGCTATAGCGGCATGCCATGAACATTTCAAGGGTCTTCCTATTTCTCATCAACCTACTATTGCCAGATTCATATAAAGCCTAAATCACCTTAATTTAAGCCTCTGATTAAAGATTCTCCTATACCCTGGAATATAAGTGTAGTTCTGGCTCAACCCATGAAACCGCCATTTAAACCTAGGGCTAAAGCAGAACTGAAATTCCTTTCTTAGAAAGTTTTATTTTTAATAGCAGGTTACCTCTGCCCAGAGAATAGGCGAGCTACAAGCCTTGGCATTTTATTCCACACATACTCATATTTTTCATAACAAAGTAGTTTTTTCAAACTCATCCTAAATTTATACCAAAATTTATCCCTCAATTTCATTTAAAGTCATGGTTTCCCCAACAGTTTTTCCAAGACCGCATGCCAGTAAGTGCAAGAAGGTTCTTCATGCATTGGACTGCAAAAGAGCTCTGTTGTTCTGTTTACAAGAACAAACTCTTGCAGAAAGTCTTCACAGCTAGGTTTCCAGCACTTTTGTTGTTACTTCAGACCATACCGTAGTTTTGATATTTGCCTTTTCCGTGTTCTCTTGTATGCTGGGTAAGCCATTCTGATGTTCTGTTGTGTTCTACAGGATCCTCATATACATTTGTACAGAACATTTTTTTGTTTCAGCTTTGGTTGGTAGTGTTTTAATTGTACCAGTATTCTTTCGCAGTACTCTGGAAAATTGCTTTGGGTTCTAAGAGGGCTATATTCATCACATTTGTCTGACAAATAGGGTCATTCATCAAAATGCATTATGGCATTAAAGTCATAATGCATGCAATAGTCATGTTACCGCACGGAACGAATGCAAATTTTTTGAAGGGGTGGGATTGGGGAGGGGTTTGGGCAGGCAGGATCAATTAAAATGAAGGCCAATATCATGCATTTTTAACACTGGAAATAACTACACCTTTCTTCCTGGTGTTAAGCTGTGTGATATGCCCCGAAATGACAGAGAGAAAGAGCAGCTCTGGGAAGGCCTGCACAGTATTCAACTATTTATATCACTATAGAAGGCCCAGCTAATAGCTCAAGGTGAGGTGTTGGTGGTGGTTTAGGGTTTAGGGGCCAGTTTTATATGCAGAGTGAGACGTACAAATAGCACAGTACACCTCGGTGAAGATTTGACGTCATTTGGAGTGAGGAAAGTCTCACAAAGTTGAGATTTCTACTATGTTTTCTCGCTCTAGCTTAATAGTATACTATTATAGAGTCCATTAAGCTAGGGTGAGAGAACATTGTAGAAATATCATCTTTGTGAGACATTCCTTACTCCAAATGATGTCAAATCTTCACCGAGGTGTACTGTGCTGTTCGTACGTCTCACTCTGCATGTAAAACTGGCCCCTAAACCACCACCAAAACCTCACCTCGAGTTATTAGCTGGCCCTCCTATAGTGATATAAATAGTTGACTAATATGAAGGCATTGTATATAGTCTCTCTCTCTCTCTCTCTCTCTCTCTCTCTCTCTCTCTCTCTCTCTCTCTCTCTCTCTCTCTCTCTCTCTCTGTGGAGCATGAAAACTTTACTATACTTATGCAAAGTGCTATGTTAGCACATGGTGTGGTAATTCTAAACATGTCCCTTTTTCTTACCGTGGGTACAGATTCTGAAATTTAAAAATCCCACAGGTCTGACCACCCCTGATATAGCTATAGCTAAAAACTGGCTAAGGCCTAGATTCATTAAGCCGCAATGTTTTAATTGCAGGGGGTGTCGCCGCAATAGTGGGGCCCCTCCCCCGAAAAAGCATTGTAGATGCAAGGCACATTCTTTTGTCTCTCGACCAAACCCCCCCGAGGCAAAAGAACACACCTAGCGGCCCTTTAATACAATGGAGGCCCCATCCTCAAGGGACCACCATTGCCTTAAAGGGCCACTGGCCCAAAACAAAAGTACCACCAAATGGAGAGGTACTTTTTAGTGGGGTCAGTGCTGACCCATCTCAACCCAGGGCCAGTTGACATTTGACTACATGTTCAATTTTATTTCAGTTTGGGGGAGTCAGGGCCACCTCGGTTGGCGGCCCAAGATTGAGAGGGGGTCAGCATTGACCCCTGCTCAACCTCCCTGTTTGCCTGTGGTTTTTTGTTTTTTTTTGCCGCCTCTTTAAATGTGAGGTGGCAGGTCCCGGGCCTCCTGCCTCACATTTAATGCTTTTCAAAAAGATGTTGTTATTTTATCGCAGCTGACCACCTTCTCAGTCAGCTGTGATAAAATGTTTGCATGGGATTGCCTGTTAATGACCATCTTTGCATGTATTTGCATTATTCATACATTCAAATCACATGCAAAGAAAGTCATTGTAATAGGGGAGGGAACTTTGGCAGTATATTCAAAATATTGTGTATATTGTAGGATATAATCCCTCTAATACGCAATAGAGCACTATTACGGCTTGATGAATCTCCCTGTGTTATCCGGATACCCCTGATTTTCAGCGTTTTTCGTTTAACGTAGTCTGATAACTTTAGTACAGCTAAAGGGCAGTCCTGACATTAGTTTGATAAACTTATCCACATAATTTTAAAATAGCCAACTATATTCAGCAGTACATCCATACCACTGCTAAGTTAGTCGGATGAGTTTATCTGGCTAACATTCCTATTTGACCAGCAGATGAATTTGACATTCTAAACATTTTATTTTCTTGTCTATCATTTCTATTTTCTTCATATTTCCTGAACTTTTGAGTTTTTGCTGCTTTGTTCAATTTGTTATTAGAGTACATGAATTTGAGGTCTTCTGTTACTGCCGCATGTTTCAGCTTGATATTTTGGATTTTTCTCATAATTTTTGATGTGCTTGATCCTTTGAGGTACTCATTTTCCAATGACATCTCTACACATTGGGATTTTATTTTTTGTTTCTATACATTTTTTTCCAAGGAGGAATTGTTATCTTTCTCCTTTTCTTCAGACCTTGTATGCTTATTGGTAGGACTCTCAAGTACTGATTTTTGCTGCACAATACTGTATTTATTTGTGTGATACCAATAGAGAGTCCCTTTATGCTGGTTATGGCCTTGTTGATCTTACTAACAGGGGCGAACTCACCATTTGTGCAATAGGGCAGAGCCCAAGGGCCCACATCACTCTCCCCTAGCCTCAGATGGGTCGTTAGGGGCCAGTGACCCTTATTGCCCAGGGGCCAAGATCACTGTCAGTCCGCCCCTGCTTACTAATCATGCTTTTTGCTTTGGGGGTCAGTTTTAACTCGAGATAGTCTTTACCTCTCCTAGACCTCAGCATGCATATCCATCTCCACATAGGCAAGGAGCTCAACCACTCTATCTCCTGGTTGCTCCACTCTGCTTTCTGGTTTGTCTTTCATTGTTCTCGGCTTCCTGTGTTGCACCATTATGAATCACTGACATCTCTCCCATTAACTCCTCCAGTTGTTCTGGCTCCCCTCTTCTGGGGCTGTTTTGATGTCTTTTGTCTGGTGCTCTTGGCTCTTCCGGCTCCTCTCTTCTATCGCTTCTCTCCAAATCTCCTCATTTTCTTTCTGTTTCTTACTCTGCATCAGCCCTTTTTTTTAATATATATATAAAGATGTTAATTCTCACATACGTCTTTGATTTTTCTAATTGAAGCTCTTAATTCACATCCATAGCTTTTTGCAGCTTTTTTTTTTTTCATGGTATTCCTCTTTCTCCAGTTTTTTGACAGGATTTCTTTGTAGACCCTCTTGATTTTAATAAGGATTTGTGGCAATGATTCCCTTTCTGTAGTTTCTTTATCCAGTATAAGTTTTTTGCAGTGCTTGTCACCAATCAACAAACAAAACTAGCCTCAACTTTTATAGTAAGTCCAGTCAGCCCGTGTACATGTACCTGTAAGGTTAATGCCAGCACAGGAGTAGATGAATCGTCACCCAATTAGAGCAAACAATTCTCTTCTCTAATAATTTCCAGTCTGGGGATAGGAATTCTTTGCTTGCCGTGTTTTTAGTAGTGGCACAAAAAAAAGTCTCACATGCTGCCATCAAAATGTAAAATGATAATCCATCTGAGGCCCCCCCTGTGAGAACAGCATCTGTGGAAAATGCTATCGAGTTGCTGGACTTGCAGCCCATGTTTGATATTTGTTGGCCACATTAAATTGAATTTAGATATTTTTTTTAACGAGACTTGCCATGGATTGCGATTTTATGGCTTTTTTTTTTGCCGGTAGAGTACAAGTTTTTTTCTGTGCTTTTTGCTCTGGTCTGTTTTGTTGGTAATGTTTATTCTTTATCTTTTCCCTTCTCACACACTCACACCACCCTCCAATGTAGGACAGATATGGGAGCGCTTTCCTCTATGTGCTTGTTTGGTCCACTGCATTACAGCAATGGGAAAACACCTGTGCAGCTGTTTGATTAAAGTGGGGAATTTATTTTATGGTGCATGCCATGGCTTTATGACAGTGAGACAATCTTGCATCATGGGAAAATGTGAGACCTGGATCCTTTAGCTGAAATTTAGTGAAAAAGAGTTAGCTTATTAAAAAAAACCCCAAAAAAACCAAGAAGCCTAGACCTATTTCAGTTCCATCCAGCTTTTGACTTGTATTTTGGACAAGTGCCAAAAGAAATGAGAATCCCCTCAAGATACTGTTCATCTGAAGTTGATTTTAATCATTGCTATCAAAATGATGACACCTTCCTGCCAAGAGTTAATATAAAAAAGTGCATAGCTACCCTGCCATGGTGTGCTGAGACGAGTATATCATTACCTCAATAAATTGTAGTTCATGGCAGTGTAGAAGTGGACAGGCATGCTAACAACTACTTATGCCAGTTTTCTACTTTCAGATATGGGCCACCTTCAGGTGGGCTACAGAGATGGTAATATACCCAGTGCGAGCGAAGATACTTCCCTCCACTCTGTGGCGTGGGTGACAGTCCCCATCATGACAGCCCTGGTCCTGATAATAGCCCTTCTGCTCATCAATCAGAAGAAGCAGTGGATACCAGTGCCCTGCTACAGAGCTCCAACAAAGGTAGGAAAACGTATTGCCCCCTTCCAGTAATGAACTGCTAAATCCACATACATGCATGTGGAATTATGCTTTATCCTTTTTCAATTGAAATGCATTTGCATGATTTCTTAGGCTATTTTGGTTTCAGTTTTGGGTTTTTTTGGCCTTCTCCTTTGGGCTTCCATCTCAATCGAAACTAGGCCCTTTTGAGGCTATGGTACCATGGACCTTCATTTGCAGCTATGTAGGGGTTTTCTCCCAGTTTTCACCCACCCACCCACCACCCCTTTTGGTCCAGCCCAGCCATCGCAGTGTACGCTTGGATGTAAGCTTTGGTTAGCTCCATTGTTCTTTAAATGTAAAGGGGTATTCAGGACTGACTGGGGCAAGGGAAATAGCACAGGGCTGCAGAGCCTTTCACCTCCCATCTCACAGGTTCAGAACTAGTTCCGGGCAATAGGTACTTAAGAAGGTGAGTTGGTGAGTTGGTGGTCTCGTCCCAGTCCTCAGTGGACCATTGTGCACATGACAGAAACCACCATCGCAGTTTAGGTGTCATGGGCATCCCAGACGTCAATCTTAGCAGAGAGAGAGAACAAAGACTGCACAGGCATGGAGTCTGAATTCTAGAGCAGAGGGAGACATTGGCAGGACCACTGTGGGGAAGCTGGGCCCTGCTGCCACCTGTGCTTGTACCTACTCTGTGGATACATGGAGGACATACAGCGGCAGTACTGTCAGTCGTGCACATGCTACAAGCACTAAATTGGACAGAGCATTTTCTTTGGCTTTGGAAGCAGAGAAAATTAAAAAAGAAATGCAAATCTGTATTTAATGAGCACACACAGCTGCAGCATTTCCCTTAGCTTAACAGAAGCTCACAGCAGAGGCGCAAAGTGATTTCCTACAATGGCCAGCAGCTCTGACGGGGCATTGAAACAGGAAAGATCCAAAAGGGACATAGTTTTGATCTATCTGTAGGGCTCTTCGTTTTCCCTGGAATTTTACAAAAACAACAAAAAATGGCACAAAATCAGTGGAAAAAAATGACTTCTTTTTTTCCACTGATTATCTCCAGTTTTTGTTGGTTATAATAAACACTGATAAATTCTTGGGGAAAATAAAATAAAGACTGGAAATGAAGGGCCCTTTCTATCTGCTGTCCCTCGGACAAACTGAGAAGTCGGGGGAGGGGTGCAGCAACCTTCCTCCCCCCTTGCTGCTAGTTATTTCAGAAAGGACACCTTTCTCATCTGCCGTATGGGTGACCTCAGAGCTGGTGCAGGTCTCCTGTAAACTGGTCTTGAAAGTGAAAAAAAAAACCCCGGAGCAAAGCTCTGCACTACCCTGTCTCCTCAGAAAACATGCAGCAGTTATTGTCTGTTCTTCTCTTTCAAACAGCCATCTTGCCTCAACAACCAACTGGTGTATGTGGACTGCAAGAAAGGAACTATGGTGCAGGTGGACAGTTCCCAGAGGATGCTAAGAATGGCGGACCCAGACTCTAGATACAGTGGGTTCTACAGCATGCAAAAACAGAACAACCTACAGGCTGATAATTTCTATCAGACAGTGTGAAGAACTGCACCTTTGCCTAGGATTTACAAAACAAAAGAAGAAGAAAGAGACGGAGAGAGACTAAACCTGCTATTAAAATACAGCTAGAATTGTGCACTTGCTTACTGGATTGTGTGACTCCATGTACAGCTCTGAGACCTTCCCAGGGCAGGCTCTGGCTCCTGCATTGTGTCAGAACAAGCATTCCCATATTCCCTTGCGATAACTGACCAAGTGTTTTCTTAGAACCAAAGTTTTAAAAAAAAAAAACTTGCTAAGATGTATCTGCTTGTAACATAGCTGTAGAGATTTTTTTTTTGTGGTTGGGGGGGAGGAACTATTTGCAGGGGAAGAGGGGAGTTTACAGGGAAGGGGGTTAAGAAAGGTGGTAGGGGGAGAGGCAGAAAGGTGGAACCTCTTGGAAGAAGTTTTTTCTTGGAAGAAAAAGTTGGTCAGCTTAGTTCGGGCCTTGGGGAGGACACGAAGGTTAATGGGAAGAAGAAAGAAAAAAAAGGACAACCTAAATAAAAGCTTGCAAAGCATTAAAGATTAGTGGCTTTTCTTGCTTCTCTGAACCCGCATTCATTTCTGACGCAGTCTAATCCACTTTAAAAGAGAAAAAAAAAACCCACATGTAAAAAGAGCATCTGATGTTTTGAGCTGTTACTACATGCAGGAGATCACTCCCTGAGCAGACCCTGCTGTATGGCAGGGAATCACAGGCAATTGCTAGAGCTGCAGACAGTGTCTCGAACGCAGTCAGGGGGCTGCAGGAGCTAAGAAAGATGCCAGCCAGAGAAGAAGAAAATGAGTTATAGCAGGAAACAGAAAGGGTGGGCTCGTTCTAGATATGTATAGTCATACCATGGGATGCTTCTTTCCTATGTCCTTTCCTTCATTTTTCTTCCTCTTTTCCTTGCTTTTCTTTGATCTTTCCCATGTCTTCTTTTCCTTTTCTAATTTTCTTCCTTTTTTCATTCTTTCATGTTGTGTCTTCTTTTTCTCTTTCTTAGATTTTTCTTTTATTTCTTTTTTCCCTTTTTTGCTTTCTCTCCTCTCCAATGTCCTCACACCGCCCCCCCCCCCCAAGCAAAGCTGATCAGTCGCTAACAGAGTTAGTGAGTGACTGGGGCCTCAGTATCACACAAACAGCGGATCTCTGTCTGACAACAGCCCGGAGGGAAGGAAAACGACAAGAACTCCATGCGGTTCCAGTGGAGATCGCATTCTTTCGAGTTATCACAATTATATTTTCTTATTCTTTTTCATCCACTTTAGATCTCTGTAGAGTTTCAAAAAATGAAGAGAAAAACAAATTATTCTCTGTTGGACAAAGCTCTTGCTTAAAGAAAGAGAATTGCTGAGACTTTTGTTGTTTTTGGTTTGTTTGTTTTTTTTGAGGGGAGAGATGCAGGGGTGTTTTTCAATGGGAGGGGGATTTCTTTATTTTTATTTACAGTTTTATGCAGATTAGAAACTGCTTCCGTACTAGGAAGCTGCTTAATTGTATATTATTCAAGCACCTTTTTTTGAAGCTCAGAATTAAAAACAAACAAAAAAGAACCCAGATTATGTGTCTTTAAACTTAAGCATTATAGGAATATTTATGTAAATATATTGCGCTAAAAAACTGACAAAAAAAAGTATTTGTATATAGATATATATATAAATATATATATATATAATTTTCTATGTTTTTTTTTCCTGTTGAATGTATTTTTATCTGAGAAAGAGAGATGATTTCGCTCGATATTGAAACAGAGAACAGGCATTCCATATCCGAGCTTAATAATAGCTTGTGAGGTTTGGGGGGGGGATAGGACAAGACAGAATATCTCATTCTACCTACCATTTTATTTGAAAAGGGTTTATTTTGGGGGGGAAGGGGTCATGAGTGCATATGCGTGTACATTGTGGACGTCTGCGTGGGTGACATCAAGTGGTAAGATCACTCTTGCTGCTTGATATGTTGACTTTTTTTTGTTGTTGCTATTTTGCGGATTTGAGGGTGGAAGTGTTTTAAAGTATTTTGGATTTTTTTTTCTTTTCTTTTCTTTTCCTGCTTGACCTTGGCAAAGCATTTAAATGATCACAATGGCTAGAGACTCTTCACAGCTCTAAGCAGCAGCTCTACAGAATAACATCCAACCCATATCTGGATTTCATTTGTGTCTTGTTTTTATTGTTGGTGGGTTTTTTTTTTTTAATGAGCAAATGTTTTGAAATGAACTACTGGAATATCCACAATAACCTGGAAGTTTATTGTAGTTTGCCTCGATTATATAATAACTTTGACTGTACACCTATATGGAGTTAACTTTTTTTGGACAGGTCTTGGCACTTTTATACCAATTACCCCTTTATGTAATGCCTTTTTCTTTTACAAATGCTCATCATGAAATACAGATACCCGCTATGCTTAATGTGAAAAGAAAAGAAAAAATGTATTTTTTTTTGTAACGCAACTCTCAAGTATTGTTGTAAATACTTGGACAAAGCTTGCTGAATTAAAAAAAAAAAAAGAAAAAAAACTAATTTATTGTTATGACCTAATTTATTAATTTGAAAATTAACAGGAAAAAAAATTATTTTGATTTAAAATATCAAAATAAAGATATAATAGCTGTTTGCATCAGAGAGAAAAAAAACCACACTCCAAAAGGAAACTTTTGGTTTCGGAAAGAAAACCCAAGGAAAAATGTCCCCTTGCCTTTGTAAGAAACCTGATGCGACAACCAGGACTTCAGTAGATGTCTTTTAACTTCAAAATACCACCCAAAATATTCCAAAACTGATTTGCTTAGGTCTTCTAAAGTTTGGGGGTATCACTAATCTGCCATCTGAAAACATGAGAATAATTTATACGTTTTTAAGAAACCTGGGACGTTTTGGCTTTCCAAAAAAAAATAAATTTTAATTTAACTGAGCCCTCTTTGGGGGGGGGGGGGGGTGAGGATCGGAGCTGAGTCAGTTCTGCCTTCTTCATAGCACAAAGATTTTGTCAAGACAAAACCATCCGTTCCCTTGCATGAGCGAGAGAGAGAGAGAGAGGAAAAAAAGCAGTCTTTATCCAAAACCAATTTCAATGCTTGCTTTTTGTTTTACAATCAAGGCCATATTCAGAAGAAAAAATATATACTAACAGGATGTAGGACATGGTGTAAAATGTTTTTTTTTTGTTTTTTAATGATTTATTATTTTATTATTTTAAAGATGATATGATTTCTCCTATGTGCTGTATCCATTACACTCCTTGACTTTGGTTCCTGTTGTGCTCTTGTAAAAGAAATGCAGATATGATTTCCTGAGTAAAATATAAAAAAAATACAATAAAATAGATGCATATGTGCACTTGGAGTGCATTGCAATATTGCAGTTTGCTTGTTTACTTTTTTAAAAAAAAATGTAAAAAAAAAAAAAAGTTCCTGTAAAGCAGTTTCTTGTAATTTGACTCTCAGCAGCACAATAAAAAAAATTTAAACCCAGTGGTGTGCACATTTTTTAGCTTGCTTGATTGTTTTTGTGTTTGTTTATGAAGATACTCTGTTTGGAAAGAGCAATTCTTTGCTAATCTATTGGTGGGGGAGTTCTGCATTCCATCAGAGGTTCCTTCATCTCATTGTAACAAGTTATTTACACTTGTTTGTCATCCATTGATTATTTTAAGGGGACTAGATGGCTCCCATTTCGTACAGAATCAGCTTAGCCAATCATGGTTTTGCCACAGTGCATTTGTGGACTTGTAAGTGCATAGCTGCAGGGAGATAAAACCAAGACTGGCTCAGCCTGGGCCTTACGGCATGGTCACCTTGGGTTAATACGGTTGCCATTTGTAAGTTCGATAGATCAGATGACCTTTCTGTTAAATGCCATTTGTGCCGCAACTAGCTGGAAGATAACAAATTTCCAGAATATCCAGCATGCTTCCCACGTCAGCTACCATCTTTTTTCAGCTGATTGGTTGAAATAATGTCACATGATATCCTTTACAGGAGAGTGCTGATTATTTTCAGAGATTCAATGATACCTGTGCAGGGCAGTTGCTTCTAATGTTTGAGCGGCCTGGATGGGCCATTTTGGTCTTTATCTGTCATTACTATGTTTCTATGTTACTGTGATTTTGAGAACTAAGCGTTGAAAGACATGGAACTGACAGAACGGAGAAACCTATGATTCAAATCTGTGATGCTGGTGCAGCAAGAGACAGAGGAGATATGTAAAGCCAAGCTGATTGGTCAATTCAGCCTTTTCTCTCTAGTGTGTGCCTACTGTGTATGAGGTACAGGCTTTTGGTACCATTGTGCCTCTTGGCACAAGGCAAGGCAACTGATGGATTTCTGTCGCCAGTAACTAATTGCTTTAGTTGTACCTCAAGCTTACTCATGGGATAAGGTTCTTCATGGGGGGGGGTGAATGGAATCAAGCACAGTCGTTCAAAAGAACAGTCCTCACAAAGGAGGTAATTTTAAATGTTACATGCGTAAATGTAAAATATGTTCGTAGCAATTTTAAAAGCCATTTACACGCATAAGATGGCCAAGTGGGCTGGCTTCATGATTTGCAAAGCCCTATCACACAACTTTAACGTGTATTTTAACTACAACTTTTTCATTTGCGTAAAGCCATGCGATAGGGCGTTTATCGCGTTTTGCGATGTTTTCACAAATACCATTTTTAGTAGTTTTAAGCTCTCTCTCTCTCTCTCCTCCCCCCCCCCCCAGTGATTGTAGAAGGGCCCTGATAGCTAGGCTGGATCTCCAGCAGCTTAAAATGGTCACCCCAGTGGTTGTACATAGGAAATACAATTCTGGCACTTATCGCAAAGTGCGAAAAAGTTATCGCAGTTTGCGATAATACCTATGCGAAGCACTAAGATAGCGCACTTTGCGATAAACTGCTGTTACCATAAAACACGCCCCCTTTTCCTATCGCAGGCGATATTTAGTGCATTTTGATAAATCCAGGCCTAAATTTGGCTGAAAATGTCCCTAATTTTACTTTCCTAAAACTGAGACCTCTAGATCAGGCACTCAGCTTTCTTTGCATATTGGCTTCCATGTTCCACGCATGCACATGAAAACTGGGGTCAGAATACGTTAGCAGGCACACAGTACTTAATTTGGTTTGCTTCCCTCCATCCACTATTTGCAATGCACCCAATAAAAGCTAAACCTGAACCCCTGCCTCAGGTCAGATGTTAACTGAAAGAACCCAACTAACCACAAGCACTAGAGCTATCAAATGGAGATGTACAAGAGATAACACTATACACAAACAAAATCTGCACAAAAGATTTTAAATCCCCTAAAAGGTAAATTATTTAAGGAAGGAAAAAGACTTTGTAAGCCTGCTAGGAATAAGAATCAAGATTCACAGCGGAGGAATAATAATGTCTAAAACAACCTATATAAATTTTAGTACAACTTATTACACTTTACAGTGAAAAACTAATCTTGAATCTAAATCTCAAAATCATAATTCTTTGTTATACAAAATCGAGAAAATTACCATAAAGAAGTTCTATGCCAATTGTCTGATGCTTCATGTTATAAAAGAGCATTCAAGCGTTAGTTCATCAGATCACAACAAAAGCTTTAAAAGAAAGTTATTTAACATCTTAAGAATTTTCCTTTTTGTACAAATCATACCCTAATATTCCGACGCTTTATATATTACCAAAAATTCATATATCATTAATTGGTCCCCAGTAAGCCCCAACGTATCAGCTAATGACTTTCTTAGAACCCTTGTCTCAATATGTACATAAAACGTTTGTAAATAAGATACCTTCTTACATTAAAAATACCACTCATATTGGAAATTTTTATTTCTAGCATGTCCAGTCTTCAGCAAGAATTGAAGTAAAGTCTTTAAGGCGATTTTTAAAAGCCCTGCGCACACCAAAGCCAGGAGATATGCGCACAAGTTGGGTTGGCACGCACCGAGCAGATTTTATAAACCACTCGTGTACACGCATTATCTCCCACTATGCACATAAGTTAAAAGTTTTGAAAAGGGGATGGAGCGTGGGCGGGGCATGGGTGTGCCAGGGAAGGCCAACAGATGTGTATGCCAGGGTCCCCCACTGCGTAACTTGACTACTGCTATGGATGGCATGTAAGTAATAAACCCACAATGAAGTGTGGAGCGATGGGCAAACACACTAATATGAATAAAATCCAACAGGTATGTAGCAAAATCAATTGCAAAGGTCCATGTAAAGCAAACCAGAAAAAACTAAACAGGAAAAGTTCAATATTTATTTTATTTATTTAAAAATTCTTCTATACCGTCGTTAAGTTAGATAACCATCACAACGGTTTACAGTAAGGCATGATAATTCCAAAATGCCAAATCTTTATTGAAATGTCAGTCCCTCGACATGGACCATGTTTCGCAAAGACTGCTTAACTTTGTACCAGCTTCAGCTGCACCTTAATACAAGTTCTCCTTATACTGAGGGATCATTCCTGAATCGTGACCGAATGCCTCAGACTAAATAACTCCAAGTGACTTTTCAAATGTTGACACCTCATCAGTGCACATTTGAAAGGCACTTCATTCACATACATGAGATGCGGTGATTTTGATCAACCTGCCTCTTACTGCCATTGTTTTCTAGGATATAACATCCTTCTTCACACACATTAGAACGGTGCTCTTCCAATTGTAATTGATTCAAACCCCCAAATTATCCTATGGAAATTCCCCTTGATGTTGAGGTTATGGACCCTTGGGCCGGAATGAGTGATGGTGTGACCACTGACGGATTGCTCCTAGTAGTTCTCGTCTCCAGTAGATGGAGCTGGTGAGGACAACCCAGCAGGACCTTCACCTATATCAGCCCTCGTTCCCTGCAGGTTGAGCCCTTGGGTGCCGGGGCTGGCAGAACTTAGGTGCGGGTGCCTTGATGAAAATGTCGAAGCTGAAGACGAACACAGGGTCAGAGGTCCGGGTCAGGGCTGGCAGCGAAGGTGCAGAACGGAGTCCTATCCGAAGGTCCGGGGCAGGCAGCAGTCAAGCAAGAACAGAGTACCAGACCAAGGGTCAAGACGAGCAGCAGACAAGCAGAGACGAGAGGACAAGCCGAGGTCAAACCAGGAGATCAAGCTGAGGACTGGGACACAGGAACTGAGGATCAAGGAGGAGGCCGAAGGCAGGGACGAAGGCACAGTCAGGAAGGCAGGAATTGGAAAGCAGGACTGGACACAGGATCACGAGGACTGGAACAGGAGCAGGAACAAAACCAGGAACAGGATCAAAGCAGGAACAGGAAAAAGAGACGTCTGGAACAGCAACTAGCACTCCGAGGAGACGACCTGTTGCAAAGGCAAGGAGCTGGAGACTGCTGTGGGGTTTAAATACCCAGTAGCGTGATGTCACCTCCCAGGGCCAGGCTGTGGTTTCCCGCCACGGCCCCTTTAAAAGGCAGAGCCTCCCGCACGCGCACGCCTAGGGGGAGCCCTGCTGGTCGGAGGAAGATGGCGTTGGCGGCCGCGTGAAGGGCTGCAGTCGGCCTGCCGCGGAGCGGACCACACCGCGCTGGGCTGCGGCTATGGCGGGCGGCGAAGGAGGTAGGGGGGACGGGCCGAGGCCTACCACGGCCAAGCGCTGCAACAGTACCCTCCTTCCCCCCTCCGAGAAGGACCAGGCTTGCCGGGGTGTGTTTGATGGAAATGAAGTAAGGATTTATCCAAGATATTAGACAATGGCTCCCACGAGTTCTCTTCGGAACCAAAGCCTTCCTAGGAGATTAAATATTTCCATCATCTGTGATTACAACGGATATCCAGAATATCCCAGGCCTGGTAGACAGGGTCATCTGCAGAAACCACCTCTGGGGGCTTGGGTGGAGCAGCGTGGTATGGAGAGAGCACCAAGGGCTTCAGTAGGGACACATGGAAGGAGTTATGTATCTGGAGACTGGAAGGAAGCCATAAGCGATAGGTCACAGGACCCAGACCTTCACTGACAGAGAATGGACCAATGTACCTAGGTGCCAGCCTCATGGATGGGACCCGAAGTCGGATGTGGTGCATGCTGAGCCAAACCCGGTTCCCCGAGTTAAAGAGTGGAGCAGAGCGAAGATGCTTGTCCGACATGCGCTTGGCTGAATTGGCAGCTTTCAACAGGTTAGTGTTGGTGGGCTCCCATAACTCATGCATCTGTTCAGCCATGAGCTGGGCTGCCGGAGAAGGTACGGAGAGAGATAAGAGCAATGGAGGCCTTGGATGCTTCCCATAGACAACTTGGAAGGGAGAGGTCCCAGAGGCAGAATGGACATGTGAATTGTGTGAAAACTCTGCCCATGGCAGTAGTGTGGACCAGTCATCATGGCAGCTCCACACAAAAGAGCGGAGGAAGGTCTTCAACCCCTGGTTGATCCGTTTGGCTTGTCCATTCCCTTGAGGGTGAAAGGCTGTAGTGAAGTCCAACTGCACCCTGAACGTTTTGCACAAAGCACGCCAGTACTTGGCCGTAGATTGGGGGCCACGATCAGACACGATGTGCTGAGGAAGGCCGTGTAGGCGGCAGATATGCAAGGTAAAGATCCGTGCCAACTCAGGGGCCAAAGGCAGCTTGGGTAGAGGAACAAAATGTGCCATTTTGGAGAATCTGTCAATTACAACCCATATCACGTGGTTGCTGGAGGAGGTGGGCAGGTCTATCACAAAGTCCGTGGAGATGTGGGCCCACGTTTCCTGAGGAGCTGGAAGAAGCTGTAGAAGTCTCCATGGCCAGCCGGGCAGTGGCTTTTGTTGCGCACATGTCAGGCAGGAACTAACACAGGCCGAACATCCTGGGCCATCTGGGGCCACCAATAATATCGAGACAGCAGTTCCAAAGTTCAGGTTCTGCCTGGGTGTCTGGAAGTGAGGGAATCGTGAGCCCAAGTTAATACCTTAGGTCGAAGACAGAGTGGGACCACAGTCTTCCCTTGAGGTGTGGTGTCAGTAACAGCCAGTAGAACCTTGGCAGGGTCCGAGATATAGCAAGGTAGATCCTGTTTGTCCTCTGCTTCGTGAAGTCTAGACAGAGCATCCGCCTGGACGTGTTTCATTGCGGGACAATAGCACAGTACAAAGTTGAACCGGCTGAAGAAAAGAGACCAGCGGGCCTGGCGCAGGTTCAGACGCTGTGCTTTGCTGAGGTTCTCCAAATTTTTATGGTTGGTGTAGACCGTAATGGGGTGTTGCATCCCGTCTAACCATTGTCTCCATTCTTCAAAGGCCATTTTAATGGCCAGCAGTTCTTTATCTCCGATTCCGTAGTTCTTCGCTGCAAGGGAAAATTTGCGGGAGAAGATGGAACAGGGGAGTAGAGCCCCTTGGCTGGAATGCTGACTGAGGACTGTCCCCACGGCTAAGTCAGAGGCGTTCACTTCCACAATGAACGAGTGAGCAGGGTCAGGGTGGTGGAGACAAGGCTCTTGTAGGAATGATCTCTTTAGTTCCTCAAAGGCTTGGACAACTTCAGCGGGCCAATGCCTAGGGTCAGCGCCTTTCTTGGTTAGGGCTGTTAGAGGTGCCATGATATGGGAATAACGTGGGATGAAATTCCTGTAAAAATTGGCGAAGCTGAAGCGAGCAAAGTCCCACAGGTTGCGGCCACTCCCGGATGCTGATTAGCTTGTCCAGGTCCATTCGGAAGCCGGTGGTGGAAATAATAAAGCCCAGAAAGGGCAGGGACTCTCATTCAAAGAGGCATTTTTCAAGCTTTGCAAATAGGCGGTGTTCCCTTAGGAGCTGGAGAACCCAACGGACGTCAGTGCGATGTGTAACCAGGTCCTTAGAGTAGATTAGGACGTCATCAAGATAGACAATTACCTCCTTATGGAGCATGTCCCAAAAGACTTCATTCCTTAGGTTTTGAAAAACCGTGGGAGCGCTACACAATCCAAATGGCATTATGAGAGATTTGTAATGACCATCGTGCAAGTTAAACGCGGTTTTCCACTCGTCCCCAGGCTTTATTCAGACCAAATTATAGGCCCCGCAGAGGTCCAGTTTTGTAAAGACTCTGGCTCCGTGGAGGCAGTCCAAGAGTTCTGGAATCAGTGGGAGTGGGTAGCGATCCTTGCGAGTGATAGCGTTTAGCCCCCGGTAGTGTATGCAGGGTCGTAATGAGCCATCTTTCTTGGCTACAAAAAAGAATCCAGCGCCCCAAGAAGAGGGGCGAATGAAGCCCCTGTCAAGGTTTTCTTTAATGTAATTGGACATTGCTTGGGTCTCAGGTAGAGAGAGCGGCAATCGAAAGGGCGCTGCTCTGGAAGGGTCTCTGCCTCCTCTTTGGAGAACACGTCAGAGTAGACTGCGTACTGTGAAGGTAGAGGAAGGGCGGTAACTGCGAGCATGAGTTGTGGTTGAGGTCTCTGTTGTAGGCAGGTAGTAAAGCAGTTGGACTCCCAGGCCATGATTTGTAGAGTCTTCCAGTCAATGGTAGGCGAGTGTTTTTGCAACCAAGGAAGACCTAGAACCACCGGGTGAATTGACTTCTTCAGGATAAAGAAGGACACTTCTTCCTTGTGAATAACCACAGTATGGAGGGTCAATGGAGTGGTGCAGAGAGTGACTCGCCCAGGAAGCAGATCACCCTGGATGGACGAGACCAGCAATGGCGGGGTACGACGCATCACTGGTAGTTGCAGTTGGTGTACCAATTCGGCCAGAAAGAAGTTTCCTCCAGAACCGGAGTCAACGAAAGCAAGAGTTGAAAAAGAACCACTGGGAAACTGGAGTGTCACCGGAACCGTACAATGAGGAGTGGGATTGATGCAGCCTAGGGTCAGCTCCCTGGTGACATCTAGGCCCGTGAGTTTCTCGGACGCTCAGAACATTGGGCCAATAGGTGACCCTTGCCGCTGCAGTACAGACAAAGTCCAAGGGACCTGCGGTGCTGCTTCTCCTCAGTGGTTAAATGGCTTTGGCCCAGTTGCATGGGCTCCTCCCTGCATTCCAGCAGAGTCTTAGGGGCTACTGGTGAGATCAAGGGGCGAGAAAAGGTAGGAGCCAAAGGAAATGCTTGACGGGCTGGTTTCAGTTCCTTCATGCACTGCTGAAGTTGCCAGTCAATCCAGCATGCCAGGTCAATGAGAGCCTCTAGTTCTTCTGGGAGTTCTCAAGCAGCCAGTTCATCCTTTATACGAGAGGACAGACCTTCGAGAAAGATTCTGTGTAAGCTGACCTCTCGCCAGCCCAGTTCAGAAGCCAGGGTGCAAAACTCCACCGCATATTTGTCCAGCGTTCGGGAACCTTGGCGGAGATGAAGCAGTTCAGAGGCGGCAGTGGACTGATGACCAGGCTCATTGAACACCTGAAGGAAGGTTTGGACAAACCGGGGCAGGTCTCCGAGAACAGAATCCCCGCGTTCCCACAGCGGAGAAGCCCAGGCCAGGGCCTTGCCGTCCAGTAGGGACAGGATGAATGTAGTCTTAACCTGATCAGTTGGGAACTGCAAGGCCTGGAGAGAGAACCTCATAAAGCAGTGGTTCAAAAACCTTCGGCATTGCCTTGGATCCCCAGCATAACAAGGTGGAGCAGGCAAATGTAGCAATGGAGACAGTGAAGCAGGAACCACTGGGGGAGGGGCAGCAGCCCCGGACCCGGAAGCAGGCTCCAGGCAATTAGCCAAGTGCTCCACTGTAGCAGACAAGACTTCAAGGCATTGCTGCTGCTGCTGCTGCTACTGCAAACGTTGAGCCAAGCCCGGAATGGCCTGAAGACCAGACAAGTCCACCGGGTCCATGGCCTTTGTAAACTGTTGAGGTTGTGAATCCTTGGGCCAGGATGAGTGATGGTGTGACACTGAAGGATTGCCCCCAGTAGTTCTTGTCTCCAGTAGGTGGAGCTGGCAAGGACAACCCGGCAGGTCCTTCACCTATACCAGCTCTCATTCCCCGCAGGTTGAGCCCTTGGGTGCCGAGGCCGGCAGGACTTAGGTGCAGGTGCCTCGGTGAAGACGACGAAGCTGAAGATGAATACAGGGTCGGAGGTCCGGGTCAGGGCTGGCAGCGAAGGTGCGGAATGGAGTCCTATCCGAAGGACCAGGGCAGGCAGCAGTCAAGCAAGAATGGAGTACCAGGCCAAGGGTCAAGATGGGCAGCAGACAAGCAGAGACGAGAGGAGAAGCCGAGGTCAAACCAGGAGATCAAGCCGAGGAACTGAGGATCAAGGAGGAGGCCGGAGGCAGGGACGAAGGCACAGTCAGGAAGGCAGGAACTGGAACGCAGGACTGGACACAGGATCACGAGGACTGGAACAGGAGCAGGAACAAAACCAGGAACAGGATCAAAGCAAGAACAGGAAGAAGAGACGTCTGGAACAGCAACTAGCACTCCAAGGAGACTACCTGTTGCAAAGGCAAGGAGCTGGACACTGCTGTGGGGTCTAAATACCCTGGTAGCATGATATCATCTCCCGGGGCTGGGCCGAGGTTTCCCATTGCGGCCCCTTTAAAGGGCGGGGCCTCCCCGAGCGCACACGCCTAGGAGGAGCCCTGCTGGTCGGAGGAAGACGGTGTTAGTGGCCATGTGGAGGGCCACGGTCGGCCTGCCGCATAGCGAGCCGCGCCGTGCCAGGCTGCGGCAGTGACGGGCGGCGAAGGAGGTAGTGGGGACTGGCCGAGGTCTACCTTGGCTGGGCACCACAACACTTGGGACACATTTCTCAAGAATGAAATAATGCCGCTTTATTTTACCACATGCAATTGGTCCCTCCCGATGCAGCCTTTGCGAAACACAGTCCATGTCGGGGTACTGACATTTCAATAAAGATTTGGCATTTTGGAATTATTGAACTTTTCCTGTTTAAATTGTTTTTTCTGGTTTGTTTTACATGGACCTTTGCAATTGATTTTGCTACCCACCTTTTGGATTGTGTAAGTATAAAAACAATTCTAGGCTGTCAGCAAGCAGCGGCCTCTAAAGGCCTTGCATTCTGTCATGATGGACGGCCTCAAAAGGCCTTGCATTCTGTCAAATAACGGGGGCGCTACGAAGCGATCCCCACCAGGGTGTTTTAGTGTGCCCTTGAGCCTCCGCCCGACCCCAGATGGATCCAGGACCGGACCGGGGGTTGATGGCGTGTTCCACCGTGGCTGACGGTCTGACCCTCTGCCAAGCCGGCAAGCTCCCATGGCCAACAACATGATGATGTTGGAATGTGAATGGTCCTCCGACCATTCCGAGCCCTTTCGGACCTGCTGCATGGAACAGCATGGAGCAGCAGGCCTGGCCTGAGGTCGAGGGCAGACGGGCCTTGACACGAAGACATAACAGCAGGATCGATGCAACGGCATCGCGGACGAAGACATGACAGTAGGATCGATGCAACAGCATCGCGGACGAAGACAAGACAGCAGGATCGATGCAACGGCATCGCGGACGAAGACATGACACCACAGCTGATGCAAAGACATCACGGACCAGTGGTCGATGCGATGGCATCCCGGACCAGGGTCGATGCGATGACATCAGGAACAATACATGATACCAAGAGTGATTCAACGGCATCCATGACGAGACGAGGAACTTGACGAAGTCCAGACGAGACGAGAAGCTGGGCAGAAGGACATTGGCACTGTCTCTCAGGGCGCCCTA